>NC_058081.1:381569800-381889340 GCF_014858855.1 Bufo gargarizans | reverse complement strand
GGTTGAAATACAATTCCCAATTTAGCAATTTCCTAATTTAGTGGTTTCTGCTGTATCAGGCCTACTTTAAATTTATCCCTAAAAGGGTATATTAGATTCAAGGTGCAGATAGGGTCATTCTGAATAACTTCACACACACGCTACTGTGCATATCCAGTCTAATTCTGTCAGTAAACCTATACCTGTCACCCAGCGCCTAAATACTAGGCCTCAAATTTATATCCAGCTAAATCTGTCGTTACTGCTGTGGCTGGTCAAGTTATTTAGTGTCCGTCAAAGCACATTTTTTGTTCTGGGTTGAAATACAATTCCCAATTTAGCAATTTCCTAATTTAGTGGTTTCTGCTGTATCAGGCCTACTTTAAATTTATCCCTAAAAGGGTATATTAGATTCAAGGTGCAGATAGGGTCATTCTGAATAACTTCACACACACGCTTCTGTCAGTAAACCTATACCTGTCACCCAGCGCCTAAATACTAGGCCTCAAATTTATATCCAGCTAAATCTGTCGTTACTGCTGTGGCTGGTCAAGTTATTTAGTGTCCGTCAAAGCACAGTTTTTGTTCTGGGTTGAAATACAATTCCCAATTTAGCAATTTCCTAATTTAGTGGTTTCTGCTGTATCAGGCCTACTTTAAATTATCCCTAAAAGGGTATATAGATTCAAGGTGCACATAGGGTCATTCTGAATAACTTCACACACACGCTACTGTGCATTTCCAAGTCTAATTCTGTCAGTAAACCTATACCTGTCACCCAGCGCCTAAATACTAGGCCTCAAATTTATATCCAGCTAAATCTGTCGTTACTGCTGTGGCTGGTCAAGTTATTTAGTGTCCGTCAAAGCACAGTTTTTGTTCTGGGTTGAAATACAATTCCCAATTTAGCAATTTCCTAATTTAGTGGTTTCTGCTGTATCAGGCCTACTTTAAATTTATCCCTAAAAGGGTATATTAGATTCAAGGTGCACATAGGGTCATTCTGAATAACTTCACACACACGCTACTGTGCATATCCAAGTCTAATTCTGTCAGTAAACCTATACCTGTCACCCAGCGCCTAAATACTAGGCCTCAAATTTATATCCAGCTAAATCTGTCGTTACTGCTGTGGCTGGTCAAGTTATTTAGTGTCCGTCAAAGCACAGTTTTTGTTCTGGGTTGAAATACAATTCCCAATTTAGCAATTTCCTAATTTAGTGGTTTCTGCTGTATCAGGCCTACTTTAAATTTATCCCTAAAAGGGTATATAGATTCAAGGTGCAGATAGGGTCATTCTGAATAACTTCACACACACGCTACTGTGCATATCCAGTCTAATTCTGTCAGTAAACCTATACCTGTCACCCAGCGCCTAAATACTAGGCCTCAAATTTATATCCAGCTAAATCTGTCGTTACTGCTGTGGCTGGTCAAGTTATTTAGTGTCCGTCAAAGCACATTTTTTGTTCTGGGTTGAAATACAATTCCCAATTTAGCAATTTCCTAATTTAGTGGTTTCTGCTGTATCAGGCCTACTTTAAATTTATCCCTAAAAGGGTATATTAGATTCAAGGTGCAGATAGGGTCATTCTGAATAACTTCACACACACGCTACTGTGCATATCCCAGTCTAATTCTGTCAGTAAACCTATACCTGTCACCCAGCGCCTAAATACTAGGCCTCAAATTTATATCCAGCTAAATCTGTCGTTACTGCTGTGGCTGGTCAAGTTATTTAGTGTCCGTCAAAGCACAGTTTTTGTTCTGGGTTGAAATACAATTCCCAATTTAGCAATTTCCTAATTTAGTGGTTTCTGCTGTATCAGGCCTACTTTAAATTTATCCCTAAAAGGGTATATTAGATTCAAGGTGCAGATAGGGTCATTCTGAATAACTTCACACACACGCTACTGTGCATATCCCAGTCTAATTCTGTCAGTAAACCTATACCTGTCACCCAGCGCCTAAATACTAGGCCTCAAATTTATATCCAGCTAAATCTGTCGTTACTGCTGTGGCTGGTCAAGTTATTTAGTGTCCGTCAAAGCACATTTTTTGTTCTGGGTTGAAATACAATTCCCAATTTAGCAATTTCCTAATTTAGTGGTTTCTGCTGTATCAGGCCTACTTTAAATTTATCCCTAAAAGGGTATATTAGATTCAAGGTGCAGATAGGGTCATTCTGAATAACTTCACACACACGCTACTGTGCATATCCCAGTCTAATTCTGTCAGTAAACCTATACCTGTCACCCAGCGCCTAAATACTAGGCCTCAAATTTATATCCAGCTAAATCTGTCGTTACTGCTGTGGCTGGTCAAGTTATTTAGTGTCCGTCAAAGCACAGTTTTTGTTCTGGGTTGAAATACAATTCCCAATTTAGCAATTTCCTAATTTAGTGGTTTCTGCTGTATCAGGCCTACTTTAAATTTATCCCTAAAAGGGTATATTAGATTCAAGGTGCAGATAGGGTCATTCTGAATAACTTCACACACACGCTACTGTGCATATCCCAGTCTAATTCTGTCAGTAAACCTATACCTGTCACCCAGCGCCTAAATACTAGGCCTCAAATTTATATCCAGCTAAATCTGTCGTTACTGCTGTGGCTGGTCAAGTTATTTAGTGTCCGTCAAAGCACAGTTTTTGTTCTGGGTTGAAATACAATTCCCAATTTAGCAATTTCCTAATTTAGTGGTTTCTGCTGTATCAGGCCTACTTTAAATTTATCCCTAAAAGGGTATATTAGATTCAAGGTGCAGATAGGGTCATTCTGAATAACTTCACACACACGCTACTGTGCATATCCCAGTCTAATTCTGTCAGTAAACCTATACCTGTCACCCAGCGCCTAAATACTAGGCCTCAAATTTATATCCAGCTAAATCTGTCGTTACTGCTGTGGCTGGTCAAGTTATTTAGTGTCCGTCAAAGCACAGTTTTTGTTCTGGGTTGAAATACAATTCCCAATTTAGCAATTTCCTAATTTAGTGGTTTCTGCTGTATCAGGCCTACTTTAAATTTATCCCTAAAAGGGTATATAGATTCAAGGTGCAGATAGGGTCATTCTGAATAACTTCACACACACGCTACTGTGCATATCCCAGTCTAATTCTGTCAGTAAACCTATACCTGTCACCCAGCGCCTAAATACTAGGCCTCAAATTTATATCCAGCTAAATCTGTCGTTACTGCTGTGGCTGGTCAAGTTATTTAGTGTCCGTCAAAGCACATTTTTTGTTCTGGGTTGAAATACAATTCCCAATTTAGCAATTTCCTAATTTAGTGGTTTCTGCTGTATCAGGCCTACTTTAAATTATCCCTAAAAGGGTATATCAGATTCAAGGTGCACATAGGGTCATTCTGAATAACTTCACACACACGCTACTGTGCATATCCAAGTCTAATTCTGTCAGTAAACCTATACCTGTCACCCAGCGCCTAAATACTAGGCCTCAAATTTATATCCAGCTAAATCTGTCGTTACTGCTGTGGCTGGTCAAGTTATTTAGTGTCCGTCAAAGCACATTTTTTGTTCTGGGTTGAAATACAATTCCCAATTTAGCAATTTCCTAATTTAGTGGTTTTTGCTGTATCAGGCCTACTTTAAATTTATCCCTAAAAGGGTATATTAGATTCAAGGTGCACATAGGGTCATTCTGAATAACTTCACACACACGCTACTGTGCATATCCCAGTCTAATTCTGTCAGTAAACCTATACCTGTCACCCAGCGCCTAAATACTAGGCCTCAAATTTATATCCAGCTAAATCTGTCGTTACTGCTGTGGCTGGTCAAGTTATTTAGTGTCCGTCAAAGCACAGTTTTTGTTCTGGGTTGAAATACAATTCCCAATTTAGCAATTTCCTAATTTAGTGGTTTCTGCTGTATCAGGCCTACTTTAAATTTATCCCTAAAAGGGTATATTAGATTCAAGGTGCAGATAGGGTCATTCTGAATAACTTCACACACACGCTACTGTGCATATCCCAGTCTAATTCTGTCAGTAAACCTATACCTGTCACCCAGCGCCTAAATACTAGGCCTCAAATTTATATCCAGCTAAATCTGTCGTTACTGCTGTGGCTGGTCAAGTTATTTAGTGTCCGTCAAAGCACAGTTTTTGTTCTGGGTTGAAATACAATTCCCAATTTAGCAATTTCCTAATTTAGTGGTTTCTGCTGTATCAGGCCTACTTTAAATTTATCCCTAAAAGGGTATATTAGATTCAAGGTGCAGATAGGGTCATTCTGAATAACTTCACACACACGCTACTGTGCATATCCCAGTCTAATTCTGTCAGTAAACCTATACCTGTCACCCAGCGCCTAAATACTAGGCCTCAAATTTATATCCAGCTAAATCTGTCGTTACTGCTGTGGCTGGTCAAGTTATTTAGTGTCCGTCAAAGCACAGTTTTTGTTCTGGGTTGAAATACAATTCCCAATTTAGCAATTTCCTAATTTAGTGGTTTCTGCTGTATCAGGCCTACTTTAAATTTATCCCTAAAAGGGTATATAGATTCAAGGTGCAGATAGGGTCATTCTGAATAACTTCACACACACGCTACTGTGCATATCCCAGTCTAATTCTGTCAGTAAACCTATACCTGTCACCCAGCGCCTAAATACTAGGCCTCAAATTTATATCCAGCTAAATCTGTCGTTACTGCTGTGGCTGGTCAAGTTATTTAGTGTCCGTCAAAGCACATTTTTTGTTCTGGGTTGAAATACAATTCCCAATTTAGCAATTTCCTAATTTAGTGGTTTCTGCTGTATCAGGCCTACTTTAAATTTATCCCTAAAAGGGTATATTAGATTCAAGGTGCAGATAGGGTCATTCTGAATAACTTCACACACACGCTACTGTGCATATCCCAGTCTAATTCTGTCAGTAAACCTATACCTGTCACCCAGCGCCTAAATACTAGGCCTCAAATTTATATCCAGCTAAATCTGTCGTTACTGCTGTGGCTGGTCAAGTTATTTAGTGTCCGTCAAAGCACATTTTTTGTTCTGGGTTGAAATACAATTCCCAATTTAGCAATTTCCTAATTTAGTGGTTTCTGCTGTATCAGGCCTACTTTAAATTTATCCCTAAAAGGGTATATAGATTCAAGGTGCACATAGGGTCATTCTGAATAACTTCACACACACGCTACTGTGCATATCCAAGTCTAATTCTGTCAGTAAACCTATACCTGTCACCCAGCGCCTAAATACTAGGCCTCAAATTTATATCCAGCTAAATCTGTCGTTACTGCTGTGGCTGGTCAAGTTATTTAGTGTCCGTCAAAGCACAGTTTTTGTTCTGGGTTGAAATACAATTCCCAATTTAGCAATTTCCTAATTTAGTGGTTTCTGCTGTATCAGGCCTACTTTAAATTTATCCCTAAAAGGGTATATTAGATTCAAGGTGCAGATAGGGTCATTCTGAATAACTTCACACACACGCTACTGTGCATTTCCAAGTCTAATTCTGTCAGTAAACCTATACCTGTCACCCAGCGCCTAAATACTAGGCCTCAAATTTATATCCAGCTAAATCTGTCGTTACTGCTGTGGCTGGTCAAGTTATTTAGTGTCCGTCAAAGCACATTTTTTGTTCTGGGTTGAAATACAATTCCCAATTTAGCAATTTCCTAATTTAGTGGTTTCTGCTGTATCAGGCCTACTTTAAATTTATCCCTAAAAGGGTATATAGATTCAAGGTGCACATAGGGTCATTCTGAATAACTTCACACACACGCTACTGTGCATATCCCAGTCTAATTCTGTCAGTAAACCTATACCTGTCACCCAGCGCCTAAATACTAGGCCTCAAATTTATATCCAGCTAAATCTGTCGTTACTGCTGTGGCTGGTCAAGTTATTTAGTGTCCGTCAAAGCACATTTTTTGTTCTGGGTTGAAATACAATTCCCAATTTAGCAATTTCCTAATTTAGTGGTTTCTGCTGTATCAGGCCTACTTTAAATTTATCCCTAAAAGGGTATATCAGATTCAAGGTGCACATAGGGTCATTCTGAATAACTTCACACACACGCTACTGTGCATTTCCAAGTCTAATTCTGTCAGTAAACCTATACCTGTCACCCAGCGCCTAAATACTAGGCCTCAAATTTATATCCAGCTAAATCTGTCGTTACTGCTGTGGCTGGTCAAGTTATTTAGTGTCCGTCAAAGCACAGTTTTTGTTCTGGGTTGAAATACAATTCCCAATTTAGCAATTTCCTAATTTAGTGGTTTCTGCTGTATCAGGCCTACTTTAAATTTATCCCTAAAAGGGTATATTAGATTCAAGGTGCACATAGGGTCATTCTGAATAACTTCACACACACGCTACTGTGCATATCCCAGTCTAATTCTGTCAGTAAACCTATACCTGTCACCCAGCGCCTAAATACTAGGCCTCAAATTTATATCCAGCTAAATCTGTCGTTACTGCTGTGGCTGGTCAAGTTATTTAGTGTCCGTCAAAGCACATTTTTTGTTCTGGGTTGAAATACAATTCCCAATTTAGCAATTTCCTAATTTAGTGGTTTCTGCTGTATCAGAGCCTACTTTAAATCTATCCCTAAAAGGGTATATAGATTCAAGGTGCACATAGGGTCATTCTGAATAACTTCACACACACGCTACTGTGCATTTCCAAGTCTAATTCTGTCAGTAAACCTATACCTGTCACCCAGCGCCTAAATACTAGGCCTCAAATTTATATCCAGCTAAATCTGTCGTTACTGCTGTGGCTGGTCAAGTTATTTAGTGTCCGTCAAAGCACAGTTTTTGTTCTGGGTTGAAATACAATTCCCAATTTAGCAATTTCCTAATTTAGTGGTTTCTGCTGTATCAGGCCTACTTTAAATTCATCCCTAAAAGGGTATATTAGATTCAAGGTGCAGATTGGGTCATTCTGAATAACTTCACACACACACTACTGTGCATTTCCCAGTCTAATTCTGTCAGTAAACCTATACCTGTCACCCAGCGCCTAAATACTAGGCCTCAAATCTATATCCAGCTAAATTTGTCGTTACTGCTGTGGCTGGTCAAGTTATTTAGTGTCCGTCAAAGCACAGTTTTTGTTCTGGGTTGAAATACAATTCCCAATTTAGCAATTTCCTAATTTAGTGGTTTCTGCTGTATCAGAGCCTACTTTAAATCTATCCCTAAAAGGGTATATCAGATTCAAGGTGCACATAGGGTCATTCTGAATAACTTCACACACACGCTACTGTGCATTTCCAAGTCTAATTCTGTCAGTAAACCTATACCTGTCACCCAGCGCCTAAATACTAGGCCTCAAATTTATATCCAGCTAAATCTGTCGTTACTGCTGTGGCTGGTCAAGTTATTTAGTGTCCGTCAAAGCACAGTTTTTGTTCTGGGTTGAAATACAATTCCCAATTTAGCAATTTCCTAATTTAGTGGTTTCTGCTGTATCAGAGCCTACTTTAAATCTATCCCTAAAAGGGTATATTAGATTCAAGGTGCACATAGGGTCATTCTGAATAACTTCACACACACGCTACTGTGCATATCCCAGTCTAATTCTGTCAGTAAACCTATACCTGTCACCCAGCGCCTAAATACTAGGCCTCAAATTTATATCCAGCTAAATCTGTCGTTACTGCTGTGGCTGGTCAAGTTATTTAGTGTCCGTCAAAGCACAGTTTTTGTTCTGGGTTGAAATACAATTCCCAATTTAGCAATTTCCTAATTTAGTGGTTTCTGCTGTATCAGGCCTACTTTAAATTTATCCCTAAAAGGGTATATTAGATTCAAGGTGCACATAGGGTCATTCTGAATAACTTCACACACACGCTACTGTGCATATCCCAGTCTAATTCTGTCAGTAAACCTATACCTGTCACCCAGCGCCTAAATACTAGGCCTCAAATTTATATCCAGCTAAATCTGTCGTTACTGCTGTGGCTGGTCAAGTTATTTAGTGTCCGTCAAAGCACATTTTTTGTTCTGGGTTGAAATACAATTCCCAATTTAGCAATTTCCTAATTTAGTGGTTTCTGCTGTATCAGAGCTACTTTAAATCTATCCCTAAAAGGGTATATCAGATTCAAGGTGCACATAGGGTCATTCTGAATAATTTCACACACACGCTACTGTGCATATCCCAGTCTAATTCTGTCAGTAAACCTATACCTGTCACCCAGCGCCTAAATACTAGGCCTCAAATTTATATCCAGCTAAATCTGTCGTTACTGCTGTGGCTGGTCAAGTTTTTTTGTATCCGTCAAAGCACAGTTTTTGTTCTGGGTTTAAATACATTTCCCAATTTAGCAATTTCCTAATTTAGTGGTTTCTGCTGTATCAGAGCTACTTTTAAATCTATCCCTAAAAGGGTATATCAGATTCAAGGTGCACATAGGGTCATTCTGAATAACTTCACACACACGCTACTGTGCATTTCCAAGTCTAATTCTGTCAGTAAACCTATACCTGTCACCCAGCGCCTAAATACTAGGCCTCAAATTTATATCCAGCTAAATCTGTCGTTACTGCTGTGGCTGGTCAAGTTATTTAGTGTCCGTCAAAGCACAGTTTTTGTTCTGGGTTGAAATACAATTCCCAATTTAGCAATTTCCTAATTTAGTGGTTTCTGCTGTATCAGGCCTACTTTAAATTTATCCCTAAAAGGGTATATTAGATTCAAGGTGCAGCATAGGGTCATTCTGAATAACTTCACACACACGCTACTGTGCATATCCCAGTCTAATTCTGTCAGTAAACCTATACCTGTCACCCAGCGCCTAAATACTAGGCCTCAAATTTATATCCAGCTAAATCTGTCGTTACTGCTGTGGCTGGTCAAGTTATTTAGTGTCCGTCAAAGCACAGTTTTTGTTCTGGGTTGAAATACAATTCCCAATTTAGCAATTTCCTAATTTAGTGGTTTCTGCTGTATCAGGCCTACTTTAAATTTATCCCTAAAAGGGTATATTAGATTCAAGGTGCAGATAGGGTCATTCTGAATAACTTCACACACACGCTACTGTGCATATCCAAGTCTAATTCTGTCAGTAAACCTATACCTGTCACCCAGCGCCTAAATACTAGGCCTCAAATTTATATCCAGCTAAATCTGTCGTTACTGCTGTGGCTGGTCAAGTTATTTAGTGTCCGTCAAAGCACAGTTTTTGTTCTGGGTTGAAATACAATTCCCAATTTAGCAATTTCCTAATTTAGTGGTTTCTGCTGTATCAGAGCCTACTTTAAATCTATCCCTAAAAGGGTATATTAGATTCAAGGTGCACATAGGGTCATTCTGAATAACTTCACACACACGCTACTGTGCATATCCAAGTCTAATTCTGTCAGTAAACCTATACCTGTCACCCAGCGCCTAAATACTAGGCCTCAAATTTATATCCAGCTAAATCTGTCGTTACTGCTGTGGCTGGTCAAGTTATTTAGTGTCCGTCAAAGCACAGTTTTTGTTCTGGGTTGAAATACAATTCCCAATTTAGCAATTTCCTAATTTAGTGGTTTCTGCTGTATCAGGCCTACTTTAAATCTATCCCTAAAAGGGTATATCAGATTCAAGGTGCACATAGGGTCATTCTGAATAACTTCACACACACGCTACTGTGCATTTCCAAGTCTAATTCTGTCAGTAAACCTATACCTGTCACCCAGCGCCTAAATACTAGGCCTCAAATTTATATCCAGCTAAATCTGTCGTTACTGCTGTGGCTGGTCAAGTTATTTAGTGTCCGTCAAAGCACATTTTTTGTTCTGGGTTGAAATACAATTCCCAATTTAGCAATTTCTTAATTTAGTGGTTTCTGCTGTATCAGAGCTACTTTAAATCTATCCCTAAAAGGGTATATCAGATTCAAGGTGCACATAGGGTCATTCTGAATAACTTCACACACACGCTACTGTGCATATCCCAGTCTAATTCTGTCAGTAAACCTATACCTGTCACCCAGCGCCTAAATACTAGGCCTCAAATTTATATCCAGCTAAATCTGTCGTTACTGCTGTGGCTGGTCAAGTTATTTAGTGTCCGTCAAAGCACAGTTTTTGTTCTGGGTTGAAATACAATTCCCAATTTAGCAATTTCCTAATTTAGTGGTTTTTGCTGTATCAGACCTACTTTAAATTTATCCCTAAAAGGGTATATTAGATTCAAGGTGCACATAGGGTCATTCTGAATAACTTCACACACACGCTACTGTGCATATCCCAGTCTAATTCTGTCAGTAAACCTATACCTGTCACCCAGCGCCTAAATACTAGGCCTCAAATTTATATCCAGCTAAATCTGTCGTTACTGCTGTGGCTGGTCAAGTTATTTAGTGTCCGTCAAAGCACAGTTTTTGTTCTGGGTTGAAATACAATTCCCAATTTAGCAATTTCCTAATTTAGTGGTTTCTGCTGTATCAGAGCCTACTTTAAATTTATCCCTAAAAGGGTATATTAGATTCAAGGTGCAGCATAGGGTCATTCTGAATAACTTCACACACACGCTACTGTGCATATCCCAGTCTAATTCTGTCAGTAAACCTATACCTGTCACCCAGCGCCTAAATACTAGGCCTCAAATTTATATCCAGCTAAATCTGTCGTTACTGCTGTGGCTGGTCAAGTTATTTAGTGTCCGTCAAAGCACAGTTTTTGTTCTGGGTTGAAATACAATTCCCAATTTAGCAATTTCCTAATTTAGTGGTTTCTGCTGTATCAGGCCTACTTTAAATTTATCCCTAAAAGGGTATATTAGATTCAAGGTGCAGATAGGGTCATTCTGAATAACTTCACACACACGCTACTGTGCATATCCCAGTCTAATTCTGTCAGTAAACCTATACCTGTCACCCAGCGCCTAAATACTAGGCCTCAAATTTATATCCAGCTAAATCTGTCGTTACTGCTGTGGCTGGTCAAGTTATTTAGTGTCCGTCAAAGCACAGTTTTTGTTCTGGGTTGAAATACAATTCCCAATTTAGCAATTTCCTAATTTAGTGGTTTCTGCTGTATCAGAGCTACTTTTAAATCTATCCCTAAAAGGGTATATCAGATTCAAGGTGCACATAGGGTCATTCTGAATAACTTCACACACACGCTACTGTGCATTTCCAAGTCTAATTCTGTCAGTAAACCTATACCTGTCACCCAGCGCCTAAATACTAGGCCTCAAATTTATATCCAGCTAAATCTGTCGTTACTGCTGTGGCTGGTCAAGTTATTTAGTGTCCGTCAAAGCACAGTTTTTGTTCTGGGTTGAAATACAATTCCCAATTTAGCAATTTCCTAATTTAGTGGTTTCTGCTGTATCAGAGCTACTTTTAAATCTATCCCTAAAAGGGTATATCAGATTCAAGGTGCACATAGGGTCATTCTGAATAACTTCACACACACGCTACTGTGCATTTCCAAGTCTAATTCTGTCAGTAAACCTATACCTGTCACCCAGCGCCTAAATACTAGGCCTCAAATTTATATCCAGCTAAATCTGTCGTTACTGCTGTGGCTGGTCAAGTTATTTAGTGTCCGTCAAAGCACAGTTTTTGTTCTGGGTTGAAATACAATTCCCAATTTAGCAATTTCCTAATTTAGTGGTTTCTGCTGTATCAGAGCCTACTTTAAATTTATCCCTAAAAGGGTATATAGATTCAAGGTGCAGCATAGGGTCATTCTGAATAACTTCACACACACGCTACTGTGCATATCCCAGTCTAATTCTGTCAGTAAACCTATACCTGTCACCCAGCGCCTAAATACTAGGCCTCAAATTTATATCCAGCTAAATCTGTCGTTACTGCTGTGGCTGGTCAAGTTATTTAGTGTCCGTCAAAGCACAGTTTTTGTTCTGGGTTGAAATACAATTCCCAATTTAGCAATTTCCTAATTTAGTGGTTTCTGCTGTATCAGGCCTACTTTAAATTTATCCCTAAAAGGGTATATTAGATTCAAGGTGCAGATAGGGTCATTCTGAATAACTTCACACACACGCTACTGTGCATATCCCAGTCTAATTCTGTCAGTAAACCTATACCTGTCACCCAGCGCCTAAATACTAGGCCTCAAATTTATATCCAGCTAAATCTGTCGTTACTGCTGTGGCTGGTCAAGTTATTTAGTGTCCGTCAAAGCACAGTTTTTGTTCTGGGTTGAAATACAATTCCCAATTTAGCAATTTCCTAATTTAGTGGTTTCTGCTGTATCAGAGCTATTTTAAATCTATCCCTAAAAGGGTATATCAGATTCAAGGTGCACATAGGGTCATTCTGAATAACTTCACACACACGCTACTGTGCATTTCCAAGTCTAATTCTGTCAGTAAACCTATACCTGTCACCCAGCGCCTAAATACTAGGCCTCAAATTTAATAGTCAGCTAAATCTGTCGTTACTGCTGTGGCTGGTCAAGTTATTTAGTGTCCTGTCAAAGCACAGTTTTTGTTCTGGGTTGAAATACAATTCCCAATTAGCAATTTCCTAATTAGTGGTTTCTGCTGTATCAGAGCTATTTTAAATCTATCCCTAAAAGGGTATATCAGATTCAAGGTGCACATAGGGTCATTCTGAATAACTTCACACACACGCTACTGTGCATTTCCAAGTCTAATTCTGTCAGTAAACCTATACCTGTCACCCAGCGCCTAAATACTAGGCCTCAAATTTATATCCAGCTAAATCTGTCGTTACTGCTGTGGCTGGTCAAGTTATTTAGTGTCCGTCAAAGCACATTTTTTGTGCTGGGTTGAAATACAATTCCCAATTTAGCAATTTCCTAATTTAGTGGTTTCTGCTGTATGAGAGCTATTTTAAATCTATCCCTAAAAGGGTATATCAGATTCAAGGTGCACATAGGGTCATTCTGAATAACTTTACAAACACGCTACTGTGAATATCCCTAGTCTAATTCTGTCAGTAAACCTATAACTGTCACCCATCGCCTAAATACTAGGCCTCAAATTGATATCCAGCTAAATCTGTCGTTACTGCTGTGGCTGGTCAAGTTATTTAGTGTCCGTCAAAGCACAGTTTTTGTTCTGGGTTGAAATACAATTCCCAATTTAGCAATTTCCTAATTTAGTGGTTTCTGCTGTGTCAGGCCTACTTTAAATTTATCCCTAAAAGGGTATATTAGATTCAAGGTGTACAAAGGGTCATTCTGAAAAACTTCACACACACGCGACTGTGCATATCCCAGTCTAATACTGTCAGTAAACCTATACCTGTCACCCAGTGCCTAAATACTAGGCCTCAAATTGATATCCAGCTAAATCTGTCGTTACTGCTGTTGCTGGTCAAGTTATTTAGTATCCGTCAAAGCACAGTTTTTGTTCTGGGTTTAAATACAATTCCCAATTTAGCAATTTCCTAATTTAGTGTTTTTTGCTGTATCAGACCTACTTTAAATTTTTCCCTAAAAGGGTATATTAGATTCAAGGTGCGCATAGGGTCATTCTGAATAACTTCACACACACGCTACTGTGCATATCCCAGTTTAATTCTGTCAGTAAACGTATATCTGTCACCCAGCGCCTAAATACTAGGCCTCAAATGTATAGTCAGCTAAATCTGTCGTTAATGCTGTGGCTGGTCAAGTTATTTAGTGTCCGTCAAAGCACAGTTTTTGTTCTGGGTTGAAATACAACTCCCAATTTAGCAATTTCCTAATTTAGTGGTTTCTGCTGTATCAGGCCTACTTTAAATTTATCCCTAAAAGGGTATATTAGATTCAAGGTGCAGATAGGGTCATTCTGAATAACTTCACACACACGCTACTGTGCATATCCCAGTCTAATTCCGTCAGTAAACCTATACCTGTCATCCAGCGCCTAAATACTAGGCCTCAAATTTATATCCAGCTAAATCTGTCGTTGCTGTTGTTGCTGGTCAAGTTATTTAGTGTCCGTCAAAGCACAGTTTTTGTTCTGGGTTGCAATACAATTCCCAATTTAGCAATTTCCTAATTTAGTGGTTTCTGCTGTATGAGAGCTATTTTAAATCTATCCCTAAAAGGGTATATCAGATTCAAGGTGCACATAGGGTTATTCTGAATAACTTCACACACACGCTACTGTGCATTTCCAAGTCTAATTCTGTCAGTAAACCTATACCTGTCACCCAGCGCCTAAATACTAGGCCTCAAATTTATATCCAGCTAAATCTGTAGTTACTGCTGTGGCTGGTCAAGTTATTTAGTATCCGTCAAAGCACAGTTTTTGTTCTGGGTTGAAATACAATTCCCAATTTAGCAATTTCTTAATTTAGTGGTTTCTGCTGTATTAGAGCTATTTTAAATCTATCCCTAAAAGGGTATATCAGATTCAAGGTGCACATAGGGTCATTCTGAATAACTTCACACACACGCTACTGTGCATATCCCAGTCTAATTCTGTCAGTAAACCTATACCTGTCACCCAGCGCCTAAATACTAGGCCTCAAATTGATATCCAGCTAAATCTGTTGTTACTGCTGTTGCTTGTCAAGTTATTTAGTATCCGTGAAAGCCTTTTTTTTGTTCTGGGTTGAAATACAATTCCCAATTAAGCAATTTCTTAATTTAGTGGTTTCTGCTGTATCAGAGCTATTTTAAATCTATCCCTAAAAGGGTATATCAGATTCAAGGTGCACATAGGGTCATTCTGAATAACTTCACGCACACGCTACTGTGCATTTCCAAGTCTAATTCTGTCAGTATACCTATACCTGTCAACCAGCGCCTAAATACTAGGCCTCAAATTTATATCCAGCTAAATCTGTCGTTACTGCTGTGGCTGGTCAAGTTATTTAGTGTCCGTCAAAGCACATTTTTTGTGCTGGGTTGAAATACAATTCCCAATTTAGCAATTTCCTAATTTAGTGGTTTCTGCTGTATCAGGCCTACTTTAAATTTATCCCTAAAAGGGTATATTAGATTCAAGGTGCACATAGGGTCATTCTGAATAACTTCACACACACGATACTGTGCATATCCCAGTCAAATTCTGTCAGTAAACCTATAACTGTCACCCATCGCCTAAATACTAGGCCTCAAATTGATATCCAGCTAAATCTGTCGTTACTGCTGTGGCTGGTCAAGTTATTTAGTGTCCGTCAAAGCACAGTTTTTGTTCTGGGTTGAAATACAATTCCCAATTTAGCAATTTCCTAATTTAGTGGTTTCTGCTGTGTCAGGCCTACTTTAAATTTATCCCTAAAAGGGTATATTAGATTCAAGGTGTACAAAGGGTCATTCTGAATAACTTCACACAACCGCTACTGTGCATTTCCAAGTCCAATTCTGTCAGTAAACCTATACCTGTCACCCAGCGCCTAAATACTAGGCCTCAAATTGATATCCAGCTAAATCTGTCGTTACTGCTGTGGCTGGTCAAGTTATTTAGTGTCCGTCAAAGCACAGTTTTTGTTCTGGGTTGAAATACAATTCCCAATTTAGCAATTTCCTAATTTAGTGGTTTCTGCTGTATCAGAGCTATTTTAAATCTATCCCTAAAAGGGTATATCAGATTCAAGGTGCACATAGGGTCATTTTGAATAACTTCACACTCACGCTACTGTGCATTTCCAAGTCTAATTCTGTCTGTAAACCTATACCTGTCGCCCAGCGCCTAAATACTAGGCCTCAAATTAAAAGTCAGCTAAATCTGTCGTTACTGCTGTGGCTGGTCAAGTTATTTAGTGTCCGTCAAAGCTCAGTTTTTGTTCTGGGTTAATTTACAATTCCCAATTTAGCAATTTCTTAATTTAGCGGTTTCTGCTGTATCAGGCCTACATTAAATTTATCCCTTAAAGGGTATATTAGATTCAAGGTGCACATAGGGTCATTCTGAGTAACTTCACACACACGCTACTGTGCATATCCCAGTCTATTTCTGTCAGTAAACCTATATCTGTCACCACGCGCCTAAATAATATGCCTCAAATTTATAGTCAGCTAAATCTGTCGTTACTGCTGTGGCTGGTCAAGTTATTTAGTGTCCGTCAAAGCATAGATTTTGTTCTGGGTTGAAATACAATTCCCAATTTAGCAATTTTTCTAATTTAGTGGTTTCTGCTGTATCAGGACTACTTTAAATTTATTCCTAAAAGGATATATTAGATTCAAGATGCAGATAGGGTCATTCTGAATAACTTCACACACACGCTACTGTGCATATCCCACTCTAATTCTGTCAGTAAACCTATACCTGTCACCCAGCGTCTAAATACTAGGCCTCAAATTATTATCCAGCTAAATATTTTGTTACTGGTGTGGCTGGTCAAGTTATTTAGTGTCAGTCAAAGCACAGTTTTTGTTCTGGGTTGAAATACAATTCCCTATTTAGCAATTTCCTAATTTAGTGGTTTCTGCTGTATCAGACATACTTTAAATTTATCCCTAAAAGGGTATTTTAGATTCAAGGTGCAGATAGGGTCATTCTGAATAACTTCACACACACGCTACTGTGCATATCCCAGTCTAATTCTGTCAGTAAACCTATACCTGTCACCCAGCGCCTAAATACTAGGCCTCAAATTTATATCCAGCTAAATCTGTCGTTACTGCGTTGGCTGGTCAAGTTTTTTAGTGTCCGTCAAAGCACAGTTTTTGTTCTGGGTTGAAATACAATTCCCAATTTAGCAATTTCCTAATTTAGTGGTTTCTGCTGTATCAGAGCTATTTTAAATCTATCCCTAAAAGGGTATATCAGATTTAAGGTGCACATAGGGTCATTCTGTATAACTTCACACAAACGCTACTGTGCATTTCCAAGTCTAATTCTGTCAGTAAACCTATACCTGTCACCCAGCGCCTAAATACTAGGCCTCAAATTTATATCCTGCTAAATCTGTCGTTACTGCTGTGCCTGTATTAGTGTAATACGGTACCTAAATAGATAGCCAGATAGTGTTAGGTGTCTGTAAAAAGAGGCCTGAATTTGAATTCAATACATTGGGCCAAATAATATTTTTGTTATTGTGGTGAACGATAACAATGAGGAAAACATCTAGTAAAGGACGCGGACATGGTCATGGTGGTGTTAGTGGACCCTCTGGTGCTGGGAGAGGACGTGGCCGTTCTGCCACAGCCACACGTCCTAGTGTACCAACTACCTCAGGTCCCAGTAGCCGCCATAATTTACAGCGATATTTGTTGGGGCCCAATGCCGTTCTAAGGATGGGCCTGAGCAGGTTCAGGCATTAGTCAATTGGGTGGCCGACAGTGGATCCAGCACGTACACATTATCTCCCACCCAGTCTTCTGCATAAAGCGCACAGATGGCGCCTGAAAACCAACCGCATCAGACTGTCACATCACCCCCATGCATACCAGGGAAACTGTCTGAGCCTCAAGTTATGCAGCAGTCTCTTATGCTGTTTGAAGACTCCGCTGGCAGGGTTTCCCGAGGGCATCTACCCAGCCCTACCCCAGCGGTGGAAGACATAGAATGCACTGACGCACAACCACTTATGTTTCCTGATGATCAGGACATGGGAATAGCACCTCAGCATGTCTCTGATGATGATGAAACACAGGTGCCAACTGCTGCGTCTTTCTGCAGTGTGCAGACTGAACAGGAGGTCAGGGATCAAGACTGGGTGGAAGATGATGCAGGGGACGATGAGGTCCTAGACCCCACTTGGAATGAAGGTCGTGCCACTGACTTTCAGAGTTCGGAGGAAGAGGCAGTGTTGAGACCGAGCCAACAGCGTAGCAAAAGAGGGAGCAGTGGGCAAAAGCAGAACACCCGCCGCCAAGAGACTCCGCCTGCTACTGACCGCCGCCATCTGGTACCGAGCACCCCAAAGGCAGCTTCAAGGAGTTCCCTGGCATGGCACTTCTTCAAACAATGTGCTGATGACAAGACCTGAGTGGTTTGCTCGCTGTGCCATCAGAGCCTGAAGCGAGGCATTAACGTTCTGAACCTTAGCACAACCTGCATGACCAGGCACCTGCATGCAAAGCATGAACTGCATTGGAGTAAACACCTTAAAAACAAGGAAGTCACTCAGGCTTCCTCTGCAACCTCTTCTGCTGCTGCCGCCTCAGCCTCTTCTGCTGCTGCCGCCTCGGCCTCTTCTGCTGCTGCCTCGGCCTCTTCCTCCGCCTCTGGAGGAACGTTGGCACCTGCCGCCCAGCAAACAGGGGATGTACCACCAACACCACCACCTTCGTCACCAAGCATCTCAACCATGTCACACGGCAGCGTTCAGCTCTCCATCTCACAAACATTTGAAAGCGTAAATTCCCACCTAGGCACCCTCGATCCCTGGCCCTGAATGCCAGCATTTCTAAACTACTGGCCTATGAAATGCTGTCATTTAGGCTGGTGGACACAGACAGCTTTAAACAGCTCATGTCGCTTGCTGTCCCACAGTATGTTGTTCCTAGCCGGCACTACTTCTCCAAGAGAGCCGTGCCTTCCCTGCACAACCAAGTATCCGATAAAATCAAGTGTGCACTGCGCAACGCCATCTGTGGCAAGGTCCACCTAACCACAGATACGTGGACCAGTAAGCACGGCCAGGAACGCTATATCTCCCTAACTGCACACTGGGTAAATGTAGTGGCAGCTGTGCCCCAGGCGGAGAGCTGTTTGGCGCACGTCCTTCCGCCGCCAAGGATCGCAGGGCAACATTCTTTGCCTTCTGTTGACACCTCCTCCTACTCTGCTTCCTCCTCCTCTTCTTCCACCTGCTCATCCAGTCAGCCACACACCTTCACCACCAACTTCAGCACAGCCCGGGGTAAACGTCAGCAGGCCATTCTGAAACTCATATGTTTGGGGGACAGGCCCCACACCACACAGGAGTTGTGGCGGGGTATAGAACAACAGACCGACGAGTGGTTGCTGCCGGTGAGCCTCAAGTCCGGCCTGGTGGTGTGCGATAATGGGCGAAATCTCGTTGCAGCTCTGGGACTAGCCGGTTTGACGGACATCCCTTGCTTGGCGCATGTGCTGAATTTGGTGGTGCAGAAGTTCATTCACAACTACCCCGACATGTCAGAGCTGCTGCATAAAGTGCGTGCCGTCTGTTCGCGCTTCTGGCGTTCACATTCTGCCGATGCTCGCCTGTCTGCGCTACAGCGTAACTTCGGCCTTCCCGCTCACCGCCTCATATGCAACGTGCCCACCAGGTGGAACTCCACCTTGCACATGCTGGACAGACTGTGCGAGCAGCAGCAGGCCATAGTGGAGTTACAGCTGCAGCACGCACGGGTCAGTCGCACTACGGAACAGCACCACTTCACCACCAATGACTGGGCCTCCATGCGAGACCTGTGTGCCCTGTTGCGCTGTTTCGAGTACTCCACCAACATGGCCAGTGGCGATGACGCCGTTATCAGCGTTACAATACCACTTCTATGTCTCCTTGAGAAAACACTTAGGGCGATGATGGAAGATGAGGTGGCCCAGGAGGAGGAGGAGGAGGAGGAGGAAGAGGGGTCATTTTTAGCACTTTCAGGCCAGTCTCTTCGAAGTGACTCAGAGGGAGGTTTTTTGCAACAGCAGAGGCCAGGTACAAATGTGGCCAGCCAGGGCCCACTACTGGAGGACGAGGATTAGGAGGAGGTGGAGGAGGATGAGGATGAAGCATGGTCACAGCGGGGTGGCACCCAACGCAGCTCGGGCCCATCACTGGTGCATGGCTGGGGGGAAAGGCAGGACGATGATGATATGCCTCCCACAGAGGACAGCTTGTCCTTACCTCTGGGCAGTCTGGCACACATGAGCAACTACATGCTGCAGTGCCTGCGCAACGACAGCAGAGTTGCCCACATTTTAACGTGTGCGGACTACTGGGTTGCCACCCTGCTGGATCCCCGGTACAAAGACAATGTGCCCACCTTACTTCCTTCACTGGAGCGTGATAGGAAGATGTGCAAGTACCAGTGATTGGCAGTTTGGGTAAAGCTGCCTGTGTGCAGCACAACGATAGGCAGGAACACCTTAAAGGTCCTGTACTGCTAGGGCATTAAGGAGCCAAGCAATCTGAATGAAATTTGGGGAGTAAAAGTTATCAAACATGACTGGATTATCTGCTAGGTCCCCTTTGAGAAGCAGTATGCGACCTTCGTGATCCATGAACTGCTGATGTAACAGAAACAGGACTGAATGGTGAAAATCATTTGTGACCCCTTTAGAGGCTGAGGAGGAATGACAGCTATAAAACAAATGATTATAAGGAGACTTTGGCATTTTGGGTATTTTATGAGCTTTTAAATGAGTCTCTTGAAGAAAAAGAACATGTGTGTGCAGTTTGCATGTCAGCAAACGTACATGTTGTCTCCAATTGGGAGCGTTAAAACCTTTAATATTAAAGGTAGTAAGATTTAGTGAGGTCATATCAGGACCACATATGTGCAAAGGTGTAACTGTACAGTTCCGAGTGTAATAGATACAACAGGGGAACAGGAGTAGAGATGGAAAAGGGCAGAAGTGTATGAGAAAGTGTATGATCTGTATAGCCTTATAAACGTATCAAACGTATCAAAAACACTAGGTTTTACTCAATGCCAACAAGCTTGTAATCTATGTTGCCTGGCTCTGGTAACCTCTCTCCATAGTTCCAAGGCAGGAAACAATGGCATGCAGCCTCCAGATGCAGATCATGGCAGTAGCCACAATGGTATCTGTATAGACTGTAGGTCTAGCGTAGCCCAGGTCTTGTTGAGAACATCCAGCCTGTGGATGACAATGCGGTGGCCATTTTTCTGCATCGCCAAGCCAAATGGGTAGAGCCACGCGTACTGAAGATGGTGGGCCCTCAGCTGCTCCAGAAGAGGCTTCAGAATCAGCCTTTTCGCAAATTCTAATATTACCCCTGCCACTCAACACTACTGTTTAGATTTGTCAAGTTTCCACAAAAGACAAAAGGCCACAAATGACATCTCTTCGTGGCTCAGACTGCCGCTTCAGGGCCAAGTAAGGCCCCTTTCACACGAGTGAGTTTTCCGTGCGGGTGCAATGTGTGACGTGAACGCATAGCACCCGCACAGAATCCTGACCCATTTATTTCAATGGGTCTGTGTGCATGAGCGTTTTTTTATTTCATGCATCAGTTCTATATTTTGCGTTTTTTCCGCAGCCCTGGCCCAATGGAAGTGAATGGGGCT
Organism: Bufo gargarizans; assembly: GCF_014858855.1. Lineage (NCBI taxonomy): Eukaryota > Metazoa > Chordata > Amphibia > Anura > Bufonidae > Bufo > Bufo gargarizans. Next base: position 381,868,280 of record NC_058081.1, on the reverse strand, counting down.
TCAGTGAAAAACGCATCCGCAAGCAATTGCGGATGCAATGCGTTTTTCCCTGATGGTTGCTAAGAAATGTTAAGAAAAATGTAACAAAACGCATTGCACCCGTGCTGAAAAAAATGCACAACTGAACCCAATTGCAGACAAAACTGACTGAACTTGCTTGCAAAATGGTGCGAGTTTCACTGAACGCATCCGGAGCCAATCCGTCACGCTGGTATGAAAGAGGCCTAAAGAGGTGAATATGTCCAGAGCTACTTTTAGCGACTCAGAGGCCCAGATCTAAGGCAATCCCTTAATTTTAATATTCTTACATACGCTTCAGTTTGGCTGATTCTCAATAAAAAAAAAGGCTTTATCCACCTTCATGGCATGGTGAGTGTAAGGAATATTCTTTACGTTCCCCCTTATTTGTACCCCTTGTACAAGACTTCAGTATTCAGCTTGATTTGATCCTTATCTAGTGCCAGAGAGAGCGACAATGACACAAGACACACTTCTGTGCAGTTCAAAGTCACTCTGAGTTCTTATTGATCTCGTGAGACATATATAGTCCTAATCTAATGACATGATGCTTAAGTTAACCAGTAACACGCGTCTTAGTCAGCTACGCATTTCAGTTATCTTATCGTTTATTAGTCCAAGGCTATATATGATATGTGAGTAAAAAGCACTTCTTAGTAGTTTTCCAAGAACTTTGCCCCCTACGTGTTCCTGTGTGCATGTATAGATAGTGATGGCATATAAGCTTATATAAAAAATAGGCTTTGGACTTAAATAGAACCTATCAATCCCCTCTTAAAAACACCATTTACATATAATGTGTTTTTTTTCATTTTGTTCCTTTCTAGTTTTTCCTTAGTTTGCTTGTAAGCCTTTAGGTATTCCATATACCCTTCAGGAGTATAATCCTCAGGCTTTGTTGGGGTTGTGTTTACCTTTTTTACCTCTACCAGAGTATAGAGGAATGTTGAGTGTACCCCTCTTTCGGCCACATTTTTACATATGGCAAGAAGGGAGGGCACACACTGTAAACAACAGCAGAGACACACTATTGCAGCAACCACGGCGAGTACCACTCCTAAAACATACCTTATTTGACCAAAGTCAGGTATCCAGCCAAAAGCCAGTCCCACCATCCTTGGTCAACATCTTGTTTTATACAAACCGGATTCCAAAAAAGAGAATGCAATGATGTGGAGGTGCCAACTTCTAATATTTTATTCAGAATAGAACATAAATCACGGAACAAAAGTTTAAACTGAGAAAATGTACCATTTTAAGGGAAAAATATGTTGAATGAGAATTTCATGGTGTCAACAAATCCCCAAAAAGTTGGGACAAGGCCATTTTCACCACTGTGTGGCATCTCCCCTTCTTCTTACAACACTCAACAGACGTCTGGGGACCGAGGAGACCAGTTTCTCGAGTTTAGAAATAGGAATGCTCTCCCATTCTTGTCTAATACAGGCCTCTAACTGTTCAATCTTCTTGGGCCTTCTTTGTTGCACCTTCCTCTTTATGATCCACCAAATGTTCTCTATAGGTGAAAGATCTGGACTGCAGACTGGCCATTTTAGTACCCGGATCCTTCTCCTACGCAGCCATGATGTTGTGATTGATGCAGAATGTGGTCTGGCATTATCTTGTTGAAAAATGCAGGGTCTTCCCTGAAAGACATGACGTCTGGATGGGAGCATATGTTGTTCTAGAACCGGAATATATTTTTCTGCATTGATGGTGCCTTTCCAGACATGCAACCTGCCCATGCCATACGCACTCATGCAACCCCATACCATCAGAGATGCAGGCTTCTGAACTGAGCGTTGATAACAACTTGGGTTGTCCTTGTCCTCTTTGGTCCGGATGACATGGCGTCCCAGATTTCCAAAAAGAACTTCGAATCGTGACTCGTCTGACCACAGAACAGTCTTCCATTTTGCCACACTCCATTTTAAATTATCCCTGGCCCAGTGAAAACGCCTGAGCTTGTGGATCTTGCTTAGAAACGGCTTCTTCTTTGCACTGTAGAGTTTCAGCTGGCAACGGCGGATGGCAGGGTGGATTGTGTTCACTGACAATGGTTTCTGGAAGTATTCCTGAGCACATTCTGTGATTTCCTTTACAGTAGCATTCCTGTTTGTGGTGCAGTGTCGTTTAAGGTCCCGGCATCCAGTATGGTTTTACGGCCTTGACCCTTACGCACAGATTGTGCGAGATTGTTCCAGATTCTCTGAATCTTCGGATGATGTTATGCACAGTTGATGATGATAGATGCAAAGTCTTTGCAATTTTTCGCTGGGTAACACCTTTCTGATATTGCTCCACTATCTTTCTGCACAACATTGTGGGAATTGGTGATCCTCTACCCATCTTGGCTTTGAGAGACACTGCCACTCTGAGAAGCTCTTTTTATAGCCAATCTTGTTGCCAATTGACCTAATTAGTGTTAATTGGTCTTCCAGCTCTTCGTTATGCTCAAATTTACTTTTTCCAGCCTCTTATTGCTACTTGTCCCAACTTTTGAATCAACTTATTTTTCCTTTAAAATTATACGTTTACTCGGATTAAATGTTTTATCTGTCATCTACGTTCTATCACAAATAAAATATTGACATTTGCCATCTCCACATCATTGCATTCAGTTTTTATACACAATTTGTTTAGTGTCCCAACTTTTTGGGAATCCGGTTTGTATGTTTAATCATCTCTTCTCGTTGGCCTATTTAATCTTTTATTCCACGGGAGTGGTCTGATAAATTGAAACAACACATCTCTTCGAACGCTGAGCATCCAATACCATGTTGGAGCAATAAATAGTTAATAGTTGCCCTATTCTGCAAGATATCTTGAAGAACTGCACTAGTGACATTTATCTGTTTTACCATAAAACAGGCAAGTTTTGATATTGTCCTGTGGTTATATATGGCCAACCCTGGTACCCCTATCATAGATACCGCTAAACTCATGTATTCTGATCTAGAGAGGAGATTCACATTATAGTCACAATTTTCTGGTAACTGTAGGGAAGTGTCTCTCCTGTGTCGTGTCTGCATTGCTGGGAATAGTGGTATCATTGCTAATGTCAACCTAGCTATTGTACAGGGTCCCTCTGTAATATTGGCTGGTATATATGTGTGACTAGTATTTCCACAGGCCAATACCCATCCTGTTGGTAGAGGTACATGTTTGTCTAGGGATGGTACTGTTTTAGTAATATTACATTGCATATTCTTTCCTGATACTATCTTTTTACAACTTTCTAGATTTCTGTCATATTACTTTGAAGAGTCTCATATGTAGGACAGTTATAACGAGCATGATAAGGATTTACATATCCATATTTAACATCATGATCCTGTAAATCTGTGTCATTCGCTTGGGAACGTAGGAGCCCCGTCCATACATCTACTGGGGTGGGGACTGCAATTATCAAGGCACTACATTTCAGCCATCTCGAGGAATTTATCTTCTTCGAGGTCAAGGCTGTCTGCCTCCGTTAGTACCTCTGGGTCTCGTTGGAGGTTAGGGCTGTCTGCCCCCGTTAATACCTCCTGTAATTCTTCAAGGCCAAGGCTGTCTGCCTCCATTTTCTGCCTCCTCTCTTTCTCTCACAAGCTTCACTCAGGTGGCGTGGATCCAAATTGGAGATTGTTCAGTTAGGACAGCTGGTTACTGCAACCATGGTAGTAGGTGGGCCATATATGAAATAACCTTGAGCTCTTCCTTTCTTCAGTGTTTCGACCACCACCTCATCCCCCACCCTGTATGGGTGGGTGGGTTCCTATGGAAGAGAGGGAAGCTTAACAAAACTGAGGAAAAAAGTTGCTTGTAAGTACCTGTATCAATTTGGTGACATAGTCCTCCATTATTAAATCAAGGTCTCCTTCCTGCACTATCATTGGGCCCAAGGGGTGGGGAAAGGCCTCCCCATGAGTATCTCAATGCTGTTATGTCCTACTCTGTGGAAATGTGCTATTAAGATGGAAGCACTGTGTTGGGGGGTGCATAGCTTTTCCCCTCTTTGCAGACTAATCCTGTCTTAGGATTTTTCTGCAATACTGGATAACACTAGTCTTGCTGTTCCTGTTCAGTGGCATACCACTGAAGATCAGAAAGTATTTGCAACATCTCAGAGGTTGGAGGTGCCAGACATGGCATCTCCCAATGGTTACACAAACCTGTGGGGTTGCATTTGGCCACTCATTTCGCCACCCTATCTGCCAGCGTATTGCCCTGTGAGACATGAACCTCACCATCTGTTGCCGTGAATCCTCTCCTCTGCCTAATCATACCACGCTCCCACACTACCCCATCAGGTCTATCAGTATGTAGAATACATGCCCTAGTGAATGCAATGAGCTCAGCTGCCTGCTGTGTTGAGTGTGGACGTCCTTGAGTAGGCCCACAACATTACGAGTGGTGTGCAAAATGGTGTAATGTCACATTGTGAAAAGAGTTGCCAATTCTACCATCACAGCGCAGGCTGCAAGAGAACACAGACATGCCGGCATTCCTTGAACAGGGGAGGGCATTACCTTTGAGAAAAATACACAAGGACGCAACTTGCCTCCGTTTTCTCGTGTCAGTACACCCGCCATGGTTTTACAATTTTGGCGTGCAAACATGTAGAAGGGCATATTATAGTCAGGGAGGTCCAGCCCTAGACTCGACATGAGTGAAGATTTCAGATAAGCAAATGCATTGTACATTTCAGAAGACCATTTAATCAAATCTGGATTTTCTTCCAGAGTGGCTTGCCTCAAAGCATTGTCATAATAGGAGCAATCAGGAATCCATTGTCTACAGTAGTTTATCATACCAAGGAAAGACAACATTTCTTTCTTTGTGTGCGGGGTGACCAGACTGGACTCTTTCTGCGCTGATTCTCCTTTCACCTTTTGCGAGGACAAAGCCCAAGTATTCAACCTGCATTTTACACCATTGCATATTCTTAAGTGTCACTTTGTGACCACATCCTGACAATCATTATAACAGTTATAAACCATCCTGAATGCTGGCCTCCGCTGACATGCTACACAGTAACAAATCATTGACATATTGCAGCAGCAAAGAACCTTGGGGGGGGGGGGGTACCATGGTTTTAACGTGGCTTGGAGGACTATGCTGTACAGTAGTCTGGTTATCTTATCAACTGGGATAGAAAAGAAAGCATTTTTCAGATATATCACACTGAACCAGACAGCGTCTGCTGGAATGGCAGATAACAATTAAGTGACATCAGGTACAACAGGGGCTATAGGCACAATGATGTTGTTGATGGCCGTTAAATCCTATACAAAGCTGGTAGTACCAACTGCCTTTGTCACTGGATTCACGGGCGTGCTGTATGGTGAAATCACCTCTGCCAGGATTCCCTTTTGTAGGAATTCTTCTATCGTTGGTCTAAGTCCATCAAGTTTCTTTTTTTTTTACAGCGGGTATTGTTTCTGATATACTGAGATAACACCTGGTTTCACAGTAGCTGTGTAAAGTGTTCAATCTATGACTCCTGTGTCATATTCATTTGAGGACCATAATGCAGGATTAATGTTATTAAGTTCTGGGTGGTCCCGTATGTTTGCAAGAATCAGTGGCCCCGGTGTAGAGATTGGAATGAGACCTGAGTGTACTCTTATGCCCTGATTCTTTGCTGATACCTGCAAGTCAAGCTTAATGAACAAATCTCTCCCTAATAGGCTGACTGGGCAATCTTAGTATAATGCTAAATACATGATCTGTGATGTATTCCCTGTCCATGGTCTTGAGTGGTAGTGAGTCAGTTTTGAAAGGTTTTGTTAAAACCCCATTAATTCACATAGAAGGCTCAGATTCTTTTTCTTCCCACTCTTTAGTTATCTAAGTCCACCCCTTTTAGTCGGACACTGTGGTCATCCTTTTGTCCATCAGTAGTGTGCCAGCTGCCCATGAGAACAGAGCTCTGATGTTAAGCTCAATGTGGCGAAACCAACCTCGCCACGGTGTTTTGGAGGGGGCTGTTTGAAGGCCTCTTGCCTCAGGATTATGGCCCATGCTAACTTTTGAACCCCTGAACCTATTCAAGTGAATTTTGGATAGGTTTGTCCCCCAAGTTATACTGTTTAAATTGATGTAAGTTATATGTATGGACAATGTAACCTCACAAAGTTGTAACAATTTATAATAAGTGTAACTTGTCAGCCTGGGAGGAATATGATGGGTGTGGTTCTATTGTCCCATTGTGTGTTTAAATGGTGATGTCTGTCCTGTTGTCTCCACATGTGTATTGGCGATCTCCCCTTTGTCCTGAGAGATAATTGGATTGCCCTCGGTTGTCTCTGGGACAGAGAGGAGGAAACCATGATGCATTGTGGGGATGTGTTGTATCTGTTCTGTGTCGCAGTCTCCCTTCTGGTCCTCTAGGGGGCGGGAACAAGTGGTTGCTGTACTTGCATTGTGTGTGTTGCAAGATACTGATTGGTTGGATTTCAAAACCCTGTGGGCAGTACTATGTTTGTTTTTTATGAATAAAAGAGGCTGTATCTGAAGTACAGTCAGACCACTGCTGACCCTCAACACGGAGCCTTGTCTCGTCATTGGGGGGATTCCCTGTATGCTGTTGGAGACTGATTGCCAGGAGTGTAAGCTGACTGTACGCTTTTCCTGTTCGTCTGCCGGCAGCTATTCGCGAGGTTCCAGTTTGGAGTGCTATTTTGTATCCAGTTCGGGAGTTTGGTGTTCTGCAGTAGCTGTGACTGTCTCTCAAAAAGGGGCATATCGCCTAAACGGATTTTAACCCCTTGTCTGCTGAAACAGTCCGTTACACTCAACACTTAACATATAACACATAACTCCAAACATTGAAACAAACAGATCAGACAATACAGACATGAACACACAAAGGGCCCATAAAAACTTTTCATTGACTTCAATAAAAAAATGTACAGCTTGATCAATACTGTTGGCACCAATAAAAACCAAAAACTTCCAAGAAAAATAAAATAAAATTCTCAATGCGCATATTATATGAAAACAAATATCGTACTCCATACACATTCACATTTTCATGTATTCATTTTCACAAACAGCTCATAACCTCGCTCTCATACATAAAAACTGAATTGCATACACAGCTCTGCTAAAAACATCTTAGTCTTCATACATTTTCAACTCCTCTACAACTCAAAGCGACACCCATTCACATTCCACTGAATCATGTATTCAAACCTATTCACACAATTTCTTTGTTTCATTTCAAAACTTTCAGCACAGACAAACACAGCTTTCCTGGAAACAGATAACCACACCACACCCAGCTTATAAGAAGACAATATACATGTTATAATCATACAGTAATTTTGTTAAACCCAAATCATCTTATATGCCAGGTGGTCTTAGTTAGTGTTTGCTCATATATAATAATTGTTGTTAAAAGCTGGATTGTTACATAAATAACATAACTTATTCTGCATAATTCCATATCCCATGAAGGGTCAGGTTCAAAATACGGCCAGGCGGCAGTGTCGTCTAAGCATAGACCCATGACCATGTCCATGTGATATATGCTATTGTCTCCTTCCCTGGGAAAGGGGTCTACTGCTTCCATTGCCTCTGTCCACCCTGCCAAATTATCTACCCATGGGTTAACAAGGTAATACTTTGTAGGACTGACTCGGGCAACATATTGTTTACATGTTTCTCCTGGTTCTGGTTTAGGGTATTCTGTCTTAGATTTTTGACTACCCATTATCAAAACTTATTTTATTACAAAAATAATTCAAAACAGTAATAGCAAAAAACAAAACAGAATGTTAGTCTTGGGACGACAGCTGTACACTTATAACCCAGCCTGTCACTTCCCCTTATATATACTGTTGTTAGACAAAACAAATTATCATGCAATACTTCTACAATTATCAAATAACTTATCATGCAAAACTTCTACAATTTTCTTATTTAAGAATCAAATCAAGCTGTAAAACCTTCTGTTCCCTGAACAGCTCTTTTACGGGGCTCCCTGAGCCCTCTGAAGTGCACTTTTCTTGTTACTGGACTCCCTGAGTCCTTTCTGTTCCCAGAACAGATCTTTTACGGGGCTCCCTGAGCCCTCTAAAGTGCACTTTTCTTGTTACTGGACTTCCCTGAGTCCTAAGGCAAAACTCTCTGAGTTATGCTTACTGTATCCCTGACACAGTACTTCACCTGAAGTCTATCTAGGGGTCCCTTATGTACTTACTTGAATTGAGATGTGGCCAGTGCCCCCGGAATGGCCAGAGGACAGGTGCCTCTTCTCACCAGACCTGAGGATGACCTTCTCAATCCCAGACAAGAGCCCCCAAGTTGTAAGGAATATTCTTTACGTTCCCCCTTATTTGTACCCCTTGTACAAGACTTCAGTATTCAGCTTGATTTGATCCTTATCTAGCGCCAGAGAGAGTGAAAATGACACAAGACACACTTCTGTGCAGTTCAAAGTCACTCTGAGTTTTTATTGATCTCGTGAGACATATATAGTCCTAATCTAATGACATGATGTTTAAGTTAACCAGTAACACGCGTCTTAGTCAGCTACACATTTCAGTTATCTTATCGTTTATTAGAGTCCAAGGCTATATATGATATGTGAGTAAAAAGCACTTCTTAGTAGTTTTCCAAGAACTTTGCCCCCTATGTGTTCCTGTGTGCATGTATAGATAGTGATGGCATATAAGCTTATATAAAAAAAATAGGCTTTGGACTGAAATAGAACCTATCAGTGAGCTAGCCTGTCTTCCAGGGCGATAGTGTGCATAATAATGCCCGAGCAAGAGGTTTAGAGCGTTTCCACTCTCCCGCCAATTTGCGAGATCTCCACTTTTATAGGCCTGCATAAGTGTCTTGCAGAGAAATCCTTTAGAGATGGTGTTGGTGTCAGAATCTCCCTGTTCACAATCCATAGACTTATCTTCAGAGTTATTGGTGGGTCTCACTGAATGTGCGTCTCACACCGCCATCCTGGGCCACAAAATGGTGAGGCTTTGCTCTTCTTGTGCAGGAATTTCTGCAGATCTGAAAAGGTTTTACTTGTTTTGGGGGTGCCTGGGTATTCTGACCATTTTGGATAAAGAAGCTGATTAGAGGTCTCTCTATGTGCCTCTACCACAGAACTGCAGATTCACACATCCATTAGTAGTAGCAAACAGACTCCGCTCCCTACCTTAGAACTCATCTTTAAGTTTATAGTAACAGACCAGGAGCGCAGCTACAGCGACAAATCAAACTCGGAGCTGCAAAACAGAGCATAGCCTACCTTTTAGATGACACTAGGAATAGAATTATAATTATACATTATAGAATTATACATGTAGAATTATACATTATACAGTAATGCCCACTTTAGGACATACTTACTACTAGACTTTATACAACCTATGAGACTTGGCAACGACTCTTTAACCTTCTACATCCGATATAATGGTGTTTCTCCAATCTCTTCACCTTCCAACTTTGTTGGAAGCTTCTGACTTCCCTTTTTGCCATTTCAGAAGCCCAACTAGCAATGCAGAGTTTAAAACCCGGAAGATCACCTGACCCAGATGGTTTTAAAAATGCTTATTATAAACAGTTATCTTCCCTCCTAGCCGTTTCTGACTCAAGTATGAGGCAGCTCTAGTTGGTTCTTTCCCTCCAGAAATGTTAGAAGCGATGATTGTTACTCTTCCTAAACCTAGTAAACCACCACATTCCCCAGAAAACCTCTGCCCTATTTATTTTATTAAAGAGGACCTGTCGCCACAAAATGCAATGTAATCTGCAGGCAGCATGTTATAGAGCAGGAGGAGCCGAGCAGATTGATATATACCGTATCTCACACAAGTGAGTACACCCCTCACATTGTTGTAAATATTTTATTTTATCTTCACATGGGACAACACTGACAATATGACACTTTAACACAATGTAAAATAGTCAGTGTATCGCTTTTATAACAGCGTAAATTTGGTGTGCCCTCAAAATAACTTAACACACAGCCATTAATGTCTAAACCTCTGGCACACCCCTAAGTGAACATGGCCAAATTCTGCCCAAAGTGTCAATATTTTGTGTGGCCACCATTATTTTCCAGCACTGCCTTAACTCTCTTGGGCATTGAGTTCACTAGAGATTCACAAATTGACACTGGAATCCTCTACCACTCCTCCATGACGACATCACAGAGCTGGTGGATGTCAGAGATCATCTTTAGAAGAGGCTTCCTTCTCAGACGACAGCCACACAGATAAATTTGAATTATTATGCGGCATATGGTCTAAGCATCGACAGGCCGACCCCCCACCCCCTTAACCTCTGCAGCAATGCTGGCAGCAATCTTACGTCTATTTTGAAGATACAATAATCTGGATATGATGCAGTGAATGTGCACTCAACTTCTTTGGTCGACCATGTTCTGAGTGAAACCTGTCTTATTAAATCACTGTATTGTCTTGGCCGCCGTGCTCAGCTCTCTTTCAGGATGTTGGCAATCTTCTTATAGCCTAGGCCTGTAATGGCTAACTTATGGCACTCCAGCTGTGGTTAAACTATGACTCCCAAGATGTATACTTCCTTGGCTGTTCTCAGCCATAGAATTTAATGGAGCATGCTTGGAGTTGTAGTTTCACCACAGTTGGAGTACAGGAGGTTATCCATCACTGGCCTAGGCCATCTTTATGTAGAGCAACAATTTTTTTTCAGCTCCTCAGAGAGTTCTTGGCCATGAGGTGCCGTGTTGATCTTGCAGTGACCAGCATGAGGGAATGTGAGAGCGATAACACCAAATTTAACACACCTGCTCCTTATTCACACTTGAGACCTTGTAACACTAACGAGTCACATAAGACCAGGGAGGGAAAATGGCTAATTGGTCACAATTTGGCCATTTTCACTTGGGGGTGTACTCACTTTTGTTGCCAATGGTTTAGACATGGCTGTGTGTTGAGTTATTTTGAGGACACACTAAATTTACACTGTTATACAGATCTCAACCCCCTGAGGAAACACAACGCAAAAAAGTGTGGGGGTTGTTTTGAGGGACCATACTGGGTGTGTATTGCTTGTGTGTGCAGTTTTGTATTTCAATTTGGATGTATGTCCTGCTTTACTTGATTATATCTTCCTGCTATTATTGTGTCATTTATGATAGGTAAGCGGGGAAAAAACCAAACACGGGAAAACAAACAGAACAAACAACTAGACCCAAAAGCTATGGAGAAAAGGGTCACCTCCTAGCGATCCCTAAAAGCTTTCCCTAAACTGCTTTGCCCATGTGCATACCCTTAGGGTGGATATGCACATGCCCTCGTGCCTAAACCTAAACACCCTGGGCAAACCCTAAGCAGCAGGGAAAAGGGAAGAGGCAACCTGCTTCTTCAAACCAGGAGGAAGGCCTAGAAAAACACACAAAGGGAAATAAAGGAGAGGACTTATCTTGAGCAGAGCTGGAGTAGATGATCCACCTCACATCAAGAGCTCCCAGGAAAGAAATATAACCCGCACAGGCCACTGGGGAAAGAAGGGATAAATAGCCTCACTAACAATGAAACCCGGTACACCTGATGGAAGGTGGATCCAGCTCAAACCCAAATCAAAACAAACCAAGAATTCAGACATGTGCAGCCAGTCTGACAGACCTCCGCACATTCACAGGGCAAAGCGTGAAAGTACCCCCCCTTTTATGGGTGACCTCCGGACACCCCGGACTAACTTTATCTGGGTGTGTCCTATGAAAGGCCCTCACCAGGCGGCTAGCACTGACATCAGCAGCCGGAACCCACATTCTTCCCTTGGGACCGATCCATTCCAGTGAACCAGGTACTGGAGGGAACCCAGAAGATCACGTGAGTCGAGAATCTTAGAGATTTCAAACTCCAAATTGCCATCCACCAGGATAGGGGAAGGTGGCAATGGAGATCGTTCCACAGGTTCCACATATTTCTTTAATAAAGACCTGTGAAACACATTATAACGGATCTCCTGGCACCCTGACTAGGTACCTCCATAGATAGATGCTCCTAGTGCTTCCCGAGGACTCCAAGCACTTCGCTCTATACCAAAACCACCACATGAACCAGGAACAGCTCTTACAAGAGCTAGTAGTTATAGCCAGGGGAGTATAGCAAATCTTCAGTGTATAGCAATACCCAGTGTCGATCAGTTACCCAAACACCAGCCTCAACATAATGAAGGGTAAAACAGTAACTCTCTTTATTGAAGATCAACTCAGTATATATACAGTTCAAGAGGTCTAACAACATAACGCAATCAACCATGAACAACATGCAAACAGACATCTTCACCCCCTCCATAATGAATAAATAGGAAGAGAAGAGACACATGTGATAGGATTATCTCCTGAGATGACTAGGGTGATCTACTCATCTAGGAGTCGGCTGCTCTTATAATCAGCTATATTAATCCCATCACTAACACAATCAGTGGGAGTCTCAGTGCAGAGTTAACCCTTTTTGTGTTGCTGAATCCACACCATGCCTTTTTAATAGGCAATAGGAAATATGTGGCATATAAATTCCACACATAAATCAGGGTTCATAGTTCCTTGTAACCCCAAAAGGTCTGAGGGGGTATCCATAGTTCTGGGTCCATAGTCTGTAGGAAGGAGGCTGGCCCTCAGGCTTCTCCAGCAGCGCCAGTGATGATTTAGTCCGTCACATTTCTCCCCTCCCAACAGTAGACTAACCAGGTACCTGACCTCCTGTTGGTCGGTGCCTGAGTTAGTCGAGTAGCCCACCCATAAACAAACACTGGTCCTGTTGAACTCTGGGATCTGGCTCTGTTCTGTATGTCCCCAGCTGTTAAGTTGGCATTTTGCTACTCCTTGCTTCATTGTTGTTCTCTAGCTTGGAGCTGTGGGTACTTGGTGGGTCGAGGCCGACTGCGCTCTGCCCAGATGCCAGCTCTTCCACTGGGCTAGCCAGTGGGGAGTCAGGCTCTGGACGAGAGGATAGGGGAGGGCAGAGGCCGACTGCTCTCTTCCCAGATGCAAGCTCTTCCACTGGGGTAGCCTGTGGGGAGTCAGACTCTGGAGAAAAGGATAGGGGAGGGCAGAGGCCAACTGCGCTCAGTCCGGATGCCAGCTCTTCCACTGGGGTAGCCTGTAGGGAGTCAGCCTCTGGACAAGAGGATAGGGGAGGGCAGAGGCCGACTGCGCTCTGCCCAGATACCAGCTCTTCCACTGGGGTAGCCTGTGGGGAGTCAGGCTCTGGAGAAGAGGATAGGGGAGGGGAGAGGCCAACTGCGCTCTGTCCGGATGCCAGCTCTTCCGCTGGGGTAGCCTATAGAATCCTACCCCCAGGACTTTGTTGCGGATCAGCTGTGGAGAGGAGTGATCGCTTACCTCCTCCTCCTGGCATTCCTGCGCGGTTGGTGGGGGATCTGTACCGGCCGTCCAGCATCCCGATAGGCCTGGTGCAGAGAATGCGGTCCCATCTGCACCATCGGAGTTAGGGGTGCTGTCCCCCTGTGGTTGGGGAGAGAAACCGGTTGTCTCCTCTCCCTTCAAGGTAAACTGCCGGTGGGGAGCAGGACCAACTGTCCCTACTCCCTGAAACTCCAGCTTCCGTTGGGGATCTGGGCCAACCGCCCAGCATCCCTGTAGGGCCAGTGGAGAGATCTCGGTCCCATCTCCACCTGCCATATGGGGTTCCCCTAGGCCCAGTCTATGAGGTTCCCTACTCCGCAGCTGGCACTGAAGCAGGGGATACTTCAGTCGGATCTTCCCAGCTGTAGGGCTGTAGGCCTGGGACTGCCACCCAGCTCTCCGGCAGTGTATATTGGAGCCGAATTGAGCTAAGGAAGTATTGGCAATCCTGCTCCAGCTACTACTCCGTTGTCACTAGAGATGCCAGTTCTTGTCTCACCTCTCTCGCTGTAGCCCAATCATGCATAGCCTTCCTATAGTCATAGATATCCCAGAATCGGGACTCTCCAGCATCTCCGAACTCCAGTTCTACGAAGGACTCAAACAACAGGCCAGGGCCATCATAATCCTCACCTTCGGGTCTGTCATGCTCAGCCATCCAGGGGGAGTGCCGAATCACATACCACCAGAGTGCCTGGTAGGCGTCGTCTAGCCAAAGCTCCTTCCATACCAGGCTCTCGAGTTCTGTCACTCACTCGTCCAGGGGCTGCTCTCCCAGAAGGGGCATTCGCAGGGCCACTTGCATCTGCAACTGCTGCTTCTCACTGGGGAGGCTCTCGCCCCACCGACGATATACATCTCCCAGGGCCTTGTGCCAGACGCCTTTCAGCACTGCATCCCTCCAGTCCGGGTCATTCTCCTCCTCGTAGTGGAACGGTGTCCGGAGACTAGTCGATTCCATCCTGCTGTAGCCAGGGGCGCTGCAATACTAGCGTTGCCCTCAATATACTCCACGAACGGTGTCTCTGAGCTGCTTCTCCGATCACTAGGACGCCATCCCACTGCTGCCACCACTGTAACGGATCTCCTGGCACCCCGACTTGGTACCTCCATTGATAGATGCTCCTAGTCCTTCCCAAGGACTTCAAGCACTCCGCTCTACACCAAAACCACCACAGGAACCAGGAACAGGAACAGCTCTTACAAGAGCTAATAGTTATAGCCAGGGGAGTGTCGATCAGTTACCCAAACACCAGCCTCAACATGATGAAGGGTAAAACAGTAACTCTCTTTATTTAAGATCAACTCAGTATATATACAGTTCAAGAAGTCTAACAACATAACGCAATCAACCATGAACAACATGCAAACAGACATCTTCACCCCTCCATAATGAATGAATGGAAAGAGAGGAGAAACATGTGATGGAATTATCTCCTGAGTGCATCACCTAGGGTGATCTACTCATATATTGTCACGGAAGGTGTACAGGAAACAAGACAACACAAAATGAATATACGACTCGCTGGATCTAAAACTAAGAACCAAAAAGGGAGTCCCCTGCATCAGACCTGGCACTCTCCCTGACTGCTCAGCCTATGCGAAAATCCCAATGGTGGATGATCGCATATCCTCGTACCTCGACTGTATAACACCTGAACACCCTATTATAGTGAGGGGACACGACCACCGGTTCCCTACACTAGATACGGAGGGAGTCAGGGTCACCTGGGATCCAGCAAACAGAAAAACACAAATAAATGCACTTATCTTGTAGAAGACTGGGAAGTAGGATCAGCATGCACACACACTCCAGGAAGTAATATAAACCGCACACTGATGCACTATGGGGAGGAATTTAAAGGGATGCAATCAGTACAACTACATGGCAGCTGAGAGAGGCTAACGATATGAAGAACTGAAAGCAAAACAAAGGAAGCTCAAGGAGGAGGTTCTGAAAGGCATCTGTCAGAGCTTCTCAGATGTCTGGTGGTGACAGTACCCCCCCTTCTACGAGTGGACTCCGGAAACTCAGAGCCCACCTTCTCAGGATGGGACCTATGGAAAGCCCTGATGAGACGAGTGGCCTTAATGTCCGTCACTGGGACCCACATCCTCTCCTCAGGACCATAACCCTCCCAATGAACGAGGTACTGGAGAGAACCGCGGACAACACGAGAATCCACAATCCTAGAGACCTGAAATTCAAGATTACCATCAACCATAATCGGAGGAGGAGGCAAAGACGAGGGAACAATGGGTTGGACATAAGGTTTCAATAAGGACTTATGAAAAACATTATGGATCTTCCAAGTCTGAGGAAGATCAAGACGGTAGGCAACAGGATTGATAACAGACAAGATTTTGTAAGGCCCAATAAACTTAGGACCCAACTTCCAGGAGGGAACCTTCAATTTGATATTCTTAGTAGACAACCACACCAGATCACCAACATTCAGTTCCGGACCAGGCACACGTCTCTTATCCGCCACACGCTTATGTCTCTCACTCATGCTCTTTAGATTATCCTGAATCTTTTGCCAAATAGATGACAAAGACAAAGAGAATCTGTCCTCATCAGGTAAAGCAGAAGACCCCTCTCCCGAGAATGTCCCAAACTGCGGATGAAACCCATATGCACCAAAAAATGGTGACTTATCAGAGGACTCCTGACGACGGTTATTTAAAGCAAACCCAGCAAGGGACAAAAAAGAACACCAATCCTCTCGATTCTCCGCCACAAAACAGCGCAAATATGTCTCCAGATTCTGATTGACGCTCTCTGTCTGGCCATTCGACTGCGGGTGGAAAGCAGAAGAGAATGACAACCGAACCCCCAAGTGAGAACAGAAAGCCTTCCAGAATCTGGAAACAAACTGCGTGCCCCTATCAGAGACTATGTCTGAAGGAATACCATGCAATTTTACAATGTGATCAATAAATGCCTGCGCCAGCGTCTTAGCATTGGGCAAGCCAGGAAAAGGTATGAAATACACAATTTTGCTAAAACGGTCCACCACCACCAGAATCACAGTCTTCCCCGAGGAACGAGGCAGGTCCGTTATGAAGTCCATGGACAGATGTGTCCAAGGACAGGAAGGAATGGGTAAGGGAAGGAGAGGACCTGATGGCCGTGAATGAGGGACTTTGGCACGAGCGCAGGTCTCGCAGGCTGCCACAAAACCCTCAACCGACTTACGAAGCACCGGCCACCAGAATCTCCGAGCAATGAGATCCACTGTGGCTCTCGACCCGGAGTGCCCAGCAAGGACCGGATCGTGGTGTTCCTTAAAAATCTTGTGTCTTAAAGCGAGAGGCACAAACAACCTCCCAGGAGGACAAAGATCAGGAGCCTCTGACTGGGCTACCTGCACCCCAAAATGGGACCCGGGTCTTCAAAATTTCCACCTCCCGGAAAACAACGTGACAGGGCATCTGCCTTCACATTCTTAACCCCAGGCCGGAACGTGACCACAAAATTAAACCTTGAAAAGAACAAAGACCATCTGGCCTGTCTCGGGTTCAGACGCTTGGCTGACTCCAAGTAGGCTAGATTTTTATGGTCAGTAAACACGGTAATAGGGTGTCTGGCTCCCTCTAGCCAATGGCGCCATTCCTCAAAAGCCAACTTGATGGCCAACAACTCCCTATCTCCCACATCGTAATTTCTCTCTGCGGAGGAGAGTTTCTTCGAGAAAAAGGCACACGGTCGCCATTTGGCAGGAGAGGAACCCTGAGACAAGACCGCACCCACACCCACCTCAGAAGCCTCAACCTCAACTATGAAGGGTAGAGAAATATCAGGTTGGACCAAGATGGGAGCGGAAGCAAAACTCTCCTTGATATTAGAAAAGGGCTTACGCGCCTCTACCGACCAGGAAGAAAAATCTACCCCCTTTCTAGTCATATCAGTGAGTGGTTTAACAACAGAGGAATAATTCAAAATAAACTTCCTGTAATAATTGGCAAAGCCCAAAAAACGCATCAGCGCCTTCTGATTCTCAGGAAGCTCCCACTCAAGCACAGTGCGGACCTTCTCGGGGTCCATGAGAAAAACAGAAGCGGAGAGAAGAAACCCCAGAAATTGAATTTCTGGAACTGCAAACACACATTTTTCCAGTTTTGCGTACAATTTATTCTCCCGCAGGATGAGCAAGACCTGACGTAAGTGTTCTTTATGAGTTTTGAAATCAGGAGAAAAAATCTAAATGTCATCCAAATACACTAATACAAATTTCCCCATTAAATGATAAAAAATGCTGTTCACAAAATGCTGAAAAACTGCTGCAGCATTCATCAAACCAAAAGGCATAACCAAATTCTCAAAATGGCCCTCAGGGGTATTGAAGGCCCTCTTCCATTCGTCTCCTTCTCTGACCCCGACCAGGTTGTATGCCCTCCTTAGATCTAATTTGGAAAAAACTTTAGCCCCAACAATCTGGTTAAACAGGTCCGGGATCAGAGGAAGTGGATAAGGGTCACGAATTGTGATACTGTTCTGCTCCCTGAAATCCAGACAAGGTCTTCAAGAACCATCTTTTTTCTTAACAAAGAAAAAAACAGCGGCAACAGGTGACTTCGAGGGTCGTATGTGTCCTTTTCTCAGACTCTCAGAGATATAAGCAAGCATAGTGACCCTTTCAGTTTGGGAGAGATTGTATAAACGAGATTTAGGCAGCTTGGCGCCTGGGATGAGATTAATAGGGCAATCGTACTCCCTGTGCGGGGCAAATCCTGAACTCCACTCTCAGAGAAGACATCCGAAAATTCAGAGAGAAAAGATGGTACAGTCTTAGTAGAAACCTCAGAAACAGATGTCGTGAGGCAATTCTCTCTGCAAAAGTCACTCCAACCATTTATTTGCCTCGCTTGCCAATCAATGGTGGGGTTATGTTTAGTGAGCCAGGGTAGCCCCAACACTAGAGGAGTAGGCAATCCGCTAAGGACGAAACATGACACATCCTCAACATGAGCATCACTCACAATTAAACGGATATTGTGAACTATGCTCTTTAATGATTTCTGAGAAAGTGGAGCGGAATCAATAGCAAAAACAGGAATATCCTTTCCCAAAGTGCATACTTGGAAACCATGAGTTATCGCAAATTGATTATCAATGAGATTGACAGCTGCTTCACTATCTACAAAAATCTCACAAAAAATGTTCTTGCTCTCTAACGCCACCCTGGCAGGCAGGACAAAACGGGAACTACAAGCAAACGGAAAACCTTCAATTTCCGCCTCAACCCTGCCAAGACCCCTGCGTACTGAATGAGACCACTGCACTGTCCTGGGATTGAGTATGACAGGAAGGAGTGATCTCTCCTCTCTCTCTAAGACGCCTGTCAATACGAACAGCCCGAGACATGGCAGAGTCCAAGGAGGTAGGCCTCTCATGAAAGGCAAATGCATCTTTCAATCCCTCTGAAAGACCATGGCAAAATTGACTTTGGAGTGCAGCATTATTCCAACCAGTATCAGCTGCCCATCTCCGAAATTCTGAGCAGTATATCTCTGCGGATTGTTTACCCTGGCATAACAGACGTAGTCTAGACTCAGCCAAAGCAATACGATCCGGATCATCATATATCTGACCCAGGGCTAAAAGTAATTAATCCACTGAACAGAGGGGCCATGCCCCCACCGGCAGCGAAAAGGCCCACGACTGAGCGTTACCTCTGAGCAGCGATATAATGATCCCCACCCTCCGTTCCTCATCACCAGAGGAATGGGGAAGAAGGCGAAAATGGAGTTTGCAAGCCTCTCTAAAACGCACAAAATTCTCACTACCCCCGGACAACGTATCCGGGAGCGAGATCTTAGGCTCAGAACAAACTCCATGAACGCAAGCTGAAACTGAGAAAAAGTCTTACGGAGATCTGCTACCTCCAATGAAAGACCCTGGAAGCGTTCAGTCAAAAGTGAAACCGGATCCATGCTTGAGACGGTTTTGGCGGTTTATAATGTCACGGAAGGTGTACAGGAAACAAGACAACACAAAATGAATATATGACTCACTGGATCCAAAACTAAGGAACAAAAAGGGAGACCCCTGCATCAGACCTGGCACTCTCCCTGACTGCTCAGCCTATGCGAAAATCCCAATGGTAGATGATTGCATATCCTCGTACCTCGACTGTATAACACCTGAACACCCTATAATAGTGAGGGGACACGGCCACCGGCTCCCTACACTAGATACGGAGGGAGTCAGGGTCACCTGGGATCCAGCAAACAGAAAAACACAAATAAATGCACTTATCTTGTAGAAGACTGGAAAGTAGGATCAGCATGCACACACACTCCAGGAAGTAATATAAACCGCACACTGATGCACTATGGGGAGGAATTTAAAGGGATGCAATCAGTACAACTACATGACAGCTGAGAGAGGCTAACGAGATGAGGAACTGAAAGCAAAACAAAGGAAGCTCAAGGAGGAGGTTCTGAAAGGCATCTGTCAGAGCTTCTCAGATGTCTGGTGGTGACATCTATGAGTCGACTGCTCTTATAATCAGCTATATTAATCCCATCACTAACACAATCAGTGGGAGTCTCAGTGCAGAGTTTTTGTGTTGCTGAATCCACACCATGCCTTTTTAATGGGCAATAGGATATATGTGGCATATAAACTCCACACATAAATCAGGGTGCATAGTTCCTTGTAAACCCAAAAGGTCTGAGGGGGTCCATAGTCTGTAGGAAGGAGGCTGTCCCTCAGACTTCTCCAGCAGCCCCAGTGACGATTCAGTCCGTCACATGGATTTTCCAGGTCTACGGAAGATCCAGACGAAACGCCACCGGGTTGACAATCGCAGAGATTTTGTAAGGGCCAATAAATCTTGGACCCAATTTCCAAGGTGGTACCTTCAGCTTAATGTTTCTAGTGGACAACCACACCGAATCACCCACAGTTTGCTACTTTTTCTGGGACTGGATCTTTTGAGATGCCAGAAGAGGAGAGATTCTCTTCCGCCTTGTCATCTATCTGGCGGAAGATCCAAGTAAATTTGGAAAAGATGGGTGAAAGATATAAACGGGTGGCTGACAGGAGACGTATGACTGGTCCGGACCTGTGTTGGTGATTTGGTGTTGGTGATTCACCAAACCATATGCGCAAAAAAATGGCGACTTATCAGTGGACTCCTGTCTACTGTTATTCAAGGCAAATTCGGCTAGAGACAAGAACGAGGACCAGTCATCCTGGTTCTCGGCAACAAAACACCTCAAATAGGTCTCTGGGTTTTGGTTAGTGCGCTCTGTCTGACCATTCAACTGGGGATGAAAAGCCAAAGAAAAAGACAGTTGAATTCCCAGACGAGAGCAGAACGCCCTCCAAAACCTGGAAACAAATTGTGTCGACAGTTTCTTGGAGAAAAAAGCACACAGACACCATTTTTTAGGGGATGGAACCTGCGACAGAACTACTCCGACCCCCACTTCTGATGCATCAACCTCCATGATAAACGGTTGAGACACCAAAGGTTGCATCAGAATGGGAGCAGACGCAAAAAACATTTCTTAACACATTCAGGACCTATGACGAGTATACTCGTCCTGGAGCACTGATACTTAGCGCTCCATGACGAGTATACTCGTCATGGCATTAAACTGTCACCATGTCTGCAGACATGGTGACAGCGCTGAGTGCCTGGCTGCTACACACAGCCGGGCACCCAGGGTCAATGCCGAGGGGGGTCCCGTGACCCCCCGTATCGGCAATCGCTGCAAACCGCAGGTCAATTCAGACCTGCGGTTTGCAGTGCTTTCTTTAGTTTCTGATCCCTGCGGTCCCTAACCGCGGGGATCATAAACTTTAAAATGGCCAAAGTTAAATATTTTTAACCCCCCTGCACCCCTGAATGATTTTATGTCAGCGGGGTGCAGGGGGGGGGGTTGTGGGTGGTGCGGGAGTTGCGGGAGGCGGGCGGTGCGGCAGGCGGGATAGCGATCCCCCGCCCGCCTCCTCTTGAATTTTCATTGGTGGTCAGTGGTTTATACCAGAGTGTCAGCACATTGCTGATACTCTGGTATAAACGGCTGACATCGCTGCGATGTCAGCCGTTTCACCCTTTCCATACAGCGGCCCGTATGGACCGCTGTATGGAAAGGGTTAAGTCATGGAGCTCCCTCCCTCTGCCATCGGGGGGCTACTGTGCCTTTGCAGCTCCCAGGTGGATGGGGTGACAGAGGGAGGGAGCTCCCCTCCTTCCCCTTCCCCGTCTGCTCAGTTGTGGCAGACAACGGGGAAGGTTTCCATGGCAACAGGACGCCTTATCAGGCATCCTGCTGTCCATGGTGCTGAACAGATCTATGCCTTGTAGATCTGTTCAGACAAAGTGTAAGTAAAATACAGGACAATACACTATATAGTGTATTGTACTGTATTATACAGACATCAGAAAAAAAACCTCCCAGGCTGTGAGCTGTGCGCTGCGATTGGCCAGCGCTGCAGCCTAGGAGAAGGAGACGCCCACAGGACAAGGTAATACCCGCCTACTATAACTTAAGAAGCAAAGGTACCGGAGCCTATAACGGGAGAACGGAGCGGCGCCCGGGGATAATAGTAAGTGCAGTGAGATCCCTGGGTGCCGCTCTATATGGCAGCATACTCAGTTCACATCATTTATACAAGTGAAAGGTCCTCTTTAAGGTGAAAATTAGCTTAGTCCTTAAGATGTTAATAGCAGAAAAGGCCTGTAAGCCTCATCTGACCAGACAGAAAAGTTGCGCCTTTTTTAGTCATATCTGTGAAAGGTTTTACAATGGTGGAATAATTCAAGATGAATTTTCTGTAGTAATTGGTAAAATCCAAAAACCGCATCAGAGCTTTCTGTTTCTCAGGCCGGTCCCATTCCAGTACCAGCCGGACCTTTTTGTGGTCCATACGATAACCAGAGTAAGAAAGCAGGTATCCTAAAAACAGTAGCTCCAGGACAGCAAATATACATTTTTCCAATTTTGAATACAATTTATTCTCCGAAAGGATCAACAACACCTGTCTCACATGATCCTGATGGGTCTCCAAATCGGGTGAGTAAATTAGTATATCATCAAGGTGAATAACAATGAACCTTCCCACTAAATGATGTAAAATATAATTGTCAAATCGCTGAAAGAGCGCTGGCAGATTAGTTAAACCAAAGGGCATGACAAGATTCTCGAAATGACCTTCGAGTGTATTGAAGGCTGTTTTCCACTTATCTCCTTCCTTAATTCTGATCAGATTATAAGCTCCTCTTAAAACCAACTTGGAGAACACCTTGGCTCCGACAATTTGATCAAATACATCAGAAATCAAAGGAAGGGGATACGGATCATGGACCGTAATGAAATTCAATTCCCGGAAATCTATACACGGTCTAAATGATCCGTCATTCTTTTTTACGAAAAAGAAGCTGGCGGCCACATGGGACTTAGATGGCCTAATATGTCCCTTTGCCAAACTCTCTTCAATATACTCCCACATAGCTTCTCTTTTGGGTTGGGAAAGGTTGTATAGTCGAGATTTTGGCAGTTTAGCTCCAGGGATGAGATTGACCGGACAATCATATTCTCGATGGGGAGGCAGCTCCTGAGCTCCACCCTCCGAGAATATGTCTGCAAAATCTGAGAGAAACTGAGGTAGGACCGTGGTTGACACCCCTGAGATAGACGCACAAAGACAGTTGTCTGAACAAAATTCACTCCAGCTACTGATTTGTCTTGTTTGCCAGTCAATAGTAGCGTTATGCTTTATCAACCACTGTAAACCCAGAACCATCAGAGCAAGTAAGCTCTTAATAACAAAACAAAAAATGGACTCAACATGTGAATCACCTACCCTTAACTGAATGTCATGAACGATATGAGTAAAACTCTTTTGTGAGAGAGGGGAGGAATCAATAGCAAACACTGGTATCTCTTTATCTAAAATGCTAGTTCCAAAACCAAGATTTTGGAGGAACTGAAAATCAATAAGCTTTACTCCCGCACCACAGTTAACAAATACCTCAGAATCAAAATTTCCTGAGTCTAGCGCCACCATGGCAGGCAGGAGGAAATGGGTATAGCAGGGATATTTGCTTGCTCCTACTCCCCATTCACACTACCAAGAGTCAGGGAAGTCTCTTTATGTGAATACCTCCGTAGATTTTCATTACCGCTTTGAGGTTTAACAAAAGGACATGCACAATCAAAATTACCTTATTTTCAACAGAAGTAACATAGCTTATTCAGCTTCCTAAAATCCCTATTATCTGAGCGAAAGGAAACCTGGCCCATGGCTGCATAGGCTCCTCTCCTGCCCCAGATTCAAAAGTCATATTACCCTGGGGACTAGGTGGGAAGGATCCACTTGCAGATGGGACCTCTCGCTCAAGAGGAATCTTATACCTCTCTCTAAGACGTCTATCAAGCCGCACTGCCAAAAACATGGCCATCGCCAATGAATCGTGGTACTCATGAAAAGCAAGGTCATCTTTCAACCTCTCAGATAGCCCCTGATAAAACTGACTCCGGAGTGCAGGATCATTCCACTCCGAGTCAGTTGCCCATCTTCTAAATTCTGCACAATACGACTCCACAGTACGTTCTCCCTGTAACAAACTGCGCAGCTTAGATTCAGCCATAGAGACCCGGTCTGGGTCATCATAAATCAAGCCCAAGGTTCTAAAAAATTAATCCATGGACCGGAGGGATGGTTAACCGGTCGGCAGAGAAAAAGTCCAGGCCTGCGCGTCCCCATTGAGCAGAGATATAATGATCCCCACTCTTTGATTCTCGTCACCAGATGATATCAGCCACAGATGAAAATATATAACCTGCAGGACTCCCTGAACCGAATAAAGTCATCACCACCCCCTGAGAACCTATCAGGGAGAGCGACTTTAGGCTCTAAGCAGATCTGATTTCCTCCAACAGCGCCAGAGCATTCTGACACCGTGCAATAGAACTGCGAAGATCAGCAACCTCCAGCGATAATTCCTGCATGCGATCAACCAAGGCATCCATAGCCTCCATTTTGCAAACAGCAGGGATATGACAGTTTTTTGGGCGGGTTATAATGTCATGATAGGTAGGTAAGCGGGGAAATAACCAAAGGACTAGGCCCAAAAGCTAGGGAGAAAAGGGTCACCTCCTAGCGATCCCTAAAAGCTTTCCCTAAACTGCTGTGCCCATGTGCATACCCTTAGGGTGGATATGAAAATGCCCTCGTGCCCAAACCTAAACACCCTGGGCAAACCCTAAGCAGCAGGGAAAAGGGAAGAGGCAACCTGCTTCTTCAAACCAGGAGGAAGCAAGCGTCTCCCTAGAGGCCTAGATAAAACACAAAGGGAAATAAAGGAAAGGACTTATCTTGAGCAGAGCTGGAGCAGATGATCCAGCACACATCAAGAGCTACCAGGAAAGAACTATAACCCGCACAGGCCACTGGGGAAAGGAGGGATAAATAGCCTCACTAACAATGAAACCCAATACACCTGAGGGAAGGTGGATCCAGCTCAAACCCAAATCAAAACAAACCAAAAAGTCAGACACGTGCAGCCAGTCTGATAGACCTCCGCACATTCACAGGGCAAGGCGTGACATGGCCACGTATTTGGTGCCTCATCTTTGGTGCGTGTCAATACCATATATTTGTTTTTTAATCATGCATCATAATAAAGTATCTTAATTTTTACTATTATATATGTACAGTTTGGCGGTGGTGGTGTTACAGTGTGGGCAGGTATGTTGGGTCAATACAAAACTGCCCTACACTTTGTGAATGGTACAGTGACAAGCCCATACTACTTGAATAATATCATTAATCCATTCATTTTGCCTCTGCATGAACAACACAGGCCTAACTTCATCTTCATGGACCACAATGCACCATCTCATCGAGGTCGCATCATTAAAAAACGGCTGCTGGAGAGTGGGGGCCTGCACTTTCTCCAGACCTAAATCCCATTGAAAACCTCTTGGATCAGCTGAGTCACCTTGTAGAGGCTCGTAACTCTGTACCCAGAACATCAATGACCTGATGGTCGCTCTTCAAGAAGAGTGGGATGCCATGCCTCAGCAGGCAATAAGTCAACTTGTGAAGAGCACAAGATGTCATTGTCAAGCTGTAATTGATGCTAAAGGCGATAAGACCAGACAAGTTATTGAAACATTGACATTTTGTGTGAGGGTATACCCACAACTGTTGTTGGCTTTTGTTTCAATAAATTGTTTGAGATTATGAAATCACCATTACATACTTCTACTTAAATGCCCTGCTTTCATGATATAGTATATATGATGTAGCCTGAAGTTTTTAAGTTTTCCAGAGACCCAAATATCTCTAACTTTTTGTAAGTAGTGTAGCTCAGCACACAGTATTACAAAGTATAGATTTATAGCGCTGCCCATAATTATTCATACCTCTTGGTATACTCATACCATTGACTTAAAGTTATTTTTATTTAAACAGCAAGTTATTTTTTGATGGGAAACGATCTAGGTGTCTCCCAAAAGATAATAAGACAATGTACATAAGGCATTATTGTGGGGGAAAAAACATTTCTCAGCTTTTATTTACATACAAGATGTTCCGCACTGTGGAAAATCCCAGAGGACGTGGTCGGTGGCCAAAAGTGACACCTGTGCTGGCAAGGAGGATAGTTAGAGAGGTGAAAAGGAATCCAAGGATCACCACCAAGGTCATCCTGGTGAATCTGGGCTCTGTTGGTGGAAATGTCTCAAGGCAGACAATCTAACAGACACTGCACACTGCTAGGTTCCACTTCTCCAGATAAGGCACACAAAAGCTCGCTTGGCCTTTGCAAAAGCTCATCTGGACAAAGAAGAAGACTTCTGGTCTTCTGTGTTATGGTCAGATGAAACAAAAATGTAATTGTTTGGTCACAATGACCACAATGGAGTAAAAAAGGAGAGGCATTCAACCCAAAGAACACCATGCCCACTGTCAAACACTGTGTTGGGAACCTAATGCTTTGGAGGTGTTTTTCAGCCAATGGACCAGGGAACCTAATCACAGTAAATGGCACCATGAAAAAAGAGCAATCAATACATGAGGATTCTCAACGACAACATCAGGCAGTCTGCAGAGAAACTTGGCCTTGGGCACCAGTGGACATTTCAGCATGACAATGACCCAAAACACACAGCAAAAGTGGTGAAGAAATGGTTAGCAAACAACATTAACGTTTTAGTCCAGACTTAAATCCAATTGAGAATCTGTGGAGGGAGCTAAAGATCAGGGTGATAGCAAGAAGACCCTCCAACCTGAAAGATTTGGAGCTCATTGATGAATGGGCAAAAATACCTGTGGAGACATGCAAAACGTTGATCAGCAATTATAGGAAGCGTTTGATGGCTGTAATAGCCAATAAAGGCTTTTCTATTGATTATTGAGAAGGGTATGAATAATTTTGGACTGGACACTTTCTGCTCAAATGTAAATAAAAGCTGAGAAATGTTTTTTCCCCCACAATAATGCCTCTTGTACATCGTCTTATTATCTTTTGGGAGACACCTATGTCATTTCCCGTCAAGAAATTACTTGCTCGTTGAATAAAAGTAACTTTGCCTCAAAATTTGTCAGGGGTATGAATAATTATGGGCAGCACTGTAGGTACCCAGCTCAGCAAACAGTATCACACAGGAAACGATTAAAGGGAGTCTGTCACCTCCATATGGCCATATACAGTGCTTACATGGCTCTGTAGCACACCTATACAGGATTGTAATGGTACCTTTGTCTTTGTGTTTAGACTTGCACCAGCAGGAAAAACTATGTTTAATACATATGCAAATGAGCACTCGCAAGTGCTGCTCTGCCTTCTTTTCACTTTACTCCTCCTCAGCCTCTTCCTTTGCCCGCCCTCCAAGTTCGGACCTATCGATGAGGCAAGAGACTTGGAGGGCGGGCAAAGGCAGAGGCTGGGGAGGTGTAGAAGGCAGAGCAGCCTGGGCACTGACACACTGAACTCCTCCCCTGGGCACTTGAATTCTGGATTCAAGTGCCCAGGGGAGGAGTTTATTCTTATGTATATTTTCGCACACTTGAGATTCTCAATAGATCATATCAAATTTAGCTGGTTCTGCCAGTGATTTGACAATAAATATCTCATACCATATGTGAAGCCAGCTTCTCTATACTCTGAACAGAAGAAAAGGCTGTTGGAGCAATTAGCTAAATGTGGAGCACTCACCACCCAGTGGTTGTGAAGTGTATTGCAGCCATTTAGAGTTTAATTTAGATATCACGATATTGTGTTGAATTGGTATCAGGACAAAATTTACACCACTTCTACTTCAGAGGTCAGGTAAGAGTGGACACATCTGTACTCCAAATATGCCATAAATGTCTGAACAATTCCATAAATGTCCAATCGAACTAGACGTTGCCTCTATGCATAGAGAAATGGCCATGCATACACGGCTGTCTCCATTTACTTCTATGGGATCTGTAAAAGTATCTGCATAAGCATGCTTGGATATTTTCAGAATTCCCATACAAGTCAGTGGACGGAGCTGCGCATGTGTGGCCATACCTCCATTCACAGTGGCCGCAAAGGCTCATTCTCGAGACAGGTGCAGGTCTCAGAGGTGGGATGCACACCTATTGGATAGAATATGGAATATTCTGTGGATATGCCATAAGTGATCAGAAAATATCCCTTTAACCACCTCAGCTCCCCTAGCTTAAACCCCCTTAATGACCAGACCACTTTTTAAAATTCTGCACTACACTACTTTCACGGTTTATTGCTCGGTCATACAACTTACCACCCAAATTAATTTTACCTTCTTTTCTTCTCACTAATAGAAGCGAGATGACGCTCACAGCCGCCCCGCGCATGCGCATTGCGGGCCGGCAAACGTTAAAGGAGCGTTTCGTCACCAGCCTGCCAGCCAATGATCATCGCTGGCAGGCTGGCGATTTTCAAAAAATCTAATCAGAAGCCATCTAACACCTTATATTTATAAATATAAGGTGTTAAATGGCTTCTCTGCTCCTCTGCTGGTCCTTTTCGTTGGTTGGTCTCAGCAGAGGAGCAGGCATCACAGTGAGTAGCCACCAAACACTACACTTAGCCCCAGATCATGCCCTAGCACCCCAATTAACCCCTTGATCACCCCTGTCAATCACCTAGTGAAAGGGAAAAAAGTGATCAGTGTAAACTGTCACTTTTTTCCCCCACTGGTATTGACTGTTAGGTTTTAGGATAGTTTAGGCCCCTTGATTAGGTAGTTAGCAATCGTTTAGCGCCCAGACTACCGCAACGCAGTCACTGATTCGCTGATTAGCGTATCACTAATCAGCAATTGTACTTTTATAGTATCTGTAAGTGATCAGAACTGATTATGGTCAGATCTATAATAGTATTAGTGTCACCTTAGTTTGCCCTCCACCCAAAATGCAGTGTTTGCCCGATCAGGCCTGATCGGTCGCCCACACGTGCGTTCACACACCGCCGCCCTGCCGCAGTGACAAAAAAAATATATATTTTTTGATCGCTGCACAATCACTTTACAAGCGCTGCGGCGATAAAAAAAATCAGTTTTTATATTTTTTATCAATCGCAGCGGCCTCTGGTACTTTGCTAGCCTCCCATTTGTAAGACAGGTTTGCTTTTTTCCTTGGGTAGTCTCAGGGAATACCCCCTAAATTTAGTTGACCACATGGCAAATAAGGGGTATTCTTCTGAAAAGGCCTACAGGCTTCTGACCCAGTCGGATGAGGAATGGGAACCCTCATCTGACGAATCCAGCGGGTCAGAATAAGAATACGAACCTGTAGAAAGCAGTGGCAGTCTGACCCAAAGTTCGGACGAGGAGGTTGAGATCCCTGATACCACCAGGCGTACCCGGCCCCGTATTGCTAGACCACAGGTTGTGCAGGATCTGCTTCAAAGGCAGCAGAGTGGGGCTGGCGCTGTCGGATTACGTGGTGAGGCATACACCAGCAGCGCAGCCTATCCTGGACCTAGTACCAGCACTGCCGTACAACCTGGTGAAGTGGCGAGCACCAGAAGGGCAGTTGAAGCTGGTACGGTGGCACGTTCAGTAGTTCCCCCGTCGCAGCCACAGCACAGACAGGCCCATAGAGCCCCTAGAGTCCCGGAGGTGCTGGCAAACCCTGATTGGCAGCCCCCAACTTCAGTCACACCAATAGTTCCCCCTTTCACCGCGCAGTCTGGAGTTCGGGTTGAGACAGCTCAGATCGGTTCGGCACTGGGATTTTTTGAGCTGTTCTTGACTGCGGAGCTCTTGGACTTAGTCGTGGCAGAAACAAGTCAGTATGCCACTCAATTTATAGCCACCAACCCGGGAAGCTTTTATGCCCAGTCTTTCCGGTGGAAACCCGTCCAAGTTTCCAAAATTAAAATTTTCCTGGGCCTTCTCCTCCACATGGGTCTAACCAAAAAGCATTAATTGCAGTCATATTGGTCCACAAACCTAATTCATCACATGCCCATGTTCTCTGCTGCTATGTCCAGGACACGATTTGAGACCATCCTGCGTTTCCTGCACTTTAGCAACAACAGCACCTCTCCCGTCCCAGATGCCACCCAGCTTTTGACCGGCTCCACAAAATTCGGCCCCTCATAGACCACTTCAACACCAAATTTGAAGATTTATATACCCCTGAGCAAAACATCTGCGTAGACGAGTCCCTACATTTTACCAGGCGCCTTGGCTTCAAACAATACATCCCAAGCAAGCGGGCCCGGTATGGGTTGTATAAGCTCTGTGAAAGGGCCACAGGCTATACGCACAAATTTCGGATCTATGAGGGTAAAGATCAGACCCTGGAGCCGGTCAGTTGCCCTGACTACTTGGGGAACAGTGAGAAGACAGTCTGGGACTTGGTGTCACCCTTATTTGGCAAGGGGTACCATCTTTATGTGGACAATCTTTACACAAGTGTGCCTCTCTTCAGGCATTTGTTCCTAGAACAGATTGGCTGCTGTGGCACTGCGCAACCTAGTCGCTGGGGCTTCCTCCAACGGCTCATTACCACCCGTCTTGCAAGGGGGGAGAGGGCTGCCTTGTGTAACGAAGAACTGCTTGCGGTGAAATGGAGAGACAAGCGTGACGTTTACATGCTCTCCTCCATTCACGCAGACACGACAATACAAATATAATGGGCAACCAATGTCATTGAAAAGCCCCTCTCAGTCCACAACTATAACCTTCACATGGGAGGGGTGGACTTCAATGACCAGATGTTGGCTCCTTATTTCGTTTTCTGACGCATCAGACGCTGGTATAAGAAGGTGTCTGTATATTTGATTCAATTGGCTACATATAATAGTTTTGTTCTCTACAGTAAGGCTGGGAGAACAGGATCCTTCCTCAAATTTCAGGAAGAGATCATCGAGAACCTCCTGTATCCAGGAGGTTCCGTGGCCCCAACCACTAGTGTAGTGAGCCGTCTACACGAGCGACATTTCCCCAATGTCGTTGCTGGTACCTCAACCCAACCGTCACCCCGAAAAAGATGTTGTGTCTGTAGCAGGAGTGGAATAAGGCATGACACCCGCTATTTCTGTCCTGACTGCCCTGACCACCCTGCCCTATGCTTAGGGGAGTGTTTCCGGAAGTACCACACACAGGTACACTTAGCATAGGGATTGCATCTCACAGGACAGGCACACAGGGCTATTAGGGCCCTTTCACTCACAGCTACTGCAAACCTCTCCTTTCACCTGGAACAAAGAGTATAATGTACTTCACCACATCTTTGGGCGATTTTCTCTTTGCACATTGTCCCATGGGGAAGGAGAGGTTTGTCCTATAAAGGTTAAAAAAAACTCCAAAAAAAATCACCGGTAAGCAAAAAGTTAAATAAAGTTTATATGTTCCGTTCAGCTGTTATTATAAAGTTAATAAATTTATTGAGTTGCGGCCTGGTTTTTTCTTTTTAGTTTTGTTTTTTTTACCTTCCAGGTGGACGAACAGATCGACTAGCTGCAGCACTGATGTGCATTCTGACAGAAGCATTGCGCTTTTGTCAGATTACACAAAAGTTGGTGTATGCGGCGCTGCATGACGAGATTTCTCCTCTGCAGTAAAAAATATGTTTGCCGAGGCATATGAGCTGAGGGGGCGGCGGTGTTCATATGCTTTGGCAAACACTTTGTATATAAAAAAAATAATACAAAAATCCAGGCAATGATTTATTCATCCACATCGATTATTGTGAAAGGAGAAATCGGGTTTGCAAGTGCATACGAGCTAAGTGGGTATGGATGTTGGGCGGAGCTCCTATGTCCTGGCAGACGCCTTTCCCCTCCTTTTTTGGGGGGGGGGGGGAGATTTTTTCATCCACATTGATTGATGCGAATGAATAAATCTGTGCCGTTTCATTTTTTCAGCCCAGAGGCTGAACGAAAAAAAAAAAATATCTCATTACTTGTATGCTCAATATAAGGAGAATAGCAGAAACTCCTAATGCTAGCCATACATGTAATGATTGCAGAGACCCTCAAATGCCAGGGCATTACAAACACCCCACAAATGACCCCATTTTGGAAAGAAGACACCCCAAGGTATTTGCTGAGGGACATATTGAGTCCATGAAAGATTTACATTTTTGTCCCAAGTTAGCGGAAAGGGAGACTTTGTGAGAAGAAACAAAAATAAATAAATTTCCACTAACTTGTGCAAAAAAAATAAAAATATTCTATGAACTCGCCATGCCCCTCATTGAATACCTTGGGGTGTCTTCTTTCCAAAATGGGGTCACATGTGGGGTATTTATACTGCCTTGGAATTTTAGGGGCCCTAATGCGTGAGAAGAAGTCTGGGATCCAAATGTCTAAAAATGCCCTCCTAAAAGGAATTTGGGCCCCTTTGCGCATCTAGGCTGCAAAAAAGTGTCACACATGTGGTATCGCCGTACTCAGGAGAAGTTGGGGAATGTGTTTTAGGGTGTCATTTTACATATACCCATGGTGGGTGAGATAAATATCTTGGTCAAATGCCAACTTTGTATAAAAAAATGGTAAAAGTTGTCTTTTGCTGAGATATTTCTCTCACCCAGCATGGGTATATGTAAAAAGACACCCCAAAACACATTGCCCTACTTCTTCTGAGTACGGCGATACCACATGTGTGACACTTTTTTGCAGCCTAGGTGGGCAAATGGGCTCACATTCCAAAGAGCACCTTTCGGATTTCACAGGCCATTTTTTACAGATTTTGATTTCAAACTACTTTGCACGCATTTGGGCCCCTAAAATGCCAGGGCAGTATAACTACCCACCAAGTGACCCCATTTTGGAAAGAATACACCCCAAGGTATTTTGTGATGGGCATAGTGAGTTCATGGAAGTTTTTATTTTTTGTCACAAGTTAGTGGAATATGAGACTTTGTAAGAAAAAAAATTCATCATTTTCCGCTAACTTGTGACAAAAAATAAAAAGTTCTATGAACTCACTATGCCCATCAGCGAATACCTTAGGGTGTCTACTTTCCAAAATGGGGTTATTTTTGGGGGGTTTCTACTGTCTGGGCATTGTAGAACCTCAGGAAACATGGCAGGTGCTCAGAAAGTCAGAGCTGCTTCAAAAAGCGGAAATTCACATTTTTGTACCATAGTTTGTAAACGCTATAACTTTTACCCAAACCATTTTCTTTTTTTACCCAAACATTATTTTTTATCAAAGACATGCAGAACAATAAATTTAGAGAAGAATGTATGATGAAGTTTTTTTAAAAAAACAATTTTCAACTGAAAGTGAAAAATGTCATTTTTTTGCAAAAATTTTGTTACATTTCGATTAATAAAAAAAGTAAAAATATCAACAGCAATGAAATACCACCAAATGAAAGCTCTATTAGTGAGAAGAAAATGAGGTAAAATTCATTTGGGTGGTAAGTTGCATGACCGAGCAATAAACGGTAAAAGTAGTGTAGTGCAGAATTGTAAAAAGTGGTCTGGTCATTAAGGGTGTTTAAGCTAGGGGAGCTGAGGTGGTTAATGCAAAGTATTGTAAAATTGTTTTTTTTCCCCACAAATCCTGCATTTATAGGATTTTATTTGAAACTGCATAACATATGGTATGAAACTGCAGAAATGCATCCTAACTTCTTTGCCTTGTTTCTCCTGTGTTCAAAAATACCCCCATATTTGGTCATATTCTGCTGACTGAGTACGACGAGGACCAAAAGGAGAGGAGCATATTGTGGGTTTTCAGGGTACAAATTTGCTTGTATAAATTTCAAGCAGCATTCCACACCTGCAGAAGATTTGAGCTTGAAGATTAATACAACACAGATGAACATCCAGCAGGTTAGGATATATAGATATAATGGGTTAAGTATTCAAAATTATTGTAGTCCAACTAACTAATAACCCTAACAAAATTTGTATTGAGCAATTTTATTACTATTAAATACAAACATATTGTCCACACATGTCCAAGCGTACACCAGACCGTCAAGATGATTAGGCCAGAGCGTATGTATAAAAGAGCCCTAAGCTGCAAATCCTAAGCCTTGGCCCTAACCCCAGGGGCAGCTCCTGATGGTGGAGACCCCCTGTCCTCGAACCTACCTGTACACTCCTGATATACCCTAATAGATAAGGTTTGTTAAAGGCCTTGATTATATGTGGTGGGCTGGTGTAGGCGTGGACACGGAGGATCAGTAACGAACAATGCACAGTGTATACAGCCCTGCTGATACAAAGACCAGCAGGTACACGGTACAATTAAATAAATCTAAAGACACCAAAAAAGAAGGATAGTAAGTAATATCACAAACCTAATCTGTGTATAACCCCAACGCATTTCCCCCACGATGTGGGATCATCAGGGGGTGGATAAGAATAAGGTAAGTAGATAAGAAAAAAAGGAAAAGACCATGTCAGACGGAAGGAGGTCCAAACAGTGTTGGCGTATCCATGATATATCCGTATGGCAGGTGGTGTCAAACAAAGACATACAAGGTTAAAAGATTAGACCAAATGATATTCCTGGGAGGTCTTAGAGGGAAGAGAAATATTTATACCAGACGTCTTGATCTATCAAGTATGTGCATGTCACACCGAACAAATAGAGATGGATGTCTGTAAAGAAAAAGAAAGTACATGCTGTATACAGACGTCCAATTGTACTCCAATTCAACCACCCAGTAACGTGAGGCGCCACCACCAACATATGCCAGATTACAGGGGATAACTCACTAAGTCAAGACAGAGTATGGAGCACAATGGTGGCCAAGATTGATACCAAAAGGCACAAACCGCAGTCTTCAATATACTGGTACTCTCAGTCTTATTCCTAGTGTCCCAGGGTTAATTCAGAGTCAGCGTGACGATACACTAAGAGGTAATATAATACCGAATAAAGGTAAAGTCAGATAAGCTAACAACCAGATGTAATGACAATAATGGATGGGGAAGTTACCTTAAGATGTAGATTGGATAACGTAACCCGGCCTCTCAGGATATGGCCATCCACTGGTTAAAGTCCACTTAGTGACAAGAAAGTGTGTGTCACAAATAGAAACATATAGTCAGCTCGTGTCTAGGCATAGTGTGGTAGGGTTACTCACTGTTGGTGGTGAATCTCTCAGGTGCAGTGGATGTACTTGCCCTCCCAGGGTCCAATACTTGATCACTAAAACTGGCCATATTTATACTCAACGCCTAATTGGTAAGTGGGGTTACCTGTATCAGGGCGGTCCCTTTGGTGCGTGTAGTTACGGCGCCGCCATGGATGCGGTCTATGCTATAGCATGACCGGCGTGCGTTCCACTGTGGAGCGCACGCCGCAGAACATCCGGTTCAACCGTCCGGATGTGACGTCAGGGAGCCATGCGTTCCAGTGTGGAACGCAAAGTGATCCCAGACCGATGCGATGCAAACCAGGCGGTCAGGTAAGGCGTCATCAAGTTAGGCCTTGCGTTCCAAGCTGGAACGCATAGGGCCAGGTCAATATAGAGAAGTTATCCAAGATCTAGCCCTACCAGTAACCTAAAAATACGCATATGAAAAATAACTAAACACATAGCCGGATCGCTATTGGGTGGTTATACACTATAATTCCCTACCAGTCAGGCAATATTAAAATAAATTATGACTAAGCGACAGGTAGGAATCAGCTCCCAAGGTGGATGATAATAACATAAGTTTATCTGCATAGATATTCTCAGAGGGATATAAAAAATTCCTTAGAGGACATAAAGACCTCTCTAGTGAGTAAATCAATGGAAGGCCATTGTGAGGACAAGACGTTGTTACAATAGTAGATATGAAAACTATAGATAAAAAGATAATTAGACCAGTGAAACGGTTCATATTCACTGTTCATGATACTAAATCTTTTGGGTGCTTCACGCACCAGGCCCAGTCTTAATGGACAAAACAGTCAATCCGAGCCCATATGTTGCCGGGATAAAGGACAAAGGTAGGAAAGAGGGAAGGAAGGGTGGGATGGGGAAGGAGAAAAAGGAAAGGGAATACGGATGTAGCTGGTAGAGGCCAAAGGCTAATAGATGAAGCAGGTTACAAAAAACAGGAAAAAGTCAGTCTTTCATTTAGGCCGAGGGGGGATTGGGACCAGAGTCTATGGATCCATTCACTTTCCTTTTGTAGGATCCTCCTGTCCCAATCCCCTCCTCGTGGCGATGGATGTATCACTTCAAGTACCGTGAACCGAAGGCATGCGGGATCGCCCCCATGGTGATCGTTCACATGTGTCGCTATCGGGGTGACCTCCTTGTTTATAACATCATTGATGTAACATAGTAACATAGTACATAAGGCCGAATAAAGACATTTGTCCATCCAGTTCGACCTGTCATCCTGCAAGTTGATCCAGAGGAAGGCAAGAGGGAAGGAAGGGTGGGATGGGGAAGGAGAAAAAGGAATGTGTTCCAGGATACGCCTTCTAAATTCTCTAATAGTCTTCCCAACGTAGTCTAGGGGGCAAGTGCACTGACACAGATACACTAGACCCCTAGATCTACAATTAATGAAGTTGCGTATCTGAAAAGTCTGACCCAGCGTGGATCCTGTAATGGTTTTGGCCGTGTTCAGGAATAGACAGGCCTTACAACCACCACATTTGTATACACCAACTGGTCTGCGGTCTAGCCAGGTACCCACTCTGACTGGTGGTGTAAAGTGACTGGCCACCAACCGATCTTTGAGACTTCTACCCCGTCGATAAGACACAGATGGGCGTTCGGTCACGACCTGATGAAGATCGGGGTCCATCCTTAAGATAGGCCAGTATTTATTTAGGATTTTTTTGACATCCGGATTGGCGGTGTCGAAGTTTGAGATGATTCTCAATGGTTGGGAGCTATCTGTTGTCCTCATTTTAGGACTGAGTAGATCCTTGCGCTCTCTGGTCCGTGCGTGCTTAAAGGCTTCCCTAAGGACTGGTTGTGGGTAACCCCTAGCTATAAATCTGTCTTCGAGAGCCTTCGCCTCCCTAAAAAATGCTTCATCACTGGAGCAGTTCCTCCGTACACGGAGATATTGTCCCCTGGGAATACCCTGTTTAAGGGAAGGGGGGTGGTGACTGCTCCAGTGAAGAAGAGAATTAGTTGCAGTTATTTTCCTGTGTATGTTGGTCGATAATCGATCCCCCACTATTGTTACCTTGACGTCAAGGAAGGTAATGCTCGACGGATGGTATTCAAAGGTAAAGTGGAGTCCGATATCATTCAAGTTCAGGTCCGAGACAAAACGTTTAAATTTACAGGAGTCGCCCTTCCAGACGACGAAAACATTGTCTATGTAGCGGGTCCATAGCTGGATATTCTTGGACCACCAGACATCGCGGTCTGGAAAGACATGAGTATCCTCCCACCAGCCCAGGAAGAGGTTTGCGTAGGTGGGGGCACAAGGACTGCCCATCGCCGTCCCCCTGAACTGGTGGTAGAATTTGAGTTAAAGAGAAAGAAGTTATGAGTAAGAGTATACTCAAGTATCCTAATGATGAAAGCATTATGTGAGTCAAATTGAATGCCCCTGGCGCATAGAAAATACTCAATAGCTCTAAGGCCATGCTGATGTGGAATGGAGCTATAAAGTGACTCAACGTCAATGCTGCATAGCATGCACTCAGGGTCAAGGGTAAGGGCATCAATTTTGTTGAGGAAGTCCATTGTGTCCCTCGTATATGCTGGGAGGGACACAACGAACTCCCTCAACACCTTGTCCAGATATATCCCACAATTCTGGGTGAGTGAATTAACACCTGACACTATGGGACGACCTTTAAGCGGGTTAGTCCCCTTCGGGAGCCCGTAAAAGGTCATTATTAGGGGTTTATTAGGTAGGAGGAATTCAAATTCCGATGCTCCAATTACTTTGCTCTCCAAACCGAGCAATAAGATCTGCTTCAGCTCGGCTAAGAATATCTGGGTCGGATTGGAGGGTAGAATTCTATAACCCTCCTTGTCCTTCAACAGTTCCAGGCACATATGCATATAGGAACAGTTAGAATAGAATAGACGGCTCTACTACTCAGGTAAATGCTAGAGGTGCAGGCTGCTAGATCTGACTCACCCAGTCAGGGGCATGTAATCATAAAAAGAAGGAAGTTTAGCAGGCACACTCTATTTGGGTTCTAATAAATATTTATTTTGGAATAATAATCAGATGTTGGGTAATTTAGTGTTTAGGTATATGTGGTTATAGGAGTGCTGTATGGGTATTATCACTCTGTGGTGAATATCCTGGAGACAAAGTAGCATAAAAAGATGTCCAATATAATAGAATTCCGATAAAAAATGGTCTAAAATCAAAAATGATGCAAGAAAAACGGCTGCAATAAAAAGGACAGCTGCAATAAAAAGGTCAGCTGCAATAAAAAAGTTGGAAAGAACGATATGTCTGTTACGTCTTTCAAGTGCTATTTTCTTTATCTCAATAGCTGCTGTTCAAAGGGTAAAAACAAACCAAGTATATTTGGTAGGGATATCCCGGGTAATGTATTGTTCTTTTGTGGAGACAGTTCATCAATAGATAGTAATGCCGCTTAATCCAGGGTATCAATATTTTTCTATGTCATTACCATATAAATATAGTTGTGGTACAGGCTGTAGAAGGAAGCGGTGCTCTGTGCCTGGGTGCGGCGTCCCGCACTGTCTCTGGCCACAGAGATCACTTACCCTTCCTGGCGCTGGTACTGTATTCTTCCTGATACTTCCTTTCCATCTTGTTAACTTTGCTTAGTGATGTTTCAAGTAATTCGATGGGGTATTTTTTATCCATAAATTGTTCTTTCATCTTTTCTGCTTCCTCCTTGAAATCAGATTCTGTTGTGCAGTTTCTCTTGACCCTACGGAACTGTCCTTGTGGGATATTGATAAGCCATGATGGTAAATGGCAACTGTCATATTGGATGAAACTGTTTTTGGATGTTGGTTTATGGTAGGTGGTGCATATTAGTTTTTTTAGATGCGGAAAATGTAATAACTGCCGGACAACATCATTTCCAAAGAAAACCACATGTGTCACATCTAAAATAAATTCCCACAAACAAGAAATCAAAGAATTCCTGACATGCAGTTCAACAGGAGTAATATATGCCCTAGAATGTCCATGCCAAAAACTGTACATCGGCCGCACAAAACGAACACTTCAGAAACGTATATCAGAACATATTGCAAACATACGAAAGGGATATGACAAACACACAGTATCAAACCATTTCAGAATCATACACAATAAGGACCCAACCGGATTAAAATATACAGCATTAGAGAAAGTAGAAAAAGACTGGAGAGGGGGCAATTGTATACATAAAATGTCTAGAATAGAATCTAGGAGGATCTTTGAGTTCAGTTCTGTTCTGCCGAATGGACTGAACGCAGAAATGGAGATCTTCGGCTTTCTTTAGGGGGGGCTGCCACCCCCCAATGCGCAACCAGTGGGGCCTCAGGAATCGTCCTGGTTGCCCCTTGGGGAGCGGCCGCTCCCTCAATCAACAACCATACCATCCAGAAGCACAACACACATGAAACAAGAAAAAGAAAAACTAGAAGATTAAATTAATGCTCATTGGTACCCTAAGCCTTAATACACTCAATCAGCTACTATGCAAGCCAAATATAAGATTTCCCCACTATACTGACCCTATAATGGATCTACAGATCAAAATACCTTTCAATCCATACATTCTCCTTCATGTT
This sequence comes from Bufo gargarizans, assembly GCF_014858855.1. Lineage (NCBI taxonomy): Eukaryota > Metazoa > Chordata > Amphibia > Anura > Bufonidae > Bufo > Bufo gargarizans. Next base: position 381,828,774 of record NC_058081.1, on the reverse strand, counting down.
ACCATACCCGGAAAACATACTCTTTCCCCCCTATCACGTCTTATTACACAGGGAGTTAAATCCTAGAAGGCCCACTTTAACTATCAGGAAATATGGAGTCCATGATACCGCACTTTGAAATTTACACCTATTTATCCTTGAAATATACAGGGAGACAATCCAAGCAATCTCTGGGTCTAGCATATTACGGACCAGCGATGCAATGAGTGCCTCCCACTATATTTCCATAGATTCCAATTCAAATATAACACCATGATGAGTAATATCCATAATATAAATATTTGGATATCTCAATACCATTTGAGATGGAAAGAACTAATAAAAATACCAATCATGTACATTATCCTTCAATATTAAATTGAACTCCATACTTTGCTAGATCTTTAATCTGCTGTGTTTGGGATGATAAACCATAATATAAAAATGGACCAGTAACCTATGTATCCAAAACATAGAAGCATCAGGTTCACTGACTGTCTCACCCGTATGATAGATTAAGGACCACCATATATATAGGACTGACCTGACATTATAAATTAATTTCTGACTCACTTAGCAAAAAAGACTAACCACTACATTGGAAGAATAATTGATATCAATCACCCTTAATTATGATTTCACCCTTAGATATACACATGTATATACATATATATGTCTACATATGTGATTATATAGATTAATATTTCTCACACCACTCTAACTTTAACCAAATAAGCTGAAAAAATGGGCATGAAAACAACTAATGAACAAATGAACCCTATTCAGTGAATTAGCCAATAAAGGAGTCAATCATTGCCACCCTATAAATACCACAACATGGACTATGATCCTCCACTTACTGATGAAGGGACTAAGTCCCGAAACGCGTTTAAGCAGCCGGGGATCATCACACTAATTGCGACTCTGAACCAGAGCAGGAGGAGCAGAAAATTCAAGCGCTGAATAGGATCGCTACTACGGGCCGCTGACGTCATTTCACAAAGACGCGCGAACCACGCCCCCAGCATCCAAGGCAACACGAGGGACGCCACTGAACACACAGCCTCCCAGGAGGTGCCGACCAGGAGTAGAAGAATACAGTACCAGCGCCAGGAAGGGTAAGTGATCTCTGTGGCCAGAGACAGTGCGGGACGCCGCACCCAGGCACAGAGCACCGCTTCCTTCTACAGCCTGTACCACAACTATATTTATATGGTAATGACATAGAAAAATATTGATACCCTGGATTAAGCGGCATTACTATCTATTGATGAACTGTCTCCACAAAAGAACAATACATTACCCGGGATATCCCTACCAAATATACTTGGTTTGTTTTTACCCTTTGAACAGCAGCTATTGAGATAAAGAAAATAGCACTTGAAAGACGTAACAGACATATCGTTCTTTCCAACTTTTTTATTGCAGCTGACCTTTTTATTGCAGCTGTCCTTTTTATTGCAGCCGTTTTTCTTGCATCATTTTTGATTTTAGACCATTTTTTATCGGAATTCTATTATATTGGACATCTTTTTATGCTACTTTGTCTCCAGGATATTCACCACAGAGTGATAATACCCATACAGCACTCCTATAACCACATATACCTAAACACTAAATTACCCAACATCTGATTATTATTCCAAAATAAATATTTATTAGAACCCAAATAGAGTGTGCCTGCTTAACTTCCTTCTTTTTATGATTACATGCCCCTGACTGGGTGAGTCAGATCTAGCAGCCTGCACCTCTAGCATTTACCTGAGTAGTAGAGCCGTCTATTCTATTCTAACTGTTCCTATATGCATATGTGCCTGGAACTGTTGAAGGACAAGGAGGGTTATAGAATTCTACCCTCCAATCCGACCCAGATATTCTTAGCCGAGCTGAAGCAGATCTTATTGCTCGGTTTGGAGAGCAAAGTAATTGGAGCATCGGAATTTGAATTCCTCCTACCTAATAAACCCCTAATAGTGACCTTTTACGGGCTCCCGAAGGGGACTAACCCGCTTAAAGGTCGTCCCATAGTGTCAGGTGTTAATTCACTCACCCAGAATTGTGGGATATATCTGGACAAGGTGTTGAGGGAGTTCGTTGTGTCCCTCCCAGCATATACGAGGGACACAATGGACTTCCTCAACAAAATTGATGCCCTTACCCTTGACCCTGAGTGCATGCTATGCAGCATTGACGTTGAGTCACTTTATAGCTCCATTCCACATCAGCATGGCCTTAGAGCTATTGAGTATTTTCTATGCGCCAGGGGCATTCAATTTGACTCACATAATGCTTTCATCATTAGGATACTTGAGTATACTCTTACTCATAACTTCTTTCTCTTTAATTCAAATTCTACCACCAGTTCAGGGGGACGGCGATGGGCAGTCCTTGTGCCCCCACCTACGCAAACCTCTTCCTGGGCTGGTGGGAGGATACTCATGTCTTTCCAGACCGCGATGTCTGGTGGTCCAAGAATATCCAGCTATGGACCCGCTACATAGACAATGTTTTCGTCGTCTGGAAGGGCGACTCCTGTAAATTTAAACGTTTTGTCTCGGACCTGAACTTGAATGATATCGGACTCCACTTTACCTTTGAATACCATCCGTCGAGCATTACCTTCCTTGACGTCAAGGTAACAATAGTGGGGGATCGATTATCGACCAACATACACAGGAAAATAACTGCAACTAATTCTCTTCTTCACTGGAGCAGTCACCACCCCCCTTCCCTTAAACAGGGTATTCCCAGGGGACAATATCTCCGTGTACGGAGGAACTGCTCCAGTGATGAAGCATTTTTTAGGGAGGCGAAGGCTCTCGAAGACAGATTTATAGCTAGGGGTTACCCACAACCAGTCCTTAGGGAAGCCTTTAAGCACGCACGGACCAGAGAGCGCAAGGATCTACTCAGTCCTAAAATGAGGACAACAGATAGCTCCCAACCATTGAGAATCATCTCAAACTTCGACACCGCCAATCCTAAATACTGGGCTATCTTAAGGATGGACCCCGATCTTCATCAGGTCGTGACCGAACGCCCATCTGTGTCTTATCGACGGGGTAGAAGTCTCAAAGATCGGTTGGTGGCCAGTCACTTTACACCACCAGTCAGAGTGGGTACCTGGCTAGACCGCAGACCAGTTGGTGTATACAAATGTGGTGGTTGTAAGGCCTGTCTATTCCTGAACACGGCCAAAACCATTACAGGATCCACGCTGGGTCAGACTTTTCAGATACGCAACTTCATTAATTGTAGATCTAGGGGTCTAGTGTATCTGTGTCAGTGCACTTGCCCCCTAGACTACGTTGGGAAGACTATTAGAGAATTTAGAAGGCGTATCCTGGAACACATTCCTTTTTCTCCTTCCCCATCCCACCCTTCCTTCCCTCTTGCCTTCCTCTGGATCAACTTGCAGGATGACAGGTCGAACTGGATGGACAAATGTCTTTATTCGGCCTTATGTACTATGTTACTATGTTACATCAATGATGTTATAAACAAGGAGGTCACCCCGATAGCGACACATGTGAACGATCACCATGGGGGCGATCCCGCATGCCTTCGGTTCACGGTACTTGAAGTGATACATCCATCGCCACGAGGAGGGGATTGGGACAGGAGGATCCTACAAAAGGAAAGTGAATGGATCCATAGACTCTGGTCCCAATCCCCCCTCGGCCTAAATGAAAGACTGACTTTTTCCTGTTTTTTGTAACCTGCTTCATCTATTGGCCTTTGGCCTCTACCAGCTACATCCGTATTCCCTTTCCTTTTTCTCCTTCCCCATCCCACCCTTCCTTCCCTCTTTCCTACCTTTGTCCTTTATCCCGGCAACATATGGGCTCGGATTGACTGTTTTGTCCATTAAGACTGGGCCGGGTGCGTGAAGCACCCAAAAGATTTAGTATCATGAACAGTGAATATGAACCGTTTCACTGGTCTAATTATCTTTTTATCTATAGTTTTCATATCTACTATTGTAACAACGTCTTGTCCTCACAATGGCCTTCCATTGATTTACTCGCTAGAGAGGTATTTATGTCCTCTAAGGAATTTTTTATATCCCTCTGAGAATATCTATGCAGATAAACTTATGTTATTATCATCCACCTTGGGAGCTGATTCCTACCTGTCGCTTAGTCATAATTTATTTTAATATCGCCTGACTGGTAGGGAATTATAGTGTATAACCACCCAATAGCGATCCGGCTATGTGTTTAGTTATTTTTCATATGCGTATTTTTAGGTTACTGGTAGGGCTAGATCTTGGATAACTTCTCTATATTGACCTGGCCCTATGCGTTCCAGCTTGGAACGCAAGGCCTAACTTGATGACGCCTTACCTGACCGCCTGGTTTGCATCGCATCGGTCTGGGATCACTTTGCGTTCCACACTGGAATGCATGGCTCCCTGACGTCACATCCGGACGGTCGAACCGGATGTTCTGCGGCGTGCGCTCCACAGTGGAACGCACGCCGGTCATGCTATAGCATAGACCGCATCCATGGCGGCACCGTAACTACACGCACCAGAGGGACCGCCCTGATACAGGTAACCCCACTTACCAATTAGGCGTTGTGTATAAATATGGCCAGTTTTAGTGATCAAGTATTGGACCCTGGGAGTACATCCACTGCACCTGAGGGATTCACCACCAACAGTGAGTAACCCTACCACACTATGCCTAGACACGAGCTGACTATATGTTTCTATTTGTGACACACACTTTCTTGTCACTAAGTGGACTTTAACCAGTGGATGGCCATATCCTGAGAGGCCGGGTTACGTTATCCAATCTACATCTTAAGGTAACTTCCCCATCCATTATTGTCATTACATCTGGTTGTTAGCTTATCTGACTTAACCTTTATTCGGTATTATATTACCTCTTAGTGTATCGTCACGCTGACTCTGAATTAACCCTGGGACACTAGGAATAAGACTGAGAGTACCAGTATATTGAAGACTCCGGTTTGTGCCTTTTGGTATCAATCTTGGCCACCATTGTGCTCCATACTCTGTCTTGACTTAGTGAGTTATCCCCTGTAATCTGGCATATGTTGGTGGTGGCGCCTCACGTTACTGGGTGGTTGAACTGGAGTACAATTGGACGTCTGTATACAGCATGTACTTTCTTTTTCTTTACAGACATCCATCTCTATTTGTTCGGTGTGACATGCACATACTTGATAGATCAAGACGTCTGGTATAAATATTTCTCTTCCCTCTAAGACCTCCCAGGAATATCATTTGGTCTAATCTTTTAACCTTGTATGTCTTTGTTTGACACCACCTGCCATACGGATATATCATGGATACGCCAACACTGTTTGGACCTCCTTCCGTCTGACATGGTCTTTTCCTTTTTTTCTTATCTACTTACCTTATTCTTATCCACCCCCTGATGATCCCACATCGTGGGGGAAACGCGTTGGGGTTATACACAGATTAGGTCTGTGATATTACTTACTATCCTTCTTTTTTGGTGTCTTTAGATTTATTTAATTGTACCGTGTACCTGCTGGTCTTTGTATCAGCAGGGCTGTATACACTGTGCATTGTTCGTTACTGATCCTCCGTGTCCACGCCTACACCAGCCCACCACATATAATCAAGGCCTTTAACAAACCTTATCTATTAGGGTATATCAGGAGTGTACAGGTAGGTTCGAGGACAGGGGGTCTCCACCATCAGGAGCCGCCCCTGGGCTTAGGGCCAAGGCTTAGGATTTGCAGCTTAGGGCTCTTTTATACATACACTCTGGCCTAATCATCTTGACGGTCTGGTGTACGCTTAATACAACACACCTTTAAGTGGCCCCTTTAAAAAAACTACATAAATACACCCCCTAAGGTGTTTAGGGCCCAATACATCAATGCTACTAAACAGTGTGGTGAAACCAACCTTGCCACTGGGTTTTGGAGGGGCCTGGTTGCTAGCCTCTTGCCCCAGGATTATGGCCCATACTAACTTTGAAGGAGAAGACAAACCGGCGGCACAGCTTAAATCTGTGGAACTGTTTTGGACAGGAAAGCCATGTTTGCGGCTGGCCAAATGTAACCTCCATGGAATTCAGGAACCCCTGCTCAGATCTGGGTGATTTTTGGATATGTTGTTCACCCAGATCAGAGCTATCCATGGATGCATAAATTATGGGGATGTGTGGGGTTTTGAGGTGTTTTCTGTGGGTGGGGGAAAATGTGTGTGGTCAGTCTAGTAGTGATTAGGTTAGCCTATTATGCTTGGCATTTGTATTTTGTTGATTGCGTCTTAGACAATGCCAGTGTGGTAGTTAATTGCGTCTCAGACAATGCCAGTGTGTTAGTTAATTGCGTCAAAGACAATGCTCATTGTATTTTGTTGATTGCATTACAGACAGAGGGAAGGGGGTTTTGTGTACAATTGCTGGGAAGGTGTCAATACTGTAAATGCATGTGATTGGCTGTTTTTTGCCAAAACCCTGTGGGTGGTAACCTTGTTGGAAGATGTGTATAAATCAATGCTGTGTGTTCAAATAAAGAGTTTCTCTTTTACCCTTTACCAAGTTGAGGCTGGTGTTTGGGTAACTGATCGACACTGGGGGATTGATATGCGCTGAAGATTTGCTATACTCCCCTGGCATAACTACTAGCTCTTGTAAGAGCTGTTCTGCTTTCTGGATGTAGGAGAGGTTCACCCACTGGAGCCTGGAGCCTTGTCGTAGGTCCAGGGTGGGTAGGAGACGGTGAGACCTCAACCAAGCTTCGGCGGTTCGTGGGGTCTGCAACGCTTATGGTGTCAAGTGGAGTGCTTGGAGTCCTCGGGAAGCACTAGGAGCATCTATCGACGGAGGTACCCGGTCGGGGTGCCAGGAGATCCGTTACATTGGTGGCTGCAGTGGCATGGCTTCCTAGTGTGAGGAGAAGCAGCTCGGAGACACCGTTCGTGGATTTACAAAATTGAGGGCAACGCTAGTATCCGTACAGCGACCCTGGATACAGCAGGATGGAATCGGCTAGTCTTCGGACAGTGTTTCATGACGAGGAGGAGGAGGCAGCCACGGATTACAGGGATGCAGACAGAAAGGAAGCCTGGTATGATGCCCTGGAAAATGCCCAGCAGCGGCGAGGTGAGAGTCTCCCCAGTTATGAGCAGCGGCTACTGAAGCGTGTGGCGATGCGGATGGGTCTCTTGGGAGAGAAGCCCCTGGACGAGTGGGTAACAGAGCTCGAAAGCCTGGTATGTAAGGAGCTTTGGCTAGAGGACGCTTACCAGGCCCTAAGGTGGCATGTCATTCAACATTCCCCCTGGATGGCTGAGCACGACAGACCCGAGGGTGAGGATTATGATGGACCTGGGTTACTATGAGAGGCCTTGGAGGAGGACATTGATCTCGACAGCACAGAGGAGTCTAGGTTTTGGGACATCTACGACTACCGGATGGGCATGCATGTTTATGCTGACGGATAGGAGGTGAGCAACGACATGACCCTCCTGGTAACCAGGGAGTGGGATCTGGAGCAGACTTACCAACACTTGCACAGCTCCATTCCACCCCAACCTACCCAACAAGCAGAGCCAGATCTGCTCTCCTACAACTGGGAAGACTTGGCAGCGATACCCCCTGCTTCCCTACTAGCTCCCAAAGTAGGGAACTTCATTGACTGGTTCTGGGAAGACCTCCCAATGGCAGGTAGAGATGGGACCGAAGTCTCTCCACCGGCCCTACAGGGATGCTGGGCAGCCGGCCCAGATCCCCAACTACAGCCAGCGTTACCCGGAGTCCAGACAGTCGGTCTGACTCGCCAATGGCAGCCAGAGTTCCAGGGAGTAGGGCCAGTCGGCCCTGCTCCCCAGCAGCAGAATGTTCTGCAGGGAGAGGAGACAACCGTCATCTCTCCACAACCACAGGGGGACAACACCCCTAACTCCGATGGGGCAGATGGGACCGCAGTCTCTGCACCAGGCCTACCGGGATGTTGGACACCCGGTATGGATCCCCCACCAACCCCGCAGGAATGCCAGGAGGAGGAGGTAAGCGATCCCTCCTCTCTACAGCTGATCCGCAACAAGGTCTTGGGGCAGGATTCCCTGACCCCATCCCAGCGGAAGAGCTGGCAGATGCCAGGGCGCAGTTGGCCTCTACCCTCCCCTATCTTCTTTTCCAAACCCGGACTTCCCACAGGCTATCCTAGCGGAAGAGCTGGCATCTGGGCAGAGCGCAGTCGGCCTCTGCCCTCCCCTATACTCTTCTCCAAAGCCGGACATCCCACAGGCTACCCCAGCGGAAGAGCTTGCATCTGGGAAGAGCGCAGTCTGCCTCTGCCCTCCCTTATCCTCTGGTCCAGAGGCGGACTCCCCACTGGCTAACCCAGTGGAAAAGCTGGCATCTGGGCAGAGCGCAGTCGGCCTCTGCTCACCAAGTACCTACAGCTCCAATCTAGAGAACAGCAATGAAGCAAGGAGTACCAGGTGCCCACTCAACAGCTGGGGATGTACAGAACAGAGCCAGGCCCCAAAATTCAACAGGTCCAGTATTTGGTGGCGGGTGGATTGCCAGACTAACTCAGGTACCGACCGGCGTGAGGTCAGGTACCTGGTCAGTCTTCCCTGGGAGGGAAACCAACCTCGCCACTGGGTTTTGCAGGGGCCTGATTGCTAGCCTCTTGCCCCAGGATTATGGCCCATACTAACTTTGAAGGAGAAGACAGACCTGCCGCACAGCTTAAATCTGTGGAACTATTTTGGGCAGGAAAGCCATGTTTGCGGCTGGCCAAATGTGGCTTCCATGGTATTCAGGAACCCCTGCTCAGATCTGGGTGATTTTTGGATATGTTGTTCATCCAGATCAGAGCTATCCATGGATGTATCAATTATGAGGATGTGTGGGGTTTTGAGGGGTTTTCTGTGGGTGGGGGAAAATGTGTGTGGTCTGTCTGGTAGTGATTAAGTTAGCCCATCATGCTTGGCAATTGTATTTTGTTGATTGCGTCTCAGACAATGCCAGTGTGTTAGTTAATTGCGTTTCAGACAATGCCAGTGTGTTAGTTAATTGTATCAAAGACAATGCTTATTGTATTTTGTTGATTGCATTACAGACAGAGGGAAGGGAGTTTTGTGTACAATTGCTGGGAAGGTGTCAATACTGTAAATGCATGTGATTGGCTGTTTTTACAAAACCCTGTGGGTGGTAACCTTGTTGGAAGATGTGTATAAATCAATGCTGTGTGTTCAAATAAAGAGTTCCTGTTTTACCCTTTACCAAGTTGAGGCTGGTGTTTGGGTAACTGATCGACACTGGGGGATTGCTATACGCTGAATATTTGCTATACTCTCCTGGCATAACTACTAGCTCTTGCAAGAGCTGTTCCTGCTCTCTGGATGTAGGAGAGGTTCACCCACTGGAGCCTGGAGCCTTGTCGTAGGTCCAGGATGGGTAAGAGACGGTGAGACCTCAACCAAGCTTCGGCGGTTCATGGGGTCTGCAGCGCTTACGGTGTCAAGTGGAGTGCTTGGAGTCCTCGGGAAGCACTAGGAGCATCTATCGACGGAGGTACCCGGTCGGGGTGCCAGGAGATCCATTACAAACAGTATTACTATTTATATAATATTATGCATATGAAGAAAACAGTAATACTACACTGAGCAAAAATATAAACGCAACACTTTCGGTTTTGCTCCCATTTTGCATGAGCTAAACTCAAAGTTCTGAAACATTTCTACATACACAAAAGACCCATTACTCTCAAATATTGCTCACAAATCTGTCTAAATCTGTGTTTCATATTGCAAGGATCTGTACACAATTCCTGGAAGCTGAAAACATCCCAGTTCTTGCATGGCCAGCATACTCACCGGACATGTCACCCATTGAGCTTGTTTGGGATGCTCTGAATCGGCATATGCGACAGCGTGTTCCAGTTCTTGCCAACATTCTTCAACTTTGCACAGCTATTGAAGAGGAGTGAACCAACATTCCATAGACCACGATCAACAACTTGATCAACTCGATCAGCGACGGATATTCGACGGAGATGTGTTGCACTGCAATGGTAGCCACACCAGATACTGACTGGTTTTCTGTCCCCCCAGTAAGGCAAAACTGTGCACATTTCAGAGTGGTCTTTTATTGTGGGCAGTCTAAGGCACACCTGTGCAATATTCATGCTGTCTGATCAGCTATTTGAAGGGGTAGCGGCACTCATAAAAGAGCGGCATCATCTTCTAAATTATCTGCTCACTGTCTCTATTGTAGAGGCAGCACATTGTAATTGAAACTGCTTGTCCCACTCAAGTGAGTGGGAACTCTGCTAATCTCATATTGATGACCTATCCTGAGGATAGTTCTTCAATATATTAGCACTGCAGAAAGTAAAAGGCACTCAGATCTTTTAATGTGGAAGGGATATGTAGGAATTTGCAATGAACAGCCCCAGAACATTCGGGCTGAGGTCGGCAAGTGGTATAATATGGCTTAGCGTAGTGTCCTTGTGTCACAGTGGTCCTACTTTCAGGCCATTGCTCCCTGGGGTTGAGTCAGTGGTAGATCCAAGGGGGGGGGGCTACAGTTCAATTGCCTACCCCCCCCCCCCCCCCCGAGAATATAGTGAGAGTGGGCGCCGCTCCGTTCGCCCGCTGTGGCCCTGTTAACTTCTACCGCGCTGTATGGTAACTGCTACTATAGGAACACCAGGGAGGAGTCTGCCGTTTTTCCCTGGGCCTTCCTTCTCCCTGGCTGTAGCGCTGTCCAATCGCAGAGCTCACAGCCAGGGAGAAAAAAGAAACAGGGCAGACTCCCCCCTGGTGTTCCGATAGTAGCAATTACCATACAGCGCAGGAGAAGGAAGCGGGGCCACAGCGGGCGAACGGAGCGGCGCCCAAGGTTAATAGTAAGTGCAGTGAGATCCCTGGTCGCCGCGCTACATATACAGATAGTTATCTTACAATGTTTGGACCCATGAAAGGTCCTCTTTAATACGTTTTTCATGGCCCCTTCACATACATTGGCGCAGCAGCGCCGGCGACACTGGTGGCCTGCCCTGTCCCTTCCACCGCCCCCCCGTGCATCTTACTGCCAGCGAGAATCAGACTGGTACAAGCCGCTGTTCTAATTAGGCCCACCAAGTTCCGGGCCCGGGAAATGGAAGTCCAGAACAGAGGAGCGCCGTGCGGGAGTCGGGACAGGGACGGGACCTCAGTCTGTCAGACTGTGCCCCTCCCGAAACCAGGCTCTGGATCCGCCACTGGGTTGAGTTGGAGAATAAAGAGACGTACAGACTCAGGAAACTGCTTGACTTTACATGAATAAACTTGATAATACAAGAACATTGCTTTAGTTGACTTAATTTCACTTCTCTTGGTCCCAGCAAGGTGCATGGTGGCAACAGTTGGCCCTACAGTTCCTATCTGACTTCAGTCTGTTTAGTGTCCCAAAAGAGTGGGGTGTCCTTAGGCTTTTATCCCTCACGTAAAGTAAAGTATCTTACTATTTCTGAGGATAATCTCTATGAGATACTTCCCTGGGCTCCTGCTACAAGAGGGGGGGAAATGCTTCCCTCACTGCGCCATGCTGGCTGTTGCACGAAAACTGGAAGGCGGGGACACATCAGAATTAGAACAAGAGTGCCGGCACACGGTATAAAACATACAATATAAGCCAAAAGAGAGAAAAAATACTGAGATAAGAGCAGCACATCTAAAAAGTATCAAATTTATTGAAGAAAACAGACACAACAGAGACAAATTAAAATCATTGAAAAACAATAATTCATGGCTGTGTGGACTGGATGAGTATCACAGGCCACCCTGACTCTACCACAAAACAATAAGCATCATCCCACATAGGTAAGTAATAGGTAAGATACAATTAAAATGCATGAAATCCATCAACATGAATGATATAAGTAAAATACTTATCATGGAAGTAACATGGTGGGAGTATGCGTGGTGGACAGGGAAAAAAGTCCAACGTGTATCGCCAGGCTCTGTTGGCTTCCTCAGGGGTGCCTGTTTACAGTATGTATCACATATGAGCTCATATATATATGCATAGTCATAATGAAATGAAATAGTAATAGTCACCTGTGGTGTGGGAGTACATGTGGTCTATTAGAGGGGCCCCCCAGGAAGAGGAGGTACTGGTCGTCAGTGTGGGCTCGGCGCAGAGGCAGAAATGCGCGCCGAGACAAGCGGCGGGTGGAACTGCCATCTGCGCATGCGTGAGTGCACGTCGATCAGATGGAGCAGCGCGCGCCGCGTTCCAATAAGCAAAAGCAGTATGTCGTGCTGGATCACAGCGTGCGCTGCATTCCATGGACCGGAAGCAGCATGACGCAATGAAAGCTCGACATGTACGCATGAAGACCCATGTGAGCAAGAGGACAAAAGGGGAGGGGAAACAAACAAAGGATAGGACATAAATAATAACATTAATAAATACCTTATAGGGGGGAAAGTGATAAGCATGAATCCCTATATATATATACATATTGGAACTGTGATCATAAAACATCAACCAGAAAAAAGGGAAGGAGTGAATAAGGTATGCATTCAAAGTATATACAGAATCCACACAATATGCGATGCAGTGAACTTGATTAGTGTACAGTATATAAAATAAAAAACTTATATTAAAACCCCTAACTTTTGAATTGTGTCAATTATTTTATATTATTTATATCAGTTATTTTATACATGATTTATTAATCTACATTATTTATACTTTTTATTTTTAATTAAGTTAATTATACTTCCTTATTTTTTATATTTATTAGTTTTTTTATTTTATTTATTTTTTGTTTTTTATATTTTATATTATTTATTATAAATTATATCTATTTTTATCTTTTAGATCCTAAAAAAAGAAGGAGTGGGGGTAAGACAACAGGGAAGGGGGAAGTAAGGGAGGGGAAGAGAAGGGGTGCTGCAGAGACAATATTTTGTCCTGTCGACCACAGAGTATGAGTCCGCAACTGAGGACCAGAGGAAGATGCTTAGCATAGTAAAGCATAAAGGAGACACAAAAAGGCCAGGGTCATTCATCAGATCAGTATAGTCCAAAAATGCATGTAGGGCGAACAAGAAATATCCTCCACTGCAGATCCAGGCAGAAGGTTCAACAAACGGTCCAATAGGTAACCAATACGGAGGTATTCCAGGGAAGGAAAGGAGAAGAATATCCAAAGTGCACCAAGTGAAGTTGTCCAATCAACACCCGTGCAAAAGGAAAAACATCTACAAAAAAATATAAAATAAACAAAAAAGTGAATATATAAAGCATACAATAAATTACCTAGTATAAAAACCAGTGAACAAAAGTTCTTCATTAAGACCCTGCTGAGACAAGCATCCCAAATTGTAAATCCATCGGGATTTAGCTTTAAGCAAACATTGTGTCATATGTGTCCCCCTAATGTTATGGTGAACCTTTTCTAAACCCACCACCTGGAGGCCATTATACTTGCCTCCATGGTGGTCCAGGAAGTGTGTTGCCACAGAAGTGAGCGGTTTCTCCTTTTCCGCCCTGTCCCGAGCAGCCAAAGCGATGTTTGACATATGCTGTTGAATCCGTTTCCGCAATTCCTGTAAGATCTGTCCCACATACAATTTCTTACATGGGCAAATAATTGCATAAACAACATTTCTTGTGCGGCAGGTAACATACTGTTTAAGGCATATGCATTCCTTACCATTTAAAAACTATCCTTGCCCAGCATAAATGAACAGACGTTTTGTGTGCCCTTTGGTTTAACCACCCCAGGACCGCCTAACGCATGGATGCGTCCTGGAGGCGGTCGATTCATTCCTTCTGGACGCATCCGTGCGTCATCTCGCGAGAGGCGAGATTTCCTGTGAACGCGCTTACACGGGCGCGCGCGTTCACAGGATCGGAAGGTAAGAGACTGGATCTACAGCCTGCCAGCGGCGATTGTTCGCTGGCAGGCTCTAGATGCGATTTTTTTTAACCCCTAACAGGTATATTAGACGCTGTTTTGATAACAGCGTCTAATATACCTGCTACCTGGTCCTCTGGTGGTCCCTTTTGCTTGGATCGACCAGCAGAGGACACAGGCAGCTCAGTAATAAGTAGCACCAAGCACAACACTACACTACACCCCCCCGTCACTTATTAACCCCTTATAAACCCCTGATCACCCGCTGTCATTGATCACCCCCCTGTCATTGATCACCCATTGATCACCCCCCTGTATGGCTCCATTCAGACGTCCGTATGTGTTTTATGGATCCACGCATCCATGGATCCGATCGGCAAAACACATACGGACGTCTGAATGGAGCCTTACAGAGGGGTGATCAATAACAGGGGGGTGATCACCCCATATAGACTCCCTGATCACCCCCCTGTCATTGATCACCCCCCTGTAAGGCTCCATTCAGACACCCGTATGTGTTTCACAGAACACATATGGACGTCTGAATGGAGCCTTACAGGGGGGTGATCAATGACCCCATAGAGACTCCCTGATCACCCCCCTGTCATTGTGTGATCACCCCCCTGTCATTGATCACCCACCTGTAAGGCTCCATTCAGACATTTGTTTGGCACAACTTAGCGGAAATCGATTTTTTGTTTTTGTTTGTTTTTTTCTTTTTTCTTACAAAGTCTCATATTCCACTAACTTGTGTCAAAAAATAAAATCTCACATGAACTCACCATACCCCTCACGGAATCCAAATGCGTAATTTTTTTTAGACATTTATATTCTAGACTTCTTCTCACGCTTTAGGCATATTGAGTCCATGAAAGATTGAAATTTTTGTACCAAGTTAGCGGAAAGGGAGACTTTGTGAGAAAATACAAAAAAATATCAATTTCCGCTAACTGTGCCCAAAAAAAAAAAAATTCCATGAACTCGCCATGCCCCTCATTGAATACCTTGGGGTGTCTTCTTTCCAAAATGGGGTCACATGTGGGGTATTTATACTGCCCTGGCATTTTAGGGGCCCGAAAGCGTGAGAAGAAGTCTGGGATCCAAATGTCTAAAAATGCCCTCCTAAAAGGAATTTGGGCTGCTTTGCGCATCTAGGCTGCAAAAAAGTGTCACACATGTGGTATCGCCGTACTCAGGAGAAGTTGGGCAATGTGTTTTGGGGTGTCATTTTACATATACCCATGCTGGGTGAGATAAATAAAGTTGTCTTTTGCCAAGATATTTCTCTCACCCAGCATGGGTATATGTAAAATGACACCCCAAAACACATTCCCCAACTTCTCCTGATTACGGCGATACCACATGTGTGACACTTTTTTGCCGCCTAGGTGGGCAAAGGGGCACACATTCCAAAGAGCACCTTTAGGATTTCACAGGTCATTTCTTACACATTTTGATTTCAAACTACTTACCACACATTAGGGCCCCTAGAATGCCAGGGCAGTATAAATACCCCACATGTGACCCCATTTCAGAAAGAAGACACCCCAAGGTATTCCGTGAGGGGCATATTGGGTCCATAAAAGATTGAAATTTTTGTCCCAAGTTAGCGGAAAGGGAGACTTTGTGAGAAAAAAAAAAAACTATTTCCGCTAACTTGTGGCAAAAAAAAAAATTCTATGAACTCGCCATGCCCCTCATTGAATACCTTGGGGTGTCTTCTTTCCAAAATTGGGTCACATGTTGGGAATTTATACTGCCCTGGCATTTTAGGGGCCCTAAAGCGTGAGAAGAAGTCTGGGATCCAAATGTCTAAAAATGCCCTCCTAAATGGAATTTGGGCCCCTTTGCACATCTAGGCTGTAAATAAGTGTCACACATGTGGTATCGCCGTACTCAAGAGAATTTGTGCAATGTGTTTTGGGGTGTCATTTTACATATACCCATGCTGGGTGAGATAAATATCGTGGTCAAATGCCAACTTTGTATAAAAAAATGGGAAAAGTTGTGGCTAACTTGTGACAAAAAATAAAAACTTCCATGAACTCACTATGCCCATCACAAACTACCTTGGGGTGTCTTCTTTCCAAAATGGGGTCACTTGTTTCCATATTCATGAGACTGCAAGTGCCATTAACAGACACATAACATTGAAATAACCATACATGAAGAAGGAGACAAAGGCTTGGACGAATAGGCTGCAGTGCTTTATTAAGGGCTTATAATTATACAACTATTAATATAGCTCAGCCATCTCGACTCGCGTTAAATAACCAATAAGCTGAACTAAAATTAAACCTACCCTCCCAGCCTTACAGTCTAAATTAAACCTACCCCGTACCGGTCACATCTACACCCGGCGCAGGCGCACTGAGGAAGGAGCGGCCAAGCGAGCGTTCTTCTCTCAGTGTGCCTGCGCCGACTGAAGACCGGTACGGCGCAGGGGCGAGATTTGGAACACAGACAGGGCCAGTCGGAGGAGGAGAGCGCTCGCTGGCCCTGTCAATCAACAGGAGGAGGGGTTTGATTTTTATAAAGGAGGATGCAGCGGCTACCAGCAAGCAACTGCCCTACTTGCTGGTAGCCAGGTAATTAACATATTATAAAAGTGTGGTTTTTAAAGAAACTAAGCCACAGAAAAAGGTAAGAGCACTATATATTGAATAATCGCACTGTAAGGATTTTAATTAGCCCAAAAATTACTTTCGGGGGGTGTCAGAAGCCCATTAAGGAGTAATGTGGTCCAGAGCTCTCAGTCTAGCTCAGCGGCTAAAGGAATGGCCCACCATCCAAGTGAAGTAAACCTTGCGACCTGAAACCAGAAAAAACAAATGCAAGATATATAGATTCTACCTAGAAGATGCCCACCTGCCTAGCTGCTCTGAAAAGAATGAGATGAGAATTTATAAACTGCTAAATGTAACATGAGAACCTGCGCAAAAAGTGTACTCATGCTTGTAGCGACAGCTATTCTGCTATTTGGAAGCAGCCTTGTTATACACAAAACAGGGACCTTTGTGAATGCTGGAATTGGACACAGTAGACTGCTTTTTAGTCGCAAATGGTCTCTGAGGGAGCATGGGATTGAACCAAAGACCAATTTTTAATGCCCCATTTCAATTGCCTATGGACAGATAACTTTAGACAACACTGTTCATTATAAGGGAACCAGGCCATGCCTCTGAAATGTATATACACCTCCAAAATAATATCTAAGTGCTGGAATAAACCACTACACTTATCAGGAAATTTCTCACCCAGCATTGACGAGAATATGCAAAAGGCTTGTAGCCAGTTGTTAAACATCCTGGTAGCTACCCACCGCTTATCATCTTTCCTCTCATCAGACATTTTATAAATTTTTGAGAATTCTCTAAAGGAAGGAAGCTGTACTGTCTTCTCTTCACCAATTACTGCATAGTTTGTTAATGTGTGTGTTCATGTGTGTGCTTTCAGCACCATCTAGTGACCTTTAGCTCTAAGTGCATCTTCTGCCTTGTTAAGTTATGCATATTCATTAGGTCACCTGACTTTCTGCTCACAGTGCTTTCTGGGAAAGAGACAGGCTCCTTCTTCCTTTTCTCCTCACCTCATGGAAGGGGCAGCTGCACATCGCGTGTCTCTTACTAAAGCATCATCGGTAAGGGATTAATTCATGTTTTGTATTGGTTTTGTGTACATTGTGCTGTATACTCAGTTCTTGTATGTTCATTTTCTTATATTTTACCTTATCGACTGCCGGTTAATAAAAACCACAGACTACAGAAACAAGTATCATCTTATTAACTAGTAAAATGGTGATATCTGCCTGTTTAACTGCATATAGACCCCGGGGGTACATGTTGTGAGAACAGGACAGTAAACGACGACTTCTAGCGAGAGAGACGCACCTGACTACACAGAAGTCTGTTATGGTCCACGCAATATCTGCAAACGGACACCACAGCGACTTCTATACAGTCCAGTGCTGCAAGGGGATAGCTGCTTCAAGCAATGTAGACACATTTGATTGCATACTGTGACCGCTCTCTAAGCACAGCGACCGGCATTCCACAGCACAGTAGTCTCCACGCGGTTAAGTGTCTTCACCAACACCATGTCGAGAAGCACAGTATCAAGCTACAAGACAAGATCAGAGAGGGATGGTTCCTCCAAGTCGTCTTCCGTTAGCAGTGTGGCTGCCATTGCCTGTGCAAAGGCAGAAGCAGCGAAGGTCAAAGCAGCCTTTGCCGAACAAGAAATTAAGATGAAAGAAGAAAAGGCACAGCTGGAAATGAAGATGAAAGAAGAAAAGGCACAGCTGGAAATGAAGATGAAAGAAGAAAAGGCAAAGCTAAAGGCTGAGAAAGAAAAGCAAAGCAACAGGCTTCAATAGACATGCAAAGGGTCCTCCTAGATGCAAAGCTAGAGAAACTCGCCGTAGAGAAAAAAACAGCAGCCGCCATAGCTAAAGCAGAGTTCTTGGAAGCAATGGAATACCCGAAAACCAGAAGTCATCGCAGTCTGCTTAGTCCAGAACTCGGCCAGCAAGATCCTGTACGACGCACTTCAGAGTACGTCCGTCAACACTCCATTCCCTGGAATCGAAGATGTCTCCTATGCCACAGAAGAATCATACCGTCCAGAAAAAGAAAGAGTCACACTCGGAACCCAATCCTACAAACAAGAGAGCACAGAGCCACGTGACAAAACTCCAGCTAATCTTCCCTGCACACCAAGGAAGCCAGCTTCCAGTCCAGCCTGCAGAGCCATCGTATCCTACAAGATGGTATGACATGGGCTGGCCTAAGTCAGAGACTCCATACAGGTATGATTACCCACCGCACTGTCACCGTGACTTTCCATCTCCAACTAACATTAGTAGTAACCATAGCACAATAGACTTTGCCAGGTTCTTTACTAAATGAGAGCTAGTTACAAAGGGACTGGCGAAGTTCAGTAATCACCCTGAAAACTATAGAGCATGGAGATAGACTTCCTTGTAGATCGGCTTGGAAAAGACTCTGTAGAACATGCCAAGAGAATCAGGGATCTTAATATAAACTACCCAGAGATTGATCTGGGATAGACTTGATGAATGTTATGGTTCTGCAGAGGTCATAGAGGATGCGTTGTTTAAAATAATTGACGAATTCCCTAAAATATCTAGCAATGGGTTCCAGAAACGTAGGGATTTAAGTGATCTACTGATGGAATTACAGGTTGCCAAAGCTGAAGGGGATTTACCGGGGCTTGCTTTCCTCGACACTGCCAGAGATGTCAAACCTATTGTATTAAAGCTTCCCCACAACCTGCAAGAGAAATGGGTCTCCCACGGGTCAAGGTACAAACATACCTACAATGTGCCATTCCCTCCCTTCAGTGTGTTTGTTGACTTTGTAAGGCTAGAGGCTAATATTCGTAATGACCCTAGCTTTGATCTATCACAGTCTTGTGCCACTCCCTATGACCACAGACCACACAAAGGATCAGTGGCAGTGCACAAAACTAACATTTCACCTGCAGATTCTTACAGGCATTACAGCTCCGCCAGCCGCGAAACAGTCAAAGATCCTGGTAAGCAGTGCCCTCTACACAAGAAGCCTCACCCTCTTTTGAAGTGCAGAGCCTTTAGAGAAATGTCTATAGGAGATCACAAAGCCTTCCTCAAGGAGAACCGCATTTGCTACAAGTGCTGCTCATCAACATCACATATTGTGAAAGACTGTCAGGTTAGTGTAAAATGCACAGAATGCAACAACTCAGATCACAACACGGCCCTACATCCTGGGCCTTTCCCATGGATCTCATCACAGAGTAACAGTGCCAGAGAGCATGGCGGGGAGGAAAGTACCTCTGAAGCTAACCCACCAGCAGTTACTTCACAATGCACTGAAGTCTGTAAAGGACTCACAGGCGGCAGGTCCTGCTCAAAAATCTGCCTCACAAAACTATACCCAATGGGCTGCAGAGACAAAGCCATCAATGTTTACGCCATCCTAGATGACCAAAGTAATGCATCCCTAGCCAAATCTACTTTCTTTGACATTTTCAACATCAAAGGACCCAACACTCCGTATTCTCTAAAGACTTGTGCAGGTACTGTAGAAACAGCGGGGTGGAGAGCTAGTGGCTACCTAATCGAATCCATAGATGGTAAAACGTGTTTTTCCTTATCAACTATTATTGAATGTAGCAAAAATTAAAAGTGAGGGCGAGCACTCAACACCTGGAATCAGTTAGTAATGCATAAAATAATTTATTAAATCACCATATAACAGTATGACATACAAATGGACCCTATAAATTAAAATCTAATGGATACATTAAAAACAATAAAAATGCCACTTGAAAATTAGTTGAATAATAACAGTCTTTTCTGTTCAGTGCTGCTAATATAGTAAATAGGTTTTGCCGCTATACTCTAGTATCCCATGCATATATTGCAATAGTCAGTGGAATTCGCTGGCTCTTAAGTGCTGCTCCGATAGCAGCCCCACAGTAGTGCAAGAGGATTCAGTATGTCCACCACCACATATAATCAGGGCTTGATCTCCTTAGATGCCAATGATCTTAAAACATGCACCTTCCGAAGGTACGCCTCACCATGTGAGGTTTGGACTGATAGTGTTCCTACCTTCCTCTGATTTCGAGGACGTCCCGTCGGACGTGTACGGTGGATAGGCTGCAGGCGGCTGTTCCGGCGTCTCCCTCGTGGTGTCTGTGATCTGTGATCAGCTGTTCCCAAGTCTCGCGGGATTTCGGACGTGGTATAACCCTGGACTGTACAGCGGTGGTTCGAAGTTCTGTACTTAGCGTCTCAAGAGTCTTGCTTCTTCCGCTAGTTGAATTGTTTGCATGGCCATGCGTCTATTGCGGAGATGCTTCTAATACAGGTGTACGGCCCAGACGCGTTTCGGGAACTCCTTCCCTTCGTCAGTGGTCCAGCTACACCTGTTTTACTCCGCCTTTTATACTTCCAACTAGCTCCAAAAACCTGGATCACCGGATTAGTTTTCAAATACATGGGATATACATGCGTTTTTTAGCGGTATTGGTGCGGTTTTCTTAAGGAACATGCGTTTTGATGTAAAATAAATTCCTTATGACAATCTATGTATTCTTCATAGGTCATATATGTAATTTATATTTATATTACAGAAGAAAGGGTTAGTCTCCAAATGGATAATATCATTTAACTGCCAACCTGCACTATAAATTCTCCTATTTGAATTGATTCAACCATAATAGATGGCATGAGTAACATCTAGGTATCTATGCTTATATATAAAAATATACAATAAAACTATATGAGATATGCATTACCAGTAGAACATGACTCCTGTGTATAAAAAATAGATATCTGTTCCACTGGTATCTTGGTACTATGTAATACATACATCTGTTTCAATATATAAAATGATAAAATGATAAAATAGGCTGAGAGAGAGATATAGCCTTCATAATCCCAAAATCTTGATGATATAAAATGTGTAAAATATAAAATATAAAAAAATATATAACATATAGAATTTTTTACAAAATTTTAAAAATTATAAAATTTGAAAAATGCACATTCAGGGCAGTGACGTCAGTTTCCATATTCTGGTTCAGACTGGCTTCATCCACTTGATGTGGTGAGTGAGATTGAGTGCCCACAATCGAGTCCACGACACTAAGTCGTGGACTCGATTGTGGGCACTCAATCTCACTCACCACATCAAGTGGATGAAGCCAGTCTGAACCAGAATATGGAAACTGACGTCACTGCCCTGAATGTGCATTTTTCAAATTTTATAATTTTTAAAATTTTGTAAAAAATTCTATATGTTATATATTTTTTTATGTTTTATATTTTACACATTTTATATCATCAAGATTTTGGGATTATGAAGGCTATATCTCTCTCTCAGCCTATTTTATCATTTTATCATTTTATATATTGAAACAGATGTATGTATTACATAGTACCAAGATACCAGTGGAACAGATATCTATTTTTTATACACAGGAGTCATGTTCTACTGGTAATGCATATCTCATATAGTTTTATTGTATATTTTTATATATAAGCATAGATACCTAGATGTTACTCATGCCATCTATTATGGTTGAATCAATTCAAATAGGAGAATTTATAGTGCAGGTTGGCAGTTAAATGATATTATCCATTTGGAGACTAACCCTTTCTTCTGTAATATAAATATAAATTACATATATGACCTATGAAGAATACATAGATTGTCATAAGGAATTTATTTTACATCAAAACGCATGTTCCTTAAGAAAACCGCACCAATACCGCTAAAAAACGCATGTATATCCCATGTATTTGAAAACTAATCCGGTGATCCAGGTTTTTGGAGCTAGTTGGAAGTATAAAAGGCGGAGTAAAACAGGTGTAGCTGGACCACTGACGAAGGGAAGGAGTTCCCGAAACGCGTCTGGGCCGTACACCTGTATTAGAAGCATCTCCGCAATAGACGCATGGCCATGCAAACAATTCAACTAGCGGAAGAAGCAAGACTCTTGAGACGCTAAGTACAGAACTTCGAACCACCGCTGTACAGTCCAGGGTTATACCACGTCCGAAATCCCGCGAGACTTGGGAACAGCTGATCACAGATCACAGACACCACGAGGGAGACGCCGGAACAGCCGCCTGCAGCCTATCCACCGTACACGTCCGACGGGACGTCCTCGAAATCAGAGGAAGGTAGGAACACTATCAGTCCAAACCTCACATGGTGAGGCGTACCTTCGGAAGGTGCATGTTTTAAGATCATTGGCATCTAAGGAGATCAAGCCCTGATTATATGTGGTGGTGGACATACTGAATCCTCTTGCACTACTGTGGGGCTGCTATCGGAGCAGCACTTAAGAGCCAGCGAATTCCACTGACTATTGCAATATATGCATGGGATACTAGAGTATAGCGGCAAAACCTATTTACTATATTAGCAGCACTGAACAGAAAAGACTGTTATTATTCAACTAATTTTCAAGTGGCATTTTTATTGTTTTTAATGTATCCATTAGATTTTAATTTATAGGGTCCATTTGTATGTCATACTGTTATATGGTGATTTAATAAATTATTTTATGCATTACTAACTGATTCCAGGTGTTGAGTGCTCGCCCTCACTTTTAATTTTTGCTACATATATTACTAGAGGAGGGGTGATCCTCTAAATTGGGCTAGCAGCACCATCCAGAACCCTGCCTGAGGTGAGCCACCAATTTTGAATTTCTAGACTATTATTGAATGTAACCAAATCCCTGATAATAGACACGAGATCCCTACACCAGAGGTAGCCATACATCACCCCCATTTACAGCGTATAGCCCATCTCTTACCAAAACTCGATCCTAATGCTCAGATAATCCTACTCCTAGGGAGAGATATCTTACAAGTTCATAAAACTAGAGAACAGATTAATGGCCCACATGGTGGTCCTTATGCCCAAAGGCATGACCTAGGATGGGTCATAGTAGGAGATGTCTGCTTAGAAAGCATACACAAACCAACTTCCATTAATAGCATGCTTACAAGCACATTATATAATGGATGTCCCTCTATCTTCCAACCATGTAAAAACAACTTCCTCATAATGGAATTACCACATGGTACTCACCTACCTTGTTCCTTCATAGACTCTTTAGACCATGACATAGCTTGTGACAGCGACAAAGACCACCTAGGTTGCTCAGTGTTCCGAAGGACTAAGGAGGACAATCAGGTAGCAATGTCCCACGAAGACAGATTGTTTTTAGAAACCATGCAAAAGGAAATCAGTAAGGATGAAACAAATAGTTGGGTCGCACCCCTTCCCTTCAGGCCTCAAAGGGAACGTTTGCCTAACAACAGAGAGCAAGTCTACAGACGTTTTGTCCCTCTAAGACGTAGCTTCCACAAGAAGCCAGAAATGAAAGATCACTTCTTTACTTTCATGAGGAAAATATTTGAGAATGGTCATGCTGAGGTAGCTCCTACCCTTAAAAACTCAGAAGAATGTTGGTATTTACCCATATTCGGGGTTTACCACGCAAAGAAGCCAGGTCAAATTAGAGTAGTGTTTGACTCTAGTGCAAAATATGAAGGCGTCTCCTTAAACGACGTCCTGCTCTCAGGTCCAGATCTTCACAACCAGCTCCTAGGAGTACTGCTTCGTTTTTGTAAAGACTCTGTTGCCTTCATGGCAGACATTCAGCAGATGTTTCATTGCTTTCTCGTTAAAGAGGAACATAGAAACTTTTTAAGACCCCACAAAAGATATCCCGGAGTACCGCATGCGGGTACATATTTTTGGTAACAGCCTCTCCCCTGCAGTTGCAACTTATGGTCTCAGACACTCTGCTCAGGAAGGCTAAATAGAATATGGGTCAGACGTCAGACAATTCGTAGAAAGAGACTTTTATGTAGATGACTGTCTAAAATCACTACCCACTGTTGAGGGTGCAATAAGTCTCCTTAAGAGAGCTCAAGAAATGCTTGCATGCTCGAACCTGAGACTCCACAAAATAGCCTCCAATAGTAAGCAGCTGATAGAAGCGTTTCCCTCTCAAGACCACTCAAATGACCTACAGAACTTAGACTTAGGGACTGACTCCCTTCCTATACAACGTAGCCTTGGTCTCCTCTGGGATCTAAAATCAGATACGTTTACCTTCCAAGTCAGCCAGGAAGAGAAGCCCTTTACCCGTAGAGGTGTCCTGTCTGCAAAAAACAGTCTTTATGATCTCTTGGGATTCACGGCCCCCGTTACAATCCAGGGCAAATCACTACTTAGAGACTTAACTCAGGAGACATTGGATTGGGATCTCCCACTTTCCCCTGAAAAAAGAAACTTATGGATAGAGTGGAGAAACTCCCTAAAGACTTTATCTAGCCTCCATGTTCCACGTTCTAACACTCCTGTGCCATCCACAGAAGTAAAAAAAAAAACACTTTACGTATTCTTTGATGCGTCCGTCAAAGCAATTGGCGCTGTAGCTTACCTTAAAACTATAGACAACAAAGGTCAGTGCCACACAGGGTTTGTCATGGGCAAAGCAAAACTCGCACCACTTCTCGAATATACAATACCCAGGAATAGAACTCTGTGCTGCTGTATTAGCCGTGGAACTAGCGGAATTAATTACATCAGAGATAAACCTAGAGATTCGAGACACCGAGGTTTTATACAGACAGTAAAGTGGTCCTGGGCTACATTTACAACCAAACTAGGGGTTTTTACATTTACGTTAACAACCGAGTGTTAAGAATCAGGAGGTCCACTTTCCCAAAACAATGACACTTTGTACCTACTGACCATAACCCAGCAGACTTAGCAACCAGGTCAGTTGCTGCCAGTAATCTTAAGGACACAGTTTGGTTCATGGGTCCTGATTTTCTATACAACTCAGAACATTCTTCTGTCTGTGACTCATATAAGCTGTTAGATGCAGATTCTGACAAAGAAATCCGCCCCCAGGTATCTGTGCTACTTACTGTAAATTCATACAATCAGCTTGGTAGCCACCGTTTCATCAGGTTTTACACCTGGAAGTCACTTGTGAGAGCTATCTCCTGCTTAGCACACGTTGCCCGTTCCTTCAAGCATGCCCCATTTGTTATGGAATGTAACTGCAAAGGTTGGCACCATTGTAAGAATAGATACTCCGTAAGTAAGCTAGAACAATCGAAAAATCGAATTATTTGTTCCATGCAACAAGAGACATTCGCTAAGGAAATCTACTGCATCAACAACAAAAAACCTGTGTCAAAAGACAGTGTGTTAGTGAAGCTCGATACAGTCCTTGATGAGAATGGTGTGCTAAGAGTGGGAGGGCGGCTTATAGAGGCCAAATTAAGGTTTAATGAGAAACATCCTATCATAATACCTGGTCATCATCATTTAGCTTCCTTGCTTGCAGAGCACTACCACAGTAAGATAAAACACCAGAGCCAACTATTCACCGAAGGGGCGTTACGTGCTGCTGGGCTGTGGGTCGTTGGTGTAAAAAGGTGTATTAACAAATGTATATTCAAATGCATCACTTGCCGCAAGCTACGCGGGGGTTTACAAATGCAAAAAATGGCCAATCTCCCATCCGACAGGGTTAACATGGACCCTCCATTTACTAATGCGGGCCTTGACGTGTTTGGTCCCTGGTCCGTTATCACACGTCAAACTAGAAGTAGCCACGCTAGCTCCAAGCGATGGGCAGTCATTTTCAGTTGTATGTCAATTCAAGCCATCCACATTGAAGTTATTGAGTCTATGCACACTTCTAGCTTCCATAAATGCCCTCAAGCGCTTTATTGCAATCAGAGGTCCTGTAAAACATATCCGCTCTGACAGAGGCACAAACTTTGTTGGAGCTGTTAATAAGCTAAAGATTCTCTCCAACTTGGATAATAACAGTGTAAAAAGATTCCTTAGTGAGCAAGGATGCACTTGGATTTTCAATTCCCCTCATTCTTCTCAGATGGGAGGAGCCTGGGAAAGAATGATTGGCATAGCCCGCAGAATCTTGAACTCTATTTTCCTACAAGTGGGCAATGCTAGACTCTCTCATGAATGCCTTACAACCTTTATGGCCGAAGTCTCAGCCATTATCAATGCCAGACCCTTGGCTCCGATATCAAATGACCCAGGAGATCCAATACTGCTTACACCTGCCTCTCTACTTGCCCAAAAGACTGGTATAGTGAGTGCTGCTTCTGGACAGTTTGGCACCAAAGATCTCTACAAACACCAATGGAGACAAGTGCAAGGCCTTGCCGTTACCTTCTGGAATAGGTGGAAGAAGCAATATCTTCCCACCTTACAGACAAGAACCAAATGGCACACAGTTAAGCCCAACCTAAAACCTGATGACATTGTTCTTGTTAAAGACTCTCAGGCTCAAAGAAATCATCGGCCTTTGGGCCTCATTACTAAAGTGTTCCCAAGTGAAGACGGACATGTCCGTAAAGTTGAGGTCAAGATTTTCAAACAAAATGAGACCAAACTGTTTATCAGACCTACTTCCGAACTAATCCTACTGTTATCTGTTGAGGACTCTAATAGTGACATCGGCTGATGTCAAGCGGGTAGTGTACTGTCTTCTCTTCACCAATTACTGCATAGTTTGTTAATGTGTGTGTTCATGTGTGTGCCTTCAGCACCATCTAGTGACCTTTAGCTGTAAGTGCATCTTCTGCTTTGTTAAGTTATGCATAGTCATTAGGTCACCTGACTCACAGTGCTTTCTGGGAAAGAAACAGTCTCCTTCTTCCTTTTCTCCTCACCTCATAGAAGGGGCAGATGCACATCGTGTGTCTCTTACTAAAGCATCGTCGGTAAGGGATTAATTCATGTTTTTGTATTGGTTTTGTGTACATTGTGCTGTATACTCAGTTCTTGTATGTTCATTTTCTTATAGTTTACCTTATCTACTGCCGGTTAATAAAAAACACAGACTACAGAAACAAGTCTCATCTTATTAACTAGTAGAATGGTGATATCTGCCTGTTGAACTGCATATAGTCCCCGGGGGTACATGTTGTGAGAACAGGACAGAGGCAATGATAAAATATCGATAAATTCATTGCTCCAGATCTTTTCTTTAATAGAGGGGGGGGGGAACAATTCACAAGAATGAGTTTCCTTTAACCCCATAAGGACCCGCATCGTACATGTATGGTGCAACCGAACGTGACTTAAGGACCAGCGCCGTACATGTACAGCGCAAGGTCCGCGGGGCTCTGGGGAATGATCGGGGTAGAATTGCAGCACCATGGCTGCTCTTACTGGCAGGCAGCCATACCAGGTAAGGACCCCATGGTTCTGCACCGCCTCCCTGCAGCTCTAAGCACTGCGATTGGCCGGTCAATGAAGATCAGCACATCATAGCTCAGGAAGCAATATAGAGCTGCAGGGGGGGGGAGTGAGGGAAGGCCAGGAGGAGGTCTCCTCCGAGGTGAGGCAGGGGACACCATTGTTTGGGGTCCCCTGCCAGCGCTGCGATTGGCTGGAGCAACACTCCAGCCAATGTCAGGGCTATAGCTGCACAGGAAAGGGCAGAAACCTCCTTGCATGCAGCCATTCTAGCTGGTTACTGCATGCAGAGAGGTTCAGTGCCTTTCTGTGCTGCTTGTGGCTTGCTGGGACTTGTGGTGCACCACCACTGCGATTTTAACCCTTTGCTGCTGCCGTAGCTCCATTCAAATCAATGGGTCTGCCCAAAAAATGGAATGCATACAGAATGCATCCGCATTTCTTCTGTATCCGTTCAGTTTTTTGCTGAACCATCTTTTGAAAATTTTATGCCCAGCCCAATTTTTTTATGTACTTACTGATTAAACATTATTGTATGGTTCCCTTTTCCGATCCTCAAAAAATGGATCACAAATGGAAACCAAATGGAAAATCGGAAATTAAATGGAAACACTACTGAAACAAGAACAAAACAAAAAAAGATTCGTTTAAAATGGACCGCAAAACCATACGGTCGTGTGCAGGAGGCCTCAGCTCTTTGTCTGCTGTGCACCAATACAACAGGCTACAAGCACATATAGGGTGTTTCCTAAATGGGGATAAAATAGGGAACACATACTGGGGTGCATTTTCTACTTTAACCCTTTGTGAATGTGAAAAATTGGGGTCTGCTAGTAATTTTTTCCCCCACAAATGTGTGCTTTGAAATCGCTTAACAAGTGTTTCTGCCTTCTGTGAGACACCTGTTTGCTGAAAGGTACCCTTTCTACAACTTGAAAAATTCGTACGGGGGTGCTCTTTCCAAAATGAAGTCACTTCTTGGGAGTTTTCATTTCTGGGGACCTCAG
This sequence comes from Bufo gargarizans, assembly GCF_014858855.1. Classification (NCBI taxonomy): domain Eukaryota; kingdom Metazoa; phylum Chordata; class Amphibia; order Anura; family Bufonidae; genus Bufo; species Bufo gargarizans. The sequence goes on along the minus strand of NC_058081.1, from coordinate 381,800,129 downwards.
GAATCTTTTTAAGACGACATGGCGCCTAAAATACATGTCTGTTTATTTAGGTCTGCAAAAACCATTTCCCTTACGTCCTACCAGCAGCACAGATGGGGTTAACCAACCCCCGTCGACTTGTAGGATCAGCAGAATTTTTAATGAGCCCAAGTAATCAAAACAATAAAACAATTAAGTATCCCCTATAAAGGAGGGAATCTCCCCAGCCCACTGTTTTAGTCCTCCCGGACAGATGGACTAGGCAGTGATCCCCCCTTTTTTTTCTAGGGGGATCTTATTTCTTTTTCAGGTGTCTTGGTGTGCTACCCCTATTTTTTCCAGGCTTTTGCACTTTATTTCTTGAGCAACTTGGCCGGCAGCTAACATGCTGCTGACTCTGCGCAGCCGCGCTTTGCTGCATTTCAGCCGCGTCCTCGGTCCAGTTTTCTCACGGCCGCTGGGCGCCGCCATTCTCCGGAAGTGACGTTGGAGTGCTCTGGCGTCACTTTCGGCCTTTCCTCGCAACGTGGTTTCGCGCTCGCTGAGGATTTTATGATGCACTCTGCGTTTACTATCATAAAATACTGTTTGGAGGATTTGCTTCTCAAGCAAGCTCCTAGTGTTTCTCCACTTATTGGTGCCTTATTCTTCTGGTCCTCATTTTCAGCTTACGACGGTCTGCCTCTTACCTTTTCTACTTAATATTTATATGTAATTTACAAAATGTTTTACTTGTCTTTTTTCAGGCAGTGATGTCTTCTCAATGGGATTCGGAAGGCAGATTGTAACGCTCTTTTGGAGGATAGCTGTCCCTACTCCAGGTGTGACAGCTGCCGTCCGAGTGTCCAATGGGTGAAGAGCTATATGGATGGGTCCATCAAGGGAGTCGTAAGCCTGGTTGATGAAAGGCTTCCTGCTCAGACCCCTATGGAGTCCTCTGCTCCTGTGGAGAGACCTTCTGTGGTCTACTTAGTTTCTTCCTCCTGGGTTGAGGAGGAGCTTACTTCGTGATTTTTTCCTCCAGAAAAGACACAAGTTACTCAAGTCCATCAGGTCAGGCACTTTGTGTGTCATGCATACAGAATGGAAGAAACCTGGTTCTAACCAAGAAATTTATAACCATGTTCCCAATGGCTAAATCTTTGGTGGAATCCTGGGGTTCCATTCCCAAGGTGGACATTGCTATTGCCAAGTTGTCCTGACGTACTATGGTTCCAGCGGACGATGGGTCTAGTCTGCAGGATCCCCTTGACAGGAGAGCGGAGTGCACTCTGAGGAGAGGTTATACGGCAGCCGCAGCTTCCACTTCTTCAGCCATTGCTGCTACCGAGGTCTCTACGTTCCTCCGGATTCACCTGAACCAGATTCAGACTGACGTGGATCAGAAGGTAGATTCTGGCTGCTTTCAAGAACGTTAACCTGGCAACGGATTTCTTGTGTGATACTGCGCAGCTTCAGCTGAAATTGGTGCCAAATCCATGGCCCTTGTGTCAGTGGCCCGTAGGCCTTTGTGGCTTAAGCCTTGGGTCCCCGACAACTCCTCTAAATATAACTTATGTGGCCTTCCCTTTTAGCCCAAGCGTTTGTTCGGCTCAGAGCTAGGTAAAATTATGGAAGGCATGTCTGATAAGAATGGGAAGAGTCTTCCCCAGCAGCATTTTTGAGGGCGGGGCAGACAGAACCGTGGTGGTAGGTCTGGCCAGCAGTCAAGAGCTCAAAGGGACTGGGGAACGCAGCAAAGAGGTTTGAGGTGCTCTCGCGAAGGAGCCAAGGATAAAAGATCCACCTCCTGACTATGGGCCTCCTCAGGGATTAGGGATCTACTCACCAGTTTTTCTGGTTCCCAAGACGTCAGGAGATCTCCGGATGATTATCGATCAAAGATATTTTTATCGATGTATAAAGAAGGTGAAGTTTGTATGGAGACCATCAGGTCAGTGGTTCACATTCTCAATCCTGGAGATGTGATGGCAACCCTGGACCTCAAAGATGCATATCTGAACATCCCGATTTATCCTGCTTCCAGGAGATATCTCAGAATCGCGGTCCAGGTTTCGGTTGTCGTCAGACACCTTCAGCTTGTTGCCCTTCCTTTTTGCATTTCTTCTGCCCCTCACACTTTTACCAAGGTGGTGGTTTCTGTGGTGGCGGATTTAAGACTTCAAGGACTGACCATCATTCCTTATCTGGACGATTGGCTTTTAAAAACCTCTTCTCTAGCGGTCTTAACCCTGCCATCTTCATGTAGCAATCTCCTTTCTGTTCCGCCTGGGTTGGATTATAAACTGGCAGAAGTCGAATGTGAGCCCGTTGACTTCAGTAAGATATCTAGGCTTCCGTCGGGATGTCTCTCCAATTGACTCCAGAAAGAAGATCCCGAATACAGAACACGGCAGAGTTCCTATCTGTTCCTCGGCGAGTCCCAATTCGGACTCTCATGAAGATGTTGGGGCTCTATGGCACCTCAGTCCTCTACAGTCGGAGGTCCTTTCCAAATGGAATGGCAGCCCCGCTGGGCTAAACTCCCTGTGCTCCCTGTCTTGGCGAACTCGGTATTCCCTCAGATGGTGGTTCCATCTTTCAGACGGGAAGTCGATGACCAACCTGGATCATATTGGCAACAGATGCATCCCAAGTAAGCTGGGGCGCTCACCTAGACGACTTTAGTCCACAGAACCTGGTCTCCTCAGGAGTGGCTTCTCTCATCCAATCTCCGCGAGATTCAAGCTATCCGGCTAGCCCTCACTCACTTCGCCCCTCAGATCAGTCCAGTAAATATGACTGCGGTACTTTACATCAACAAGCAGGAAGGCAGAAGATCACTTCCCCTCTTATCAGAGATCGGGGTGATTCTGGATTGGGCAGAGTCGAACCTTTCCCACTCATCTGCGATCCACATTCGGGGCTCCCTCAATATGATAGCGGATCGGCTTACATCCGGAGATATTCAAGCAGATAGTCCTGAAGTGGAAATGTCAGAGGTGGATCTTATGGCAACAAGGTTCAGTGCCAAGGTGGAGAGGTTTTGCTCCCTTTACAGGGAGGACAACCCCCTGACGATAGATGCTCTGTCAATATCCTGGAGGTTCAGGCTGGCATACATCTTCTCTCCGTTTTGCATGATTCCGAGGGTATTGATGAAAATCTGTCAGGATCAGGCCTCGGTGATAGCCACCATACCGGTTTGGCTGAAGAGATCCTGGTTAACCCAGCTCACCCAAAAGAGCAGAGGGCAATATTGGAGGCTTCCACCTCAGCAGACCCTGGTATCGTGGGACACTTACCTCTGCTGAGATCTGCACAGGTTCAACCTGACAGCCTCAAGGTTGATCAGTCCCTTCCCAGAATAGAAGGGCTTTCAGAGTTGGTCCTGATAACGCTGTCTCATTCAAGAGCGGACCCCAACAAGAGAACCTACTAACGGACTATGAGAATTTTCTCATCCTGGTGTACCTCTAAGGAGGTGGCGTCTGCAGATCCGCCCCTCTCCGCCATCCTTCAGTTCCTGCAAGATGGCCTTGACAAGGGCCTTGCTCCATCTACTCTGAGGGTTCAAGTTTCAGCCATCTCAGCTTGCCTCAACAAGTCTTTTTCTCAGGACCCGCTCATCAAACGGTTCCTTAAAGGAGCTGAAAGATTAAAGCCTACAATACTGAGACCAATTCCTCAAAGGGATTGATCAGTAGTTCTCAAGAAGTTAGCAACTCCCCGCTTTGAGCCTTTGGAGGAGGTGGATTTCATGTTTGTCACATGGAATCTTGTTTTTCTCCTTGCAGTGACTTTGGCCAAGAAGGTCTCTGAGCTTTAACCTCTTAGGGTGTCCTGATGTGCTGCTGCTTGCCCCCCCCCCACGTTTTTGGGGTGCATTTTTTATTTTTTTTGTGTACGCTGACTGTGGTCAGCACTCTTACTGTCCGGCCACTGTTAGCGTATCGCACACCCCACCGCTGATCAACTTCGGACGGTTGATCAGCGGTTTTGAATTTTTTTCCCCACATTTTTTGCCCTTTTTTTTGTTATTTTATTTTTTTTTTCTGTTCGTTTTAGGGTTAAGTCCGCGAACCCCTGTGCCCCCACACACACGCACACCAAATAAAGATTTCCACACACGCACATATACACGCAGACACACACTCCCCTATGGCCCGCCAGACGTTCTCGGCCGAGGAGGCATACGCCCAGCTTGCCTCCGACTCCGAGAGTCCCAGTGAGGACGAGGATGACCCCACATTCCTCTTGTCATCCGCGTCCTCCTCATCATCTAGCGATGATGATGAGCCCCCAAGGCGGCGAAGACGCCGCCAGGCGGAGCAAGGGGATCGCCATGTTAGGGACCCTGTGGCCCACACTAGTACGAGCAGCTCTGGGACTCGTGTACTGGTTTCCCGGCCCACCAGTTAAATCCACCGGAGCACCCTGCCGGTGAACTTGTCTGGTGTAGCCCATAGCGATACGAGCCCGTGATTCCTGATTTTGTAGGCCAATCAGGAATCCAGATTTCCACAGTGGGCTACACTGAATATGACTTTTTTTGTCATTTTTATAGTGACCCACTGGTAAATCTGATGGTGGAGCAGACGAATCTGTACGCCCAACAGTTCGTCACTCAACACCCGGCCTTTTTGGCCAGGCCCGGTGGCTGGACGCTGGTCAGTGCAGCTAAAATGAGGACATTTTGGGGCCTCGTGCTGCATATGGGCCTGGTCAAGAAACCCAGTGTCAGGCTGTACTGGAGTGGGGACGTCCTATATCAGACCCCACTTTACAGTACAGCCATGACACGCTCCCGGTTTGAGGCCATCCGGAAATGTCTGCATTATTCCGATAATGCAGCATGTCCCCCCCAAGGTGATCCTGCCCATGACCGTCTGTATAAGATACGGCCGGTCATCGATCACTTTGGGGCCAAATTAATGGAGGCCTATGTACCTGGAAGGGAGGTCGCGGTTGATGAGTCTCTCATTGCGTTCAAGGGGAGACTCATTTTCCGCCAGTATGTGCCCTCCAAGCAGGCAAGGTATGGTGTGAAGCTATACAAAATTTGTGAGAGTACCTCAGGGTACACTTACAAATTTCGTGTATATGAGGGGCGAGATTCCTGGATTCAACCCCCAGAATGTCCCCCCACTCTGGGTGTTACCGGGAAACTTGTGTGGGACCTTATGTACCCACTGCTGGATAAGGGTTACCACCTGTACGTGGATAACTTTTATACCAGTATCCACTTGTTCCAGTCCCTTGCCGCCAGATCCACGTCCGCTTGCGGGACCGTACGGAAAAATCAACGCGGCCTCTCTGCCCACCCCCTCCAGGTACCTATCCCCAGGGGTGAGACCCGTGCCCTTACCACTGGAAACCTGTTGCTGGTCAGGTATAAGGACAAGAGGGATGTCCTTATGCTGTCCACAATTCATGGTAATGGCATCACCCCTGTCCCTGTGCAAGGTACCGCGGCAACGGTCCTCAAGCCCGATTGTATCGTCGACTACAATCGGTATATGGGAGGAGTTGATCTCTCGGATCAAGTCCTCAAGCCATATAATGCCATGCGCAAAACCCGGGCATGGTACAAAAAAGTTGCGGTCTACTTGGTACAGGTTGCCATGTACAACTCTTTTGTACTATCCCGCAGCGCTGGCAGCACAGGGAAATTCCTCCAGTTCTATGAGGCAGTCCTCAAGGCCCTGATCTTTTCGGACCGGGAAAGAGCAGGCCAGAGTACCTCGGGAACTGTAGGCGCCTGGATCGTCCCTGGCCAACACTTTCCAGGTGTGGTCCCCCATACTGGAAAGAAGGGACGAACCCAAAAAAAGTGCAGAGTGTGTCGCAGGAGGAAGATACGGAAGGACACCACTACTCAGTGTGACACGTGCCCCGATCATCCGGGCCTCTGCATTGACGGTTGCTTCAGGGAGTATCACACTTCCATGGAGTACTAAATTTGTATCCCAATTTAGCACTGACATCGGATTTTAAAAAAACTGGTTCTCAGACTTGAGACTCCCCAAAAAACTAAGATAATTTATTAAAAGTAGACATATTAGGTATCGCCACGTCGGTAATAATCTCCTCTATAAAACAACCCCATGACCTAACCCCCCAGATTAATACGGTCCAGAAAAAAAAAAATATAAAGTTTTTTTTGTCACCTTACATAATAAAAAGTTTAATAGCAAGCGATCGAAAAGTTATTTAGCCCCCAAAATAGTACCAATAAAACCGCCATCTCATCCCGCAAAAAATGAGCCCCCACATAAGATAATCGGATAAAAAAATAAAATTACACTTAGACTAAAACTTTTTTTTGTATCAAAAAGGATAATATAGTCAAAAACCTAAATAATTGTAAAAAAGTAGACTTATTAGGTATCGCCACGTCCGTAAGAATCTCCTCTATAAAAATACCCCATGACCCAACCCCCCAGATTAACACGGTCAAAAAATAGATAAAAAATAGGTGCAAAAAATTCCAGGGGTGCATCAGGGCGGGTTGAAACAGGACACGGTGTAAATAAACCGGTCCATAAAAATCAGCCCTCCAAAAACCAAACGGCGCACCTTTCACTCTACGCCCCGCTGTGTGGTCGTACAGTAGTTTACGGCCACATATTGGGTGTTTCTGTAAACGGCAGAGTCAGGGCAATAAAGATACAGTCTTGTTTTGCTGTTAGCCCTTGCTTTGTTAGTGGAAATAATGGGTTAAAATGGAAAATTAGGCAAAAAAATGAAATTCTCAAATTTCATCCCCATTTGCCAAAAACTCTTGTGCAACACCTAAAGGGTTAATGACGTATGTAAAATCAGTTTTGAATACCTTGAGGGGTGTAGTTTCTTAGATGGGGTCACTTTTAGGGAGTTTCTGCTTTAGGGGTGCATCAGGGGGCTTCAAATGGGACATGGTCTAAATAAACCGGTCCATAAAAATCAGCCCTCCAAAAACCAAACTGCACACCTTTCACTCTACGGCCCGCTATGTGGCTGTACAGTAGTTTACGGCCACATATTGGGTGTTTCTGTAAACGACAGAGTCAGGGCAATAAAGATACTGTCTTGTTTGACTGTTAACCCTTGCTTTGTTAGTGAAAAAAAATGGAAAATTAGGCAAAAAAAAGAAATTTTAAAATTTCATCCCCATTTGCCAATAACTCTTGTGCAACACCTAAAGGGTTAGCAACATATGTAAAATCAGTTTTGAGTATCTTGAGGGGTGTAGTTTCTTAGATGGGGTAATTTTTGGGTGGTTTCTATCATGTAAACCTCGCAAAGTGACTTCAGACCTGAACTGGTCCCTAAAAATTGTGTTTTTTTTCAAGATTTGCTTCTAAACTCCTAAGCCTTGTAACATCCCCAAAATATAAAATATAATTCCCAAAATAATTCAAACATGAAGTAGACATATGGGGAATGTAAAGTCATCACAATTTTTGGTGGTATTACTATGTATTACAGAAGTAGAGAAACTGAAACTTTGAAATTTGCTAATTTTTCCAAATTTGGGGTAAATTAGGTAATTTTTTGTGCAAAAAATATTTTTTTTTTTACTTCATTTTACTAGTGTCATGAAGTACAATAAGTGCTGGAAAAACTGTCTCAGAATGGCCTGGATAAGCCAAAGTGTTTTAAAGTTATCAGCACTTAAAGTGACACTGGTCAGATTTGCAAAAAATGGCCTGCTCTCTCAGCACACGCGCCCTATAGTATCTTTATGCAAGATTGGGTCCTTCTAAGGTTTCTCCCGTACTTTACGCCTAAAGTTCCTAAAGTTACATAATATCAACCAGCTGATATCCCTCCTGATTCTTTCTACACCTTCCACCTCCTCCGAGGAACCTGTTAGACATCCTCTGGACGTCTCGAGATGCCTCCGGATCTGTGTGGATAGATCAAAGGAGTTCAGGAAAGATGAAAATCTTTTAATCCTGTTTGTCGGTAAATTTAAAGGCCATAAGGCATCTAAACTATCCATCAGTCGATGGATTAACGAGGCTATTAGGGAATCCTTTGTTTCCCAATCTCTGGAACCTCCGCAGTTTGTGAAGGCCCATTCTACAAGGGCCGTAGCTGCTTCTTTTGCCGAGAGGAGTCTTCCTCCTCTCAACATGATTTGCAAGTCTGCCTCCTGGAGCTCTGTATCAACATTCATCTTCCATTATAGTTTGGATAAGCTGAATACTCGGCCTTTCGGCAGACTATACTTTATTCTGCCAAGCATGAGGGCCCTCCCTAGGGGTTCTCCTTGCTATCTCCCCATCTGTGCTGTTGGCAGGACGTTAGGGAATCGTTAATTTTTAACGATAATTTGTTTTCCCTTAGTCTTAACAGCAGCACACAGATATCCCACCCTAGTAAGGTTAGTTCTCTTCTTGCTATAACACAGTGGGCTGGGCGTGATTCCCTCCTTTATAGGGGGATACTAAATTTCTTGATTGTTTTGATTACTTGAGCTTATTAAAAATTCTGCCGGTCCTACCAGTCCACGAGGGGTGGTTAACCCCATCTGTGCTGCTGTTAGGACTAAGGGAAAACAAATTATCGTTAGAAATGAACGATTTTTGCACTTTGACTCTAGAGCCCTGCTGTACACCCATACTGCAGGCTACAAGCACATATGGGGTGTTTCCTGAATGGGGAGAAAATGGGGAACATATACTGGGGTGCATTTTCTCCTTTAACTTTATGAAAGTGAAAAATTGGGGTCTGCTAGTAATTTATTAATTTTTTTACAAAGGTGTGCTTTGAAATCCTTTAACCCCTTCCCGACACTGCGTTCCCGCAATTTGACGTAATAGCACGTCATGGTGATCTCGTGGGCATCGGAGCAGTGCGCGCAATCAACACGAGGGCCTGGCAGTCCCTGGTAGCCCCTGCTGTTTCTGCCGGCATCGCTGTAAAAGCCGATGCCAGCGGAATAACCCCTTCTATGCTGCGGTCCGCGCTGACCGCGACACAGGGGGAGTTTGTGTCAGGTGAGTGAGAGCGTCGAGTCCCCGTGCTGCTGTGGCAGGGACCCGATGGGTGGCAAGGCAGCCCAATGCCGTGCAGAGGCTCCGCAATGCCTTGCACAGCATCGGGACCTGCCTTCTATGGGTGCCGTGGACATTCAGCCTCAGGCTGGGTCTCCAAGGCAACCTGCTAGTGTATAACTCAGTGTCATACACTAGCAGGCAATGCATTACAATACAGATGTATTGTAATGCATTGCAGAGGGGATCAGACCCCCAAAAGTGAATATCAGAAATAAAGTAAAGAAAAAAAGTAAAAAAAAGTGTTTTTAATAAAATTAATAAAGTAATACAATTAATAAAGTAAAAAAAGAAAAAAACGCCCCTTACCCCTTATTTTATGATAAAAAACACAGGAATAAAAAAATCACACATATTAGGTATCGCCGCATCCGTAATGACCGGCTCTATAAATATATCACATGATCCACCCTGTCCACTAAACACCATAAAAAAAATGTGTAAAAATATGCAATTTTTGTCATCTTACATCACAGAAAGTGCAACACCAAGGGATCAAAAAGGTGTATGTCCTACAAAATAGCATCAATAAAACCGTCACCTCATCCCGCAAAAAATGAGACCCTACCTAAGATAATCGCCTAAAAAAATAAAATAAACTATAGCTCTCATAACATGGAGAAACTAAAACATAATTTGTTTGTTTCAAAACTGCTATTATTGTGCTAAAGTGCAATACATAAAAAAAATATACATATTAGGTATCGCCACATCTGTAACAACCAGCTCTATAAAAATATCACATGACCTAACCACTCAGGTGAACACTATAAAAAAAAGAAATGTGTAAAAAAAAAGGCATTGTTGTAACATTACATCACAAAAATTGCAACAGCAAGTGATCAAAAAGGCATATGCCACCCAAAATAGTACCAATCAGACAGTCACCTCATCCTGCAAAAAATGAGATCCTACCTAAGAGAATAAAAAAAATTAAAAGCTATCACTCTCAGACAATGGAGACACTAAAATATCATTATTTTGGTTTAAAAAATTCTATTATTGTGTAAAACTTAACCACCTCAGCTCCCCTAGCTTAAACCCCCTTAATGACCAGACTACTTTTTACAATACTGCACTACACTACTTTCACAGTTTATTGCTCGGTCATACAACTTACCACCCAAATTAATTTTACCTCCTTTTCTTCTCACTAATAGAGATTTCATTTGGTGGTATTTCATTGCTGCTGACATTAAATCGAAATTTACCAATTTTTTTTTTAAATTACATTTTTCACTTTCAGTTGTAAAATTTTTCAAATAAAACTACATTTCTATATAAATTTTTCTCTAAATGTATTGTTCTACATGTCTTTGATTAAAAAATGCAATAAGTGAAGATTCTTTGGTTTGCGCAAAAGTTATAGCGTTTACAAACTATGGTACAAAAAAGTGAATTTCCGCATTTTGAAGCAGCTCTGACTTTCTGAGCACCTGTCATGTTTCCTGAGGTTCTACAATGCTCAGACAGTAGAAACACCCCACAAATGACCCCATTTCGGAAAGTAGACATCCTAAGGTATTTGCTGATGGCATAGTTAGTTCATAGAAGTTTTTATTTTTTGTCACAAGTTAGCGGAAAATGATTTTTTTTTCTTACAAAGTCTCATATTCCACTAGCTTGTGACAAAAAATAAAAACTTCCATGAACTCACTATGCCCATCATGAAAAACCTTGGGGTGTCTTCTTTCCAAAATGAGGTCACTTGAGTATTTATACTGCCCTGGCATTTTAGGGGCCCTAATGCGTGAGAAGTAGTTTGAAATCCAAATGTGTAAAAAATTCCCTGTGAAATCCTAAAGGTGCTCTTTAGAATTTGGGCCCCTTTGCCCACCTAGGCTGCAAAAAAGTGTCACACGTGTGGTATCACCCAGCATGGGTATATGTTTTTACATATACCCATGCTGGGTGATACCACATGTGTGACACTGTGACACCCCAAAACACATTGCCCAACTTCTCCTGAGTACGGTGATACCACATGTGTGACACTTTTTTGCAGCCTAGGTGCGCAAAGGGGCCCAAATTCCTTTTAGGAGGGCATTTTTAGACATTTGGATTCCAGACTTCTTCTCACGCTTTCGGGCCCCTAAAATGCCAGGGCAGTATAAATACCCCACATGTGACCCCATTTTGGAAAGAAGACACCCCAAGGTATTCCATGAGGGGCATGGCGAGTTCATAGAAGATTTTTTTTTTTTGCCACAAGTTAGCGGAAATTGATTTTTTTTTGTTTTTTTCTCACAAAGTCTCCCTTTCCGCTAACTTGGGACAAAAAGTTCAATCTTTCATGAACTCAATATGCCCATCAGCGAATACCTTGGGGTGTCTTCTTTCCAAAATGGGGTCATTTGTGGGGTGTTTGTACTGCCCTGGCATTTTAGGGTCTCCGCAATCATTACATGTATGGCCAGAATTAGGAGTTTCTGCTATTCTCCTTATATTGAGCATACGGGTAATGAGATATATATTTTTCCGTTCAGCCTTTGGGCTGAAAGAAAAAATGAACGGCACAGATTTCTTCATTCACATCGATCAATGTGGATGAAAAAATCTCTGCCAAAAAAAAAAGGAGGGTAAAGGCATCTGCCAGGATATAGGAGCTCCGCCCAACATCCAAACCCACTCAGCTCGTATGCCCTGGCAAACCTGATTTCTCAATTCACATCAATCGATGTGGATGAATAAATCATTGCCCGGATTTATTTTATTTTTTATATACAAAGTGTTTGCCAAAGCATATGAACACCGCCCCTCAGCTCATAAGCCTCGGCAAACATATCTTTTTTACTACAGAGGAGAAATATCGTCTTGCAGCGCCGCATACACCGACTGTTGTGTAATCTGACAGCAGAGCAATGCTTCTGTCAGAATGCACATCAGTGCTGCAGCTGGTTGTTTGGTTCACCTAGAAGCTCACCGGTGCTTTTTTTTGCTTTGCTTTTTTTTACCTTTATAGGACAAACCTCTCCCCATGGGACAATGTGCAAAGTGCAAATCGCCCAGAGATGTGGCGATGTACATTATGCACTTTGTCCCAGGTGAAAGGAGAGGTTTGCAGCAGCTGTGAGTGAAAGGGCCCTAAGAGCTCTGTGTGCTTGTCCTGTGTGACGCAATCCCTATGCTCATAGTGTACCTGTGTGTGGTACTTCTGGAAACACTCCCCTAAGCATAGGGCAGGGTGGTCAGGGCAGACAGGACAGAAATAGCGGGTGTCATGGCTTATTCCACTCCTGCTACAGACACAAAAATTTTTTCGGGGTGGCGGTTGGTTTGATGTACCAGCAACGACATTGGGGAAATGTCGCTCATGTAGACGGCTCACTACACTGGTGGTTGGGGCCACGGAACCTCCTGGATACAGGAGGTTCTCGATGATCTCTTCCTGAAATTTGAGGAAGGATCTTGTTCTCCCAGCTTTACTGTAGAGAACAAAACTATTATACAGTGCCAATTGAATTAAATATACAGGCACCTTCTTATACCAGCGTCTGGTCCTGCGGGAAAGTAAATAAGGAGCCAACATCTGGTCATTGAAGTCGACCCCTCCCATGAGCGAGTTATAGTTGTAGACACACAGGGGCTTTTCAATGACTCCAGTTGCTCATTCAATTTTGATTGTCGTGACTGCGGGAATGGAGGAGAGCATGTAAACGTCACGCTTGTCTCTCCATTTCACCGCGAACAGTTCTTCATTACACAAGGCAGCCCTCGCCCCCCTTGCAAGATGGGTGGTAACGAGCCATTGGGGGAAGCCCCGGCGACTAGGTCGCGCGAAGCCACAGCAGTCAATCTGTTCTAAAAACAAATGCCTGAAGAGGGGCACACTTGTGTAAAAATTGTCCACATAAAGATGGTACCCCTTGCCAAATAAGGGTGACACCAAGTTCCAGATTGTCTTCCCAGTGCTCTCCAGGTAGTCAGGGCAACCGACCGTCTCCAGGGTCTGATCTTTACCCTCATAGACTCGAAATTTGTGCGTATAGCCTGTGGCCCTTTCACAGAGCTTATACAATTTAACCCCATACAATGCCTTGGCTTCAAACAATACATCCCAAGCAAGAGCGCCCGGTAAAATGTATAAGGGACTCGTCTATGCAGATGTTTTGCTCAGGGGTATACAAATCTTCAAATTTGGTGTTAAAGTGGTCTATGAGGGGCCGAATTTTATGGAGCCAGTCAAAAGCTGGGTGGCCTCTGGAACGAGAGGTGCTGTTGTCACTAAAGCGCAGGAAACGCAGGATGGTCTCAAATCGTGTTCTGGACATGGCAGCAGAGAACATGGGAATATGATGAATTGGGTTTGTGGACCAATATGACTGTAATTCATGTTTTTTTGTCAGGCCCATGTTGAGGAGAAGGCCCAGAAAAGTTTTAAATTCGGAAACTTGGACAGGTTTTTACCAGAAAGACTGGGCATAAAAGCTTCCTGGGTTGGTGGCTATAAATTGAGTGGCATACCGATTTGTGTCACGACTAAGTCCAAGAGCTCTGCAGTTAAGAACAGCTCAAAAAACCCCAGTACCGATCCGATCTGTCTCAACCCGAACTCCAGACTGGGCAGTAAAAGGGGGAACTACTGGTGGGGCTGAACTTGGGGGCTGCCAATACCTCAGGGACTCTATGGGCCTGTCTGTGCGGTGGCTGCGATGGGGTAACTAATGCACATGCCACGGTACCAGCTTCAACTGCCCTTCTGGTGTTCACCACTTCACAATGTTCTACAGCAGTGCTGGTACTAGGTCCAGGTGGTATCAGGGACCTCAACCTCATCATCCGAACTTTGGGTCAGACTGCCACTGCTTTCTACAGGTTTATATTTTGACCCGCTGGATTCATCAGATAAGGGTTCCCATTCCTCATCCGACTGGGTCAGAAGCCTGTAGGCCTCTTCAGAAGAATACCCCTTACTTGACATTTAGTCAACTAAATTTAGGGGGTATTCCCTGAGACTACCCAAGAAAAAAAGCAAGCCTGTCTTACAAATGGGAAGCCGCTGCGATTGATCAAAAATATCAAAACTGATTTTTTTTATCGCCGCAGCGCTTGTAAAGTGATTGTGCAGTGATAAAAATTGTCACTGCGGCAGGGTGGGCGTGGGTGAACGCACGTATGGGCGACCGATCAGACCTGATCGGGCAAACACTGCATTTTGGGTGGAGGGCGAACTAAGGTGACACTAATACTATTATAGATCTGACTGTGATCAGTTCTGATCACTTACAGATACTATAAAAGTACCAATGCTGATTAGCGATACGCTAATCAGTGACTGTGGTGCGGTGGGCTGGACGCTAACCGACGCTTACTACCTAACAAAGGGGCCTAAACTATCCTAAAACCTAACCGTCAATACTAGTGGGAAAAAAAGTGATAGTTTACACTGATCACTTTTTCCCCTTTCACTAGTGATTGACAGGGGTGATCAAGGGGTTAATTGGGGTGATCTGGGGGCTAAGTGTAGTGTTTGGTGTACTCACTGTGATGTGTGCTCCTCTGCTGGGACCAACCGACAAAAAGGACCAGCAGAGGAGCACAGAAGCCATTTAACACCTTATATTTATAAATATAAGGTGTTAAATGGCTTCTGATTCGATTTTTTTAAAAGTCACCAACCTGCCAGCGCTGATCATTGGCTGGCAGGCTGGTGACGAACTTCTGATGTAACGATTCCCGGCCCGCACTGCGCATGTGCAGGCCGGCTCTGCCCGATGTCTCGCGTCTCGTGAGAAGACGCATCAGCGCGTCTAGGAGGAACAACAAGGCCGCCGCCAGGACGCAATCTTGCGTGCGGCTGTCCTGAGCTGGTTAAATAAAAAGTTGACATATTAGGTAATGCTAATATAAAACAATACATTTTTTGGTCACCTTGCCTCATAAAGTGAAATAATGAATGATCAAAAAATCATATGTAACAAAAAATGGTACCAATAATAAGGTCAACTCTTCCTGCAAAAAATAAGCCCCTGCACATCTGGCATCTGACGATCGGCAGAAAAAAATAAATAAATAGGGCGTTCAGAAAATGGAGATACAAAAAACAAGTTTTTGTTTTCAAAAATGTTTTATTATGTAAAACTGAAATAAACATCATAGAAAGTAGACATATTTGATATCATTGCGTCCGTAACAACCTGCTCTATAAAAATTGTGCATGAGCTAACCTGTCAGATGAATGTTGTTAAAAATAAAAACTGTGCCATTTTTTGGTTACCTTGCCTCCCAAAAAACGCAATATAGAGCAATTAAAAATCATATGTACCCCAAAATAGCATCAATAAAACCGCCACCTTATCCTGTAGTTTCCAAAATGTGGTCACTTCTTTGAGTTTCTACTGTAGGGGTGCATCAGGGGGGCTTCAAATTGGACATGGCATCTAAAAACCAGTTCAGCTAAATCTGCCTTCCAAAAACCATATGGCGTTCCTTTCCTACTGCGCCCTGCCGTGTGCCCGTACAGCAGTTAATGATCACATGTGGGGTGTTTCTGTAAACCGCAGAATCAGGGTAATAAATATTGAGTTTTATTTGGCTGTTAACCCTTGCTTTGCTACTGGAAAAAAATTGATTCAAATGTAAAATCTGCCAAAAAAGTGAAATTCTGAAATTTCATCTCCATTTTCCATTAATTCTTCTGGAACACCTAAAGGGATAACAAAGTTTGTAAAATCTGTTTTGTATACCTTGAGGTGTAGTTTTTAAAATTGGGTAATTTTTAGGTGGTTTCTATTATGTTAGCCTCACAAAGTGACTTCAGACCTGAACTGGTCCTTAAAAAGTGGGTTTTGGAAATTTTCCAAAAAATTTCAAGATTTGCTTCCAAACTTCTAAGCCTTCTAACGTCCCCAAAAAAATAAAATGTATTTTTCAAAATGATCCAACCATGAAGTAGACATATGGGAAATGTAAAGTAATAACTATTATATGAGATGTCACTATTAAAAAAGTAGAGAAATTTAAATTAGAAAATTTGGTCTGCTAGTAATTTTTCATTTTCAGTAATGTGTGCTTTGAAATCCTTTAACAAGTGTTTTTGCCTTCTGTGAGACACCTGTTTGCTAAAAAGTACTCTTTCTACCAAAATGGGGTCACTTTTTTGGGGTTTTAATCTCTGGGGACCTCAGGAATCTTTTAAATGCGACATGGCACCTAATATCAATGTCTGCCAATTCTAGAACCCTCCTGGGCGCCCATACATCACATGAGCACATATTGGGTGTTGCCCAATTTGGGGGGGGGGGGATGGGGAACAAAATGTGGGGTGATTTTATCCTGTGACCCCTTGTGAAAGTGAAAAATGTGGGTGTAAAGCAACTTTTTCTGGAAAAAAATAAAAAAAAATCTTTTCACAGCCAAGTGTTTCCTTAGGCTACATGCATACGACCTTAAGCGTTTTGCGGTCCACAAATTGCGGATCTGCAAAAAAAAACGGATGACGTTCAGTATGACATCCGTTTTTTTTGCGGATCCATTGTAATAATGCCTATCCTTGTCCGCAAACTAGAAAAAATATTTGTTTTGCTGAGCAACGTAACGGACATACGGATGCGGAGAGCACACGGTGTGCTGTCCGCGTTTTTTGCGGACCCATTGAAATGAATGGGTCCGCATCCTATCCATTAAAAAAAAACTAAAAACGGTTGTGTGCATGAATCACATAGGGGTGTTGCCGTATTCGGGTGGAACTGGTGAACAAAATGTGGGGTGCATTTTGTCTGGTTACCCTTTGGGAAAGTAAAAAATGTGGGTGTAAAGCAACTGTTTTGTGAAAAATGCTATTTTTCATTTTTACTTCCAAGTGTTTCCTAATTCTGTGAAACTCCTGATGGGTCAAAGTGCTCAGTACACACCTTGAAATATTCCTTTAGTCGTCTAGTTTCCGTACTGGGGTACTGGGGTTTTTGGGGGTGTCCACTGTAGGGCCACCTCAGGTTATCTTCATATGCGACATAGCTCCCAATTACCATTCCAGCTAAATCTGCTCTCCAAAAGCCATATGGCACTTCTTACACTCTGAAGCCTGATGTGCACCCATACATCAGTTTTTGAGCACACATGGGTTGTTTATGGAAACTCCAGATTCAGGCCTCTTTCACACTACAGTATGTTGAATTCAGTGTTTTGTGTTCCGTTTTTCACGGATCTGTTGTTCCGTTTTTTGCTTCCGTTGTGGTTCCATTTCCGTTCCGTTTTTCCGTATGGCAAATACAGTATACAGTAATTTCATATAGAAAATTGGGGTGGGCATAACATTTTCAATAGATGGTTCCGCAAAAAACGGAACGGATACGGAAGACATACGGATGCATTTCCGTATGTGTTCCGTTTTTTTTGCGGACCCATTGACTTGAATGGAGCCACGGATCGTGATTTGCGGCCAAATATAGGACATGTTCTATCTTTTCAACGGAACGGAAAAACGGAAACGGAATGCATACGGAACACATTCCGTTTTTTTGCGGAACCATTGAAATGAATGGTTCCGTATACGGACCGTATACGGAACGCAAAAAACGGACCGCAAAACGGAAAAAAAAAACAGTAGTGTGAAAGAGGCCTCAGGGTAATAGATTTAGAGTTTTGTTTGGCTGTTAACCCTTGATGTGCTGCAGAAAAAATAGATTAAAATGTTAAATTTGCTAAAAAAAAATGAAATTTTATTCCCATTTTCCTTCTCGCGGGGCACCTAAAGGGTTAATGCAGTTTGTAAAATAGGGTGATTTATGGGTGGCTTCTAATATGTAAGCCCCAGAAAGTGACTTCATAACTGCACTGGTCCTGAAAAGATAGGGTTTTGGAAATTTTCTTAAAATGTTTAAGATTTGCTTATAAACTTCTAAGCCTTCTAAAGTCCCCCCCCCCCCCAAAAAAAAATTAATACTTTTCAAAATGATCTAAACATGAAGTAGACATATGGGGAATGTAAAGTAATAACAGTTTTTGGAGGTATTACTATTATAAAAGTTGAGAAATTGAAATGTGAAAATTTGCTAATTTTTCAAAATTTTTGGTAAATTTGGGATTTTTTCATTAATAAAGGTTTAATATATTAACTCAAATTTATGATTATCATGAAGTACAATATGTTCAGAGAAAACAATCTCAGAATGGCTTGGATAAACAAAAGTGTTTTAAAGTTATCACCACATAAAGTGACACGTCAGATTTGCTAAAAAATAGCCTGGTCCTTAAAGGGATTGTCCCACTTCATAAAATAGCTTTTATCTAATCTATTTACCCCCAAACAACAAATGTTCCTATTCATGTTATAAACCAAAAGCTACCTTTCCTTCAAAAAATCATGAAAAGCGATTCCTTTGTTGTTTTCTGTCTCCCTGGGATACGGCCACTTTCCTCCGGCCGAATCGCTGTGCCGCGCCTGCGCACAACGGCCCTACAAATTATCGTGCCGCCTCTCCCTTCCTCTGAGTACGCGCACGTTCGCGCATGCGCTGTTTATCCTGTGTGTCGGAGATAGCGCAGCGCATGCGCGAACATCCGAACAGTTCGGGCGAGTCTGCGGAGCGAGAGGACGGACGTCGGAGGCTCTGGATATTTCATAAAAGGTAAGTATAAGATCTAGTGGCCCACTCACCACCGAATATTGAGTATTGGACAATAAAGGGGGCATTTTTAGTGACACTGTGGGCAACAATATAGGGTTTTTAGTGACACTGGGGGCAACTATCCGAATTTTAGGGACACAGGGGGCAACTCTATGAATTCTAGGGACACTGGGGGCAACAATATAGGGTTTTTAGTGACACTGGGGGCAACTATCTGAATTTTAGGGACACAGGGGACAACTCTATGAATTCTAGGGACACTGGGGGCAACAATATAGGGTTTTTAGTGACACTGGGAGCAACTATCTGAATTTTAGGTACACAGGGGGCAACTCTATGAATTCTAGGGACACTGGGGCAACAATATAGGGTTTTTAGTGACACTGGGGGCAACTATCTGAATTTTAGGGACACAGGGGACAACTCTATGAATTCTAGGGACACTGGGGGCAACAATATAGGGTTTTTACTGACACTGGGGGCAACTATCTGAATTTTAGGGACACAGGGGGCAACTCTATGAATTCTAGGGACACTGGGGGCAACAATATAGGGTTTTTAGTGACACCTGGGGCAACTATTTGAATTTTAGGGACACAGGGGGCAAATATATGTATTTTATGGACAGTGGGGGCAACTATATGTATTTTATGGAGGCTGGGGGCAAATATATGTATTTTATGGACACTGGGGGCAACTATATGTATTTTATGGACACTGGGGGCAACCATATGAATTTTAGGGACACTGGGGGCAAATATATGTATTTTATGGACACTGGGGGCAACTATATGTATTTTATGAACACTGGGGGCAACCATATGAATTTTATGGACACTTGGGGCAACTATATGTATTTTATGGAGGCTGGGGGCAACTATATGTATTTTATGGACACTGGGGGCAACTATTTGAATTTTATGGACACTTGGGGCAACTATATGTATTTTATGGAGGCTGGGGGCAACTATATGTATTTTATGGACACTGGGGGCAACCATATGTATTTTATGGACACTGGGGGCAACCATTTGAATTTTAGGGACACTGGGGCAAATATATGAATTTTAGTTATGGACACTGGGGGCAACCATATGAATTTTATGGACACTTGGGACAACTATATGTATTTTATGGAGGCTGGGGGCAAGTATATGTATTTTATGGACACTGGGCGCAACTATATGTATTTTATGGACACTGGGGGGCAACCATATGAATTTTAGGGACACTGGGGGCAAATATATGTATTTTATGGACACTGGGGGCAACTATATGTATTTTATGGACACTGGGGGCAACCATATGAATTTTATGGACACTTGGGACAACTATATGTATTTTATGGAGGCTGGGGGCAAATATATGTATTTTATGGACACTGGGGGCAACTATATGTATTTTATGGACACTGGGGGCAACCATATGAATTTTATGGACACTTGGGGCAACTATATGTATTTTATGGAGGCTGGGGGCAACTATATGTATTTTATGGACACTGGGGGCAACTATATGTATTTTATGGACACTGGGGGCAACTATTTGAATTTTATGGACACTTGGGGCAACTATATGTATTTTATGGAGGCTGGGGGCAACTATATGTATTTTATGGACACTGGGGGCAACCATATGTATTTTATGGACACTGGGGGGAACCATTTGAATTTTAGGGACACTGGGGGAAAATATATGAATTTTAGTGACATTGGGGGCAACTATATGTATTTTATGGACACTGGGGGCAACCATATGAATTTTATGGACACTTGGGACAACTATATGTATTTTATGGAGGCTAGGGGCAACTATATGTATTTTATGGACACTGGGGGCACCATATGAATTTTAGGGACACTGGGGGCAAATATATGTATTTTATGGACACTGGGGGCAACTATATGTATTTTATGGACACTGGGGGCAAGCATATGAATTGTATGGACACTTGGGACAACTATATGTATTTTATGGAGGCTGGGGGCAAATATATGTATTTTATGGACACTGGGGGCAGCTATATGTATTTTATGGAGGCTGGGGGCAAATATATGTATTTTATGGACACTGGGGGCAACTATATGTATTTTATGGACACTGGGGGCAACCATATGAATTTTAGGGACACTGGGGGCAAATATATGTATTTTATGGACACTGGGGGCAACTATGTGTATTTTATGGACACTGGGGGCAACCATATGAATTTTATGGACACTTGGGGCAATTATATGTATTTTATGGAGGCTGGGGGAAAATATATGTATTTTATGGACACTGGGGGCAACTATATGTATTTTATGGACACTGGGGGCAAATATATGTCTTTTATGGACACTGGGGGCAACTATATGTATTTTATGGACACTGGGGGCAACCATATGAATTTTATGGACACTTGGGACAACTATATGT
The DNA here is from genome assembly GCF_014858855.1 of Bufo gargarizans. NCBI lineage: Eukaryota > Metazoa > Chordata > Amphibia > Anura > Bufonidae > Bufo > Bufo gargarizans. The sequence goes on along the minus strand of NC_058081.1, from coordinate 381,779,140 downwards.
ATTTTATGGAGGCTGGGGGCAAATATATGTATTTTATGGACACTGGGGGCAACTATATGTATTTTATGGACACTGGGGGCAACCATATGAATTTTTGGGACAATGGGGGGAAATATATGTATTTTATGGAGACTAGGGGCAAATATATGTATTTTACGGACACTGGGGGCAACTATATGATTTTCTGCACAGAGATTCACTGACAATATGAGTATAAGGGTCATTGAATAACACACTTTATTTTATTGATACAAAGGGGACACATTTACCTAATATACAGACACAGAGTGGCTTATAAATTGTATTGTAGGGACAATGAAAGACCACAATATTTTAGGGACACAAAGAGGACACATTTACATAATTTACTGACAAACAGTGTCTAACAAATTGTATTGTAGGTGCAATGAAAGACAACACTATTGTGTGGAACAAAGGTGACACATTTACCTAATTCTGGGACAGAGGGGTGCTAACAAAGACAATAGGTGTGGCACACTGGAGACAGTAATTTTGACATCAATATAGAATATAGGGACACAGTGGAACACTGTATGATATGGATGGACAAAGGGGACCAGTGTATGGGATGTAGGGACTCACAGGACAACTGTATGGGATGTCGGGACTCAGGGGACGACTGTATAATATGGACGGCTGGCGGTGATAAAATTAGGCAATAAAATAGACACTGTGGACTATTCAATTGTATTTAGAGAATTTTTTAACAATTTTATGTATTTTATGCTGTGTGTTAGTACAATGAAAATTGGTTTGTAAATATAATTTAACATTTATTGTATTTATCTGATACAGTACCACATAACAGTGATTGCAGTGATTTAAAATTCGATTCACGAGTGTCATCAAGGTAATTTCTTGAAACCGATCAACTAACAGACATCGGTTGAAAAAAGAATTCTTACGTCTGGCACGTTTAAAAGGTAAAGTATTATTATTTTGGTAACACCATTTTCTCATGAACCTCTGCGCTCCTTCTTTGTCTTGCGATCCTCTATGGTTCATTTAAAAAAGCATTTGCTTAGTTGAGTGCCCATTATACCTCACGGATGTATTAAAAATTTTTTCAATGCTTAAAAAAATCCAGAGATGCTCAACACAAGCATTTAACATAACCTAATAGAAGCACTAAAGAGTGATTCCGTGGGGTTGGCTCCCGTACTTCCGTTCAGCCACAAATAAAAATATTTATTTGTAAAAATCATTTTTATGATTTGACCAATGTTCTTTATGGGTGTACAATCTGGTGCAGCTGCCAAAATTGTTGGTGTATGATAGCACGCAATTTTAAAGCTGTAATAAGGCCATCCATTGTCAAGTGGGTAATAATGATATCAATATGCACTCATTGTTTTAAAATGATATATTCATATTTTATTTAACTGTATATGAAATTTAACAAAATTGTAATTTTTTTTTTTCACATTATAGATAATTACAAAAAACAAAAACCATGCCTTCCTGTATAATAAATGGTTGTAGAAAAACCCGGAGTGACAAAGGGAAAAATATAATAATGCATGTTTTTCCGAAAAATCGCGGGATTATCCGTAAATGGATTGAACAGGCACCGGATCATTTCCCCAATATTAAAGAATGGCTAGAAAAAATATTTGAGTCAAAAAAAAAAAAAGACAATTACCGATTGTGCTCTCAACACTTTGATTTTCATGCTTACGAAGAATGTGGTTTACAGAAAAGTTTACGTCGAAACGCGATTCCAACCATTTTCCCACCAATAACTGACAGTACCCAAGATTCTTCAGAGACATATGCAGGGACAGTAGAAGAAAGGCAGTCTAGCTCTGAATCATTCACGAGTTCAGTCTCACGATCATCTACACCTTCTGCAAATTTTTCGGATACTCAAGACGAATCTTTAACAGTGCCCATCTTACAGACTATGCCATCTGTGAAAAGCAGGCCTAAGAAAAGAAAGGTGTCTAATCTGCCTCCAATTCAAGTTAGTTCTGATGCAGGAACATCTACTGGTAACAGTATATTTGCCAGCAAAAAGAATTTGGTGGGAAGCACTATACAATTGAATCTTCCTTTGTCGGCTACTGTAAGTGATATGGATGTACAAATTGCTCCTCCCAGTCAACACCAAAAACAGGACAAATTGACCAATACAGATTTGTATTGGTCCAAATATCATAAGACATTTGTTTTGGATACAAGTTTCGTGAAAAAAGCCAATATCGGTATACAAACTAAAAAAATAAGTCGAAGGCAACAAGGAACACAGTGCCGTTTATTGTTGGACCCGATCAAATTTCAAAAGGAACCCATCTCTTTAAAGAGTAAGAGAAAACAAAAAAAATTACAGGAAAAAATTAAGACAAAAGTAATTGAACAACCAGAATTGGAGGAAAATGAATCTTCCGAAAATGAGGACATCAAACTCTGTATATTAGAAAAAGTTGAAAAATCAAACCAATCAGACAGTAGCAATATAGAATGCCTCCCTGAATCCATAGACCAATCGCCTGATATTTTATCATCGACACCATTGTGTGCTGCCAAAAATTCAAGGAGATTAGAAATCCCTACTTTGTCTCCTTTAAAAAAAACCAATTACCAGACTTTGTAATAAAATTCATCTTGTAAAAGAACAGGATATTGCCATAGAAGCAGAGGAGGACCCACAGTTTTCTTTGGGTGAAGATTCGGAGTCAGAAGGAGAAGAGGATGAAGATTTATCAGCCTATATTGATGACTTGGATGATGAGGTAGAACCACTTGAGGAAATTACTAGTGCTACTGATCTAATGGAAATTTTAACTGGCGAAAAAAAAGATCCTGTATTAGAGAAAAAATATATTGTGTTTCAAAGTTGTATTGAAAGTTTGGTAGCAATGATACCGTGTCAGTATAGAAAAACCTGTGGTTCTATAATAACCCATATAAAGATCAGAGAGAAAGGATCATCGATAAACCTTGATGTTAAATGTGTAAGAGGACACATACAACAACTGTGGACCAGTCAGCCAAGAGTCAATAGAATTCCTGCAGGAAACCTTATATTATCTAGTGCTATAGTCCTTAGTGGTAGCCATTTCAACAAAGTAAAAAATTTCTTTGAGCTGATGAACGTGCCTATTATATCCAAAACAACACATTACAGATACCAGCCCAAATTTGTTTTTCCAATGATAAGCGAAGAATGGCAAGACGAACGGAAAAACATAATATCCACACTGGGAAGTATACCAGTATGCTTGGCAGGGGATGGTCAATCAGACAGCCCAGGATTTTCGGCAAAATATTGTATTTATACACTGATGGATACAGAACTTGGTAAAATTATTGACTTTAGTGTTCAACAAATAATTCCACCAGCCAATTCTGTAAGCCTGGAGAAGAAAGCCTTTAAAGAAACTATAGACCGTGTTATTGATAGCAATGTCAACGTGCGAATAGTGGCAATGGATAGGCATGTGGGCATAAGAAAACTGATACGAGAAGAATATCCCCGGATCATACATCAATTTGATGTATGGCACCTTGCAAAGTCTGTTGGACAGAAGCTGCTAGCTGCATCAAAAAACAGAGATTGTGCCACAATTGCACCATGGATAGCTTCAATAAAAAATGATCTTTGGTGGTGCGCAAGAAATTGTGACCGAGACCCAGCAGAACTTTTGGTCAGATGGAAATAATTATTACAACATGTACTAAACATCCATGAATGGGAATCAGACGAAAACTACTACAGGTGCCATCATGAAACAGGTCTACAGGATACAAAGTGGCTCTCAGATGACTCTGCAGCATATGATAAACTGAAAAATATACTTATAAATAAGGCACTACTAAAGGACCTAGAACATCTTTCTTTTTTTTTGCCACACAGGTGAATTAGAAGTTTTCCATTCAAGTGTGCTAAAGTATAGACCAAAAAGGGTACATTTCTATTTTGATGCAATGGTTGCTAGAACCACGCTAGCAGTTTTGGACCATAATTCTAATGTGGGCAGAGTTCAGGCTGTTTTGAAAGAATTTGCTGACACGGATGGTGAGGAGGCAACAAAAAGATTTAGATTTGAGTATAGTAAGGCACGGAAAGCATGGGTCGTAAAAATACTCTATGAACCAAGATCAAATGAATTTCTAAAGCCTATACTCTCTCGAATTTTGGACTTTGTGGAAGGAAAAACAGATACAACATGGCAATCAGCCATGCTTGGTTTGCCCAAAAATATAGCTCCAATTGAAAGGCCGCCGAAAGAGGATTTGATTGGTAGACATTTGTTCCGCAAATAAAAAATTCATAACTTACAATGTTGAATTATTGTTTAAAAAATGTTGGTGGCCTGGAGCGCACCAAGAGCAGACGCATGTCTCGGTAGCTCCGCTTCTCCCAGTCTTAAAGCGGCTCAAAGGACCCTTTTTCAGAAGCGATTATTAGCCTAAATCCGTCTCCAACACCTAAAGACTTGATCCTGCCATGCTCAAGATGCCGAGGGGCAAAAGAAGACCTGGAACGCCAGCTAAACTTACAAGCTTCTTCAGCCCGGCATCACTCCAAAATGGCGCCGGCGCGCGAGAACCTACATCTCCCACGAGTGAAGAAGCTGTCCCTGCTTTCGGATCTGCTCACAGCTCACCAGCGAACAGCTCACCGTCTTCTGCATCACACAGATCACAAGGCAAGTCGCAACCTTCCTCTTTATCCCCTGACCATCCAGAGTTCATGGGTGCAGGGAAAGCTCATAATGCGGATCCCATAACGTTTGACGCCATGAAAGAGCTACTAAAAGTCCAGCAATACAGATAGCGAGCTTATACTAAGACGGGGTATCAATGTGTATCAACAGTTAGTCCAGCAAGAGTACCCTGTTTATTCATTAAGTAACTAAATTTAATAGGTAATTTCAGAATTTACATATACACAGACAAAACAGTTCTATGCAAATGATCCATGTAGAGGCCAGAATATGAATACCTAAGATACAGGTATACACAGGCGGGAGGCCGGGGAAGGTTATCCCTAGCACTGATTCCCTGATCTGGTCCTCTGCCCAGGGACGTCTCCTGATGGTGGGGGCGCCCTATCCCCGTACCTAAACTCCAACTCCTAATTATCCCTGGTGAGGTGAGTGGTGGAGTGGGACGATATACGTGGTGTCTAACATGGAAAACAAGCACAGATAGAAAGGATTAGTTACAAAGGTGTCCACTGCATACTGCCCTCGTGGCGTAACCAGGAGGTACAGGGCACACCTAGAAGATAAAATATACAAACAAAACGCACAATTAGGTATAGATATATTAAGATAATTATAGATGACCTACAAACCCCGACGCGTTTCACCCATACGGAGGGTTCATCAGGGGGTTACGTGTAGTAGGTAACATAGTAACATAGTAACATAGTACATAAGGCCGAAAAAAGACATTTGTCCATCCAGTTCGGCCTGTTATCCCGCAAGTTGATCCAGAGGAAGACTCCTCTCTAGTAGCTATAGCCTGTAATATTATTACACTCCAGAAATACATCCAGGCCCCTCTTGAATTCCTTTATTGTACTCACCATCACCACCTCCTCAGGCAGAGAGTTCCATAGTCTCACTGCTCTTACCGTAAAGAATCCTTTTCTATGTTTGTGTACAAACCTTCTTTCCTCCAGACGCAGAGGATGTCCCCTCGTCACAGTCACAGTCCTGGGGATAAATAGCTGATGGGAGAGATCTCTGTACTGACCCCTGATATATTTATACATATTAATTAGATCTCCCCTTAGTCGTCTTTTTTCTAAAGTGAATAACCCTAATTTTGATAATCTTTCAGGGTACTGTAGTTGCCCCATTCCAGTTATTACTTTAGATGCCCTCCTCTGGACCTTCTCCAGCTCTGCTATGTCTGCCTTGTTTACAGGAGCCCAGAACTGTACACAGTACTCCATGTGCGGTCTGACTAGCGATTTGTAAAGTGGTAGAACTATGTTCTTATCACGGGAATCTATGCCCCTTCTGATGCAACCCATTATCTTGTTGGCCTTGGCAGCAGCTGCCTGACACTGGTTTTTGCAGCTTAGTTTGCTGTTTATTAAAATTCCTAGATCCTTTTCCATGTCAGTGTTACCGAGTGTTTTACCATTTAGTATGTACGGTTGACTTGCATTTTTCCTTCCCATGTGCATAACTTTACATTTATCAGTGTTAAACCCCATCTGCCACTTATCTGCCCAAGCCTCCAGTCTATCCAGATCCCTCTGTAGTAGTATACTGTCCTCATCAGTGTAAATTACTTTACACAGTTTAGTGTCATCTGCGAAAATTGACACTTTACTGTGCAAGCCTTCTACAAGATCATTAATAAATATATTGAAGAGAATAGGGCCCAATACTGACCCCTGAGGTACCCCACTAGTGACAGTGACCCAATCTGAGTGTGTACCGTTAATAACCACCCTCTGTTTTCTATCCCTCAGCCAGTTACTTACCCACATACAGATGTTTTCTCCCAGTCCGAGCATTCTCATTTTATATACTAACCTTTTATGTGGTACAGTGTCAAATGCTTTGGAGAAATCCAGATATACGACATCCATTGATTCGCCGCTGTCAAGTCTAGAACTTACCTCCTCATAGAAACTGATTAAATTAGTCTGACATGACCGATCCCTCACGAAGCCATGCTGATATGGCGTTATTTGCTTATTTCTGTTGAGATGCTCTAATATAGCATCTCTCAGAAAACCTTCAAACAGTTTACCCACAACAGATGTTAAACTTACCGGCCTATAGTTTCCAGGCTCTGTTTTTGGCCCCTTTTTGAATATTGGCACCACATATGCCATGCGCCAATCCTGTGGGACATTCCCTGTCAGTATAGAGTCTGCAAATATCAGAAATAAGGGTCTGGCTATGACATTACTTAATTCCTTTAGGATACGGGGGTGTATGTCATCCGGTCCTGGCGATTTGTCTATTTTAATCTTTTTAAGTCGCTGATGTACTTCTTCCTGGGTCAGACAGGACACTTTTAATGGGGAATTTATTTTTGCATTCTGCATGTCATCTGACAATTTATTTTCCTCAGTGAATACATTGGAGAAAAAAATATTTAACAGCTTTGCTTTCTCCTCATCGCTCCTCTGCGACTTCCCCCTCATTACTCTTTAGAGGGCCGACACCTTCAGATTTATACTTTTTAACATTTATATAATTGAAGAACATTTTAGGGTTAGTTTTACTCTCTTTGGCAATTAATCTCTCGGTCTCTAGTTTGGCCGCTTTTATTTGTTTTTTACATGTTCTATTTTTTTCCTTATAGTTTTTCAGTGCTTCCGTGCTCCCCTCCTGTTTCAGTGAATGATATGCTTTCTTTTTGTCATTTATTGCTTTCTTTACAGTTCTATTTATCCACATTGGTTTCTTTTTGTTCCTTAACCTTTTATTACCATACGGTATGTACCTCTCACAATGAGATTTTAGGATGTTTTTAAAGATATCCCATTTTGTGGCTGTATTTTTATTTTTGAGGACTTTGTCCCAGTTAGTTTGGCCTATGGCCTCTCTTAGTTGGCTAAATTTAGCTTTTTTGAAGTTTGGTATTTTTGTTCCTCCCTGTAGAAACGCTCTTTTGAATGATAATTGGAAGGTTATAACTTTGTGGTCACTATTTCCCAGGTGTCCCCCAACCTGCACATCTGTTGTTCTGTCCGGCCTGCAAAGATAACGGGTATGCAGACCCATTATTCCACACCACTGACCACACCATGTATCCTCTGGGTGGGTAGCCCGGCATCCTGGGTGACTAAACTGGGGCACGCATACCTTTCGTGCTGCACTTCAGCCAGGTATATATGCTCTTATTTATGAGCCTCCTCAGGAACGACCTTGTTTGCAATATTTTATTGCTAACCTCAGTGTGTATGTTGGCAGTCGAGTTCACTCACCATGCTGCCAAAAACGTATGTAAACTGCCATTTGGCAATCGTTTCATTACTGTGGGTCTGCAGTGTCATAAAGGATTGTTTATTCCTGTTATATATGCACACACGCATCACTGAACTGGGGCGGCCATAACCATTGACAATGGTCCCGTTATCTTTGCATACCTACTACACGTAACCCCCTGATGAACCCTCCGTATGGGTGAAACGCGTCGGGGTTTGTAGGTCATCTATAATTATCTTAATATATCTATACCTAATTGTGCATTTTGTTTGTATATTTTATCTTCTAGGTGTGCCCTGTACCTCCTGGTTACGCCACGAGGGCAGTATACAGTGGACACCTTTGTAACTAATCCTTTCTATCTGTGCTTGTTTTCCATGTTAGACACCACGTATATCGTCCCACTCCACCACTCACCTCACCAGGGATAATTAGGAGTTGGAGTTTAGGTACGGGGACAGGGCGCCCCCACCATCAGGAGACGTCCCTGGGCAGAGGACCAGATCAGGGAATCAGTGCTAGGGATAACCTTCCCCGGCCTCCCGCCTGTGTATACCTGTATCTTAGGTATTCATATTCTGGCCTCTACATGGATCATTTGCATAGAACTGTTTTGTCTGTGTATATGTAAATTCTGAAATTACCTATTAAATTTAGTTACTTAATGAATAAACAGGGTACTCTTGCTGGACTAACTCATGAAAGAGCTACTGTCTGATTTAAAAACTTCATTTAATAATGATCTAAAGACAGCTCTCTCTTCACTAAAGGCAGATGTCACTGCCATAGGGGACCGCACAGCTCATCTTGAAGAGAAAATGGAGGAGTTCACAAATGCACACAATTGCCTTGTAGATGCTCACAATTCCGCCGACGATGACATAGCAGCTATTAAGCTAAAGTTGGCAGACATAGAAGATAGATCTAGAAGGAACAACATCCGTTTCAGGAACATCCCAGAAACAGTACAGGATGACCAATTGCAGGACTATTTGATTGATATGTTCTCGGCTCTGCTACCTCACGCCTCCAGTACTGATCTGCTGATAGACAGAGTCCATAGACTTCCCAAACCCAAATCTATCCCAGCCTCTCTGCCAAGGGACACTATAGCAAGGATCCATTACTACCATATTAATGATTCAATCCTGAAGGCTGCTGCCAAAAAGCCAGACCTTCCTGAAAGGTTTCAAGAAATCTCTCTGTTCACAGATCTGTCACCTGCTACTCTTGCCAGACGCAGGGAATTTATTAAAATTACACAAATACTAAGAGAGCAGAAGATTCTCTACAAATGGGGCTTCCCAGTTAAACTTATAGTTTACTACAATGGACGCACTATGGTATTGATCTCACCTAAGGAGGCAATGAACTTTCTATCAAAGAATGCTCTTATCAAAGATCCAGAGGAACCAAGAAGCCCTCCAAAGAAAAAACAACACACTCTTGCCCAGGAATGGACAGTAGTAGGCTCTCCTAGAGCTAATACCTCCCCCAGACAAACAACAACTTAAATACTGGCTAGTATTTAGATAGCTGTTCTATTTTCAGTCTGACCTAAACAGTATCAGACTGGTGCGGTAATGTTAGAAGCAAAGTATTTCTCTAACTTTCACCTCCACCCCCCATGTTATAATGGTGACCTGGGGTCGCATTGGTTCACATAGAACCGGACTTTACCATCTCACTCTTATGTTTTTATGTTTTCAGTTCTACTGTACTTCAATGTTCTACTGACAGTTATTCGTTTGTGGTACATTAACAATTTATGGTACTATTCACTATTACAGGTATACTATATGTTATATCTCCTCTGTGCACTTCTTTCCTCTAAAAAATTATGGTCATACAGATTGCCTCCTTGAATGTTAAGGGCCTTAATAGCCCTGCCAAACGCTCTTTTCTATGGAAAGAAGCTCACAGATTAGGATGTGATATACTTTGTGTTCAAGAAACACATCTAAATGAAGCAGATAGCTCTAGAATTGGTCATAAAGACTTTCCCACTATCCTATTCTCACATGCTGTTAACAAAAAAAGAGGGGTTTTAATCGCGGTAAAGAAATCTATCCCCTTTCAAACTCTTTCTTTGGATGTAGACCCTATGGGCAGATTTATTATGGTTACATGCCTAATTAATAATTCGCCATATACGATTGTGTCATTATATGCCCCTAACTCTAGAACTTTAAGTTTCATTAGGTCTATCTTGGAGTCTCTCTCAACCAAAAAGAAAGGCTCCATCATCATCTGTGGAGATTTTAACCTGGTAATGGACCCTCGTATTGACAAATCTTCTCCCGTAAGTAGAAACGATAATTACAAACTTAAAGATTTGTGCCACAAAGAAGAGCTGTTTGACGCATGGAGGTCACTGCATGCTTCTGAAACAGACTACTCTTTTTTCTCCAATCCACACAACTCATATTCCCGGATAGACTTCTTTTTGGTTGACAAATGGTTACTCCAAAAAATAGTAGACTCCAAGATAGGCCTGATTACTTGGTCTGACCACGCCCCTATCACAATATCCATACAAGAGGACTTCAACCTCAAACATTCCTCTCCATGGAGGTTAAATAACCTATTATTGTCTAACAAACATTACAAGGATTTAATCTCAAAAGCACTAACAGAATATTTTCAACTTAACTCCAATTCAGAGATCAACCCAACTACGCTGTGGTGTGCCCACAAGGCAGTAATAAGAGGGCTTTTTATTAAATACTCCTCAGAGGAAAAAAAGAAAAGATTGCTTAAATTAGAAGAGTTACACAAAAAACTTAGAACCTTAGAAGTAGTAAACCAAAAATCCCTAACTTCCCCTACTTCTCAAAAGATTATCAGCACTAGACATGAAATATATCTCTTGATGCAAAATAACTTTGAGAGACATCTCAGGCAATCCAAAGCACAATTTTATAGACAAGGAAATAGAGCGTCTAAAATGTTAGCCAACAAACTTAAAAATAAAGCAGCAAATACTCAAATTCCCTTTTTGTGGTCTCCCAATAAGAGCAAAATAATTAATCCTCTTAAAATTGCTGAAGAATTCGCCGAATATTATCACTCTCTTTACAACTTAAAAAATGATCCTAACTCCCACCAACCAACCACAGAAGACATTAACTCCTTTTTATCTAGTATATCACTTCCTCTATTATCCCCGGCTCAACTTTCCTCTTTAAATAAACCTATTTCTCTACAGGAAATACTGGACACAATCTCCACTCTTAAAATAAATAAATCTCCGGGTCCAGACGGATTTATAAACGAGTATTATAAATCTTTTTCCCAAATATTAGCTCCCCATTTACAGTCCTGTTTTCATCATATGATGTTAGATAATGGCATTCCTACAGAGATGCTCCAAGCAATAATAATTACCTTACCCAAACCTGGAAAAGCACCCAACACACCAGCTAATTTTAGACCTATCTCCCTTTTAAATTCTGACCTAAAGTTATTTTCCAAGATCCTAGCGAATCGTATAGCAGACATTTTACCGAGCCTGATAGATCCTGATCAAGTAGGCTTTGTCAAACACCGACAAACATCGGATGGAACAAGGCGTTTTCTAGACCTAATTGAAATAGCCCACACCCGTCGAACGCCTTCCATGCTCCTTTCCTTGGATGCGGAGAAGGCGTTCGACAGGGTTCACTGGAGATTTCTTAGTTCTGTCCTGAAGAAATTCAGATTTAATGGCCCCTTATTATCTGGTATTTTAATCCTCTATTCCTCCCCTCAAGCTTTTGTATACTCTTCTGGGTTTAAATCCAATCTCTTTCCCATCTCAAACGGCACTAGACAGGGCTGCCCCCTGTCCCCACTAATTTTCGCCCTAATAATGGAACCACTTGCTACCCATATTAGATCATCCCCCCACATTACCGGTATTTCAACCCAGGGAAAAGACCATCGTATAGGGCTATTTGCGGACGACGTTCTTTTACTACTATCTAACCCAGCCACATCCCTTACACACGCCTGTAACATTCTCTCCGCCTTTACGAAGGCTTCCTATTACAAGATTAACACTACAAAATCTCAAATCCTAAACTTGGGAATCTCAAGAAAAATTGTAATATCCCTAAAACGGGCTTTCCAATTTAACTGGGTTAAAAAATCAATTCCTTACTTAGGAATTAACCTAACAGCTATTCCAAGTGAAGCATTTGCCCTTAACTATATCCCTCTATTTCAAGACATCAAATCTAAACTAGCTAACTTTAAAACACAAGGCATTTCCTGGCTAGGCAAAATTGCCGTTATCAAAATGAGCATTTTGCCAAAAATTTTATATTATTTCAGGAACCTCCCTATCCCAATTCCCATCAAATACCTTAAGGACCTTCAGAAATCCCTTTTAAATTTTATATGGGGAGGCAAATTCCACAGGGTAAAGGCGGATATACTATATCTTCCCAGAAAAGAAGGTGGTTTGAATTGCCCCTCTATCATACAATATTACAGAGCTACAATTTTAGATCAACTCAAACACTTATGGCATAACGACCAACACAAAGAATGGTCCCGCATCAAAAAACTTTCCCTTGGGAAACACTTTTTAAAGGACATTCTTACAGCCATGTCTCTGTTCAAATTCACTCCCAAAAGCACCTTGGCCACCGTAAAAGCTATCTTTAATACGTGGGATATTGTCAGCAACAAACGACACCTTTTTACATTACCCCTTCAAGAGTACAACATCTCAATTTTGGAATCTTATATTCCAGATTTAGATATCTTATTGTGGAAAACAAATGGGTTACATCATATTAATGACCTCCTAACCAACAACATTCTTAAACCCTTTTCAGAACTATCACAAAGTTATGATCTCCCTGCGAGGGATTTCTATAAGTATCTCCAAATCAGACATGCTATTACCAACACCATGTTTACACAATCTCCTAGACCAAGTAACAAAAACCCATCCTCGGTCCATTTCACAAAATGGCTTTTGAATCATACTATCAATAGTAAAGGAATCTCCAAGTCATACAGAGTTCTCAGTATTCCCTTAGAAGACCCCCTACAAACGATTAAGTCTAAATGGTCTCATGACCTTTCCATTGAATTTTCTTCTGAACAGTGGTCATCTGCACTTGATGCAATTTTTAATGTATCTAGATGTATTTCTCACTTAGAGACATCTAGGAAAATTCTTTATAGATGGTACTATCACCCGATGAAACTAAATATAATTTTTCCAGATACATCCTCGGAATGTTGGAAGTGTGGAAACCTACAAGGATCCTTCTTGCATTGCTGGTGGGATTGCCCCCCGGTCAAATCCCTCTGGAAGAGATCATTCAGTATATTCACAAAAATCTGTCATCTTCCAATTGTACTCTCACCACAATTGGCACTTCTTTTTATTGGCATTGAAACTATTCCTTTGGAATTCAGAACCATTTTTGGTCATATATGCATTGCAACACGTTATCTTATCGCCACCCACTGGAAATCTAATCAGATTCCCAATAACCTTGATATTGTTAAACTAGTCGATGACAACTGTTGGTATGAAGGTGTAGCTGCTTCTGCTCTCTTTAAAAAAGGGAAATTTTACAGTCAATGGGGTGTGTGGTTGAAAAGTAGTTTCCACGCTAACTCCATTACAGTAGACTCACTAGCCATTTAATTAAATGTAACTAGCTCAGATTGATATATCGCTACCCATTTGTTTTCTGTTATTAATATCCATAATGAGATATAATGTATACCTATGAATATCCTTATTAATGTACCACCTTACGTTATTTTTCGTTATTTTACGTTAATGTACTCAACCTAAGCTTGTCTCTAAGGTTATCATAAATTACTGATTGTCTATGAGAAATCGTACCTTTTACAATAGGCATCATCAGTAAATCTGGTTTGTTGATTATGTATCATTTTACTATCCTATGCCCCTCCCTCTCCTATCCCCTCTCCTTCCAAACCCGTATTCTTACCTCTTTCATTCTCCCCCACCCCTCCCCTCACCTCCCTCTTCATCCCTCCCCTCCTCCACTCCTCTCCCCCCACAAACTCCCTTAAGACTATATTTGTATTCATTGCTTGATTTGTACAATTATCATTATTTCATAATTATTTGAAAAATTATCAATAAAAACTTTCATGTTTCAAAAAAATAAATAAAAAATGTTTCCATGATTGTAAAATTTGAGTTTGGTAGAAAATTGAAATGTTTTAAAATATAATGTTTTTCCTTTCTAAATAAATAATTATTGCATAATGCATAAAAAAAAAAAATTGAAGAAACAAAATAATTATATCACATGTCAAAAACTAATTTATAAATTAATTATTTAGAAATAAATTATTATAAATTATTAGAAAATATAACAATTACAAATTACAACAACAAATCAGTAGCATAATGTTTTAACAAAGAACTTTATAAAATAAAATAAATACAACATGGTTTATGCTAATTTTTAAAAATTCAAATCAAAATCTGCTGAAGCAAGGGGAACATCCTGATAGTATCGGAAACAAGTATATCTTCCTTCTGAGTCTGGAAATGTCTCCCCTATTCTTCTTGTTACACAAGAGGGAATAGGTATTCGTACATGTTTCCCAAGAAATCCATAGATCCAGGTAGTAAACTGCCGATATACTGTTAGTCTAAGTCAGCTTAAAATAAAAAATAAATAATTAAATTATGTAATACATTATGCTTTTATCTATATTGCATACTATTCCCTTACACTGTGAATTTTGGTTACCAAGAAGAAAATATACTAATATGATAAAGGGGTATTCTATTTTAACAAAACGGGGGCCAACATTGTCTGATAGGGTCGGGTACCACGTCTGCAACACATAAATATATTGCAAACGTGGGCCCGTAAGTGAAGGACGACGTAGCGTGCATGCGCAGCCGCCCTCCATTCTTTTCTATGGGGCCTCCGAAAATAGTCGCGTAAGCGCTCTGCTATTGTCGGAGGCCAAAAAGAAAATTCACTTACGGGGTCACGTTCTCAATAGAGCTTTGAGTCCAAGCCGTTGGACCCACGCCTATCAGACAATGGTGGCATATACTAGTGATATGCCCACATTGTCTGAAAGTAGAATAGCCCTAAAAGCAAAGAGTAATATATGTGATAACTGAACATACTTTGGTTTTCTATAATCAATACTTCTTCCGTAATTGATTGTTTGCGTAATCATTGCTGTCACCAAAGTTTCTTGATCGAGACATCGAGAACTAAATTCTGTGTTTTGGGTAACACATGTGACGCTTTCAGGCAGGAAATGCTCCAAAACTTCCAACTCCAAGCAACAAATTGATTCTGTCACTGATTTCATGGCTGTACAATTATGACATTTACACCACGTCACATTATTCAGCCGTTTTTCTGGGTCTGGTTCAGGTCCTGGACGTTCTTCACCTGGAGCCCATATAGGGTCATTTTGAAAGCAATAATCTGGTCCTGGATGTAAAGCCTTTGTTTTTTTTTTCATTCTGCTCAGTAATTCTTGCAGTTCCTTTTTATATTAAAGAAAATTATATAAAAGTATAAGGAATATTGGTAAGTCGTAAAGGACAGTAGACTAACCACACTGACAAGTTTAGTAGCTTTCCAAAAGATGCTTTGTAATGCATACCTCATCATCCGCTTTCTGACGATTAACAAAACTAGTCTCCAAATCATCCATACTTTCTTCTAACTCAGATATCTAAAAAAAAATATATATCATTTTTTTTTCAAAAATACATAAAAAAAAATACATTTACTAACTATTCTTTTAACGGCCTAATAAAATAAATAAATAATAGCACTTTTTGCATGTCAGGAACGCCGTTACCATTCAGGGCAAAAGGACCAGGAAGTGGTGAAGACTTTGTACTCATCGCTTCCTGGTATGCGCTGGTACATTCTCAGTGATTGGTGAAGTGGGGATTATCAATATATGGCATATAAAGAATGGTGAAGAGATAGGGTAATACACTGATATGTGGCTGAGTTGAATATGCACGTTAATACTCTAATGTAGTACCGCTCTAATGGTAACAAATCTGCATCTGTGCTGTTCAGTGAGTTTTTTTTTATAGGAGACAAAAAAACTAATCATATGGATACAAGCAGACATGCATTTGGGCTGCAGTAAATTACAGTTTCTGCTGCACAGATAGGCTTTGGAATAGATATGAAAACTTTTAAATGTGTAGTTAGTATTCAGGTCATCTAAATGGTAGTCTATAAAATCACTGACCGTGCTCCACGGATTGATCTGAGTCCACAGCAGGAGAGATGAGCTTCACAGACACTTCCTGGTGCCAGCCAAACTGGTGAGTCATACTTTTCACATGAACGAGCACGTAGGACTCAGCTCTCAGTGTGATGTCATAAGTAGGCGTGGACAGGCTTCACTCTAGCTGCCTAAGCCCGCCCAGCCTTAGAAACAGAAAAACAGGAAGTAATTTGTGAAGTAACTGCAACTCTGGCTGATTTTGCAAGATGGGAATACCCCTTTAAGGTGAAAAATGGCTGGGTCCTAAGGGGTTTTAACCCCTTCAGGACGCAGGGCGTACCGGTACGCCCTATTTCCCGAGTCCTTAAGGACTCAGGGCGTACCGGTACGTCCTAACTTTAAATCGAGATTCCAGCGCTGCGGGGGTTAATCGGAACGGGACGCCGGCTGAAATCATTCAGCCGGCATCCCGTAACAGTCAATTCAGACCTGCGGTTTTCTGCGTTTCAGGTCCATTCGGGTGTCCTGTGACCCGATGAACCGGAAAAACACTGTGATCGGTGGCGTGATTACACACCACCAATCACAGTGCGAAGATTTGCAGAGGCGGTGCTGGGCCTGGTGCTGAACACTGCTGTCCAGGGTGCTGATTGGTGCAGGGGAGAGAGGCGCGAGATTCCTGCGCTCCTCTCTCCCCTCCTCTTCCTGTTCTGCCCGAGCACCCGGCAGCATCGTCCAGCACCAGCTCCTGTGTCCCCCTAATCGGCATCCATCGCCACCCAGGTAGGTTAGGGTCAGTGAGGGAGAGGCACTGTTAGGCAGGGAAAGAAGGGAAAAGTTAGTTAGGAAAAAAAAAAGCACTTTTATTCCAAATTTTCTTTGATCCATCTATCAGACCCCAGACTTGCGTTGTACCGCTGATCAGCAAGTTTGAACTTTTTTTTTCCTAACACTTGCCCTTTTTTTTTTGCCTTTTTTTAGTACGCGAACACCCGTTGCCCCCACACACACGCACATATAATAAAGTTTTCCACACACGCACACCTACACGCACACACACCCATGGCCCGCCGGATGTGCTAGGGATCCTGTGGCCCACCCTAGTACGAGCCGCCCTGTGGTTCGTACTGGTTTCCCGGCCCACCAAATAAGTTCACCGGAGCCCCCTGCCGATGAACTTAGCTGGTGTCCCCCAGTGGACTTTGAGCCTGAGATTTCCGGATTTTGCTGGCAATCCTGGAATCCAGATTCCCACAGTGGGGTTTACTGAAATAGACTATTTTAATATTTTTTTCAGTAACCCACTGGTGAATCTGATGGTGGAGCAGACGAATCTGTACGCCCAACAGTTCGTCGCTCAAAACCCAGGCTCATTTTTGGCTAGACCCGGTGGCTGGACGCCGGTCAGTGCAGCCGAGATGAGGACATTTTCGGGCCTCGTGCTGCATATGGGTCTAGTCCAAAAACCCAGTGTCAGGCAATACTGGAGTGGGGACGTCCTATACCAGACCCCACTGTACAGTATGGTCATGACACGTCCCCGGTTTGAGGCCATCCCGAAATGTCTGCATTATTCCGATAATGCAGCATGTCCACCCCGAGGTGATCCTGCCTATGACCGGCTGTATAACATACGGCCGGTCATCGATCACTTTGGGGCCAAATTCATAGAGGTCGCGGTTGATGAGTCTCTCGTTGCGTTCAAGGGGAGACTCAGTTTCCGCCAATATATTCCCACAAAGCGGGCGAGGTATGGCGTGAAGCTATACAAAATTTGTGAGAGTACCTCAGGGTACACTTACAAATTTCGTGTGTACGAGGGGCGAGATTCCCGTATTCAACCCCCAGAATGTCCCCCCACTCTGGGTGTTAGCGGGAAACTCGTGTGGGACCTTATGTACCCCCTGCTGGATAATGGTTACCACTTGTACGTGGATAACTTTTATACCAGCATTCCCTTTTTCAGGTCCCTTGCCGCCAGATCCAAGTTCGCTTGTGGGACAGTGCGGAAAAATCAACGCGGCCTCCCTGCCTACCCCCTCCAGGTACCTATCCCCAGGGGTGAGACCCGTGCACTTACCAGGGGAAACCTGTTGCTGGTCAGGTATAAGGACAAGAGGGATGTCCTTATGCTGTCCACAATCCACGGTAACAGCACCACCCCAGTCTCTGTGCGAGGTACCACGGCAACGGTCCTCAAGCCCGATTGTATCGTCGACTACAATCGGTATATGGGAGGAGTTGATCTCTCTGATCAAGTCCTCAAGCCATATAACGCCATGCGCAAAACCCGGGCATGGAACAAAAAAGTTGCGGTCTAATTGGTACAGGTTGCCCTGTACAACTCTTTTGTACTATCCCGAAGCGCTGGCAGTACAGGGACATTCCTCCAATTCTATGAGGCAGTCCTCAAGGCCCTGATCTTTTTCGGACTGGGAAAGAGCAGGCCGGAGTACCTCGGGAACTGGAGGCGCCCGGGTCGTCCCTGGCGTGGTCCCCCATACTGGAAAGAAGGGACGAACCCAAAAAAAGTGCAGAGTGTGTCGCAGGAGGGGGATACGGAAGGACACCACCACTCAGTGCGACACGTGCCCCGATCATCCGGGCCTCTGCGTTATCGATTGCTTCAGGGAGTATCACACTTCCATGGAGTACTAAATTTTTATAATCCCCAACAGTTTACTAGAGAACATAAAACACTATGGCTCTCAGACTTTGGAGACACGGAAACAATTTTTTTCCCCCCAAAAAATATTAGTTTTAGTGCAGGCATCCTCAAACTGCGGCCCTCCAGATGTTGTAAAACTATAACTCCCAGCATGCCCAGACAACCTACAGCCATCAGCAGGGCATGGTGGGAATTGTAGTTTTACAACATCTGGAGGGCCGCAGTTTTAGGATGCCTGCTTAATGTCTCCAAAGTCTGAAAGCCATACATATTGGGCATCGTCGCGTGCGTAAAAGTCGTCGCGATAAAAATAACTTTTGACCAAACGCCTCGGATGAACGGTGTTAAAAATATAAAATAAAAACGGTGCCAAAACACCAATTTTTGGGCAAAATTCCCATTTGAATCCTTTTTGCCGGTAATAAAGCAAGGGTTAACAGCTAAACAAAACTCAATATTTATGGCCCTGATTCTGTAGTTTGCAGAAACACCCCATATGTGGTCGTAAATGGCTATATAGCCGCACGGCAGGGCATAGAACGAAGGGAACGCCATACGGTTTCTGGAAGGCAGATTTTGATGGACAGTTTTTTTTTGGACACCATGTCCCATTAGAAGCCCCCCTGATGTTGCCTAGACTAGAAACTCCAAAAAAGTTACCCCATCTAAGAAACTCCACCCCTCAAGGTATTCAAAAGTTACTTTACAAACTATGTTAACCCTTTAGGTGTTCCACAAAACTAAATAGCGAATGTAGAAACAATTTTAGAATTCAATTTTTTTGTTACATTGCCTCAAAAAAGAGTAATATAGAGCAACCAAAAATCATATTTACCCCTAAAATAGTCCCAAAACAACCACCTTATCCCGTAGTTTCCTAGATGGGGTCACTTTTATGGAGTTTCTACTCTAGGGGTGCATCAGGGGGCTTGAAAGGGTACATGGTGTAAATAAACCAGTCCAGCAAAATCTGCCTTCCAAAAACCATATGGTGTTCCCCTCCTTCTATGTCCTACCGTTTAGCCAAATAGTAGTTTACAACCACATATGGGGTGTTTCTGCAAACTACAGAATCAGGGCAACCCATTTTGAGTTTTGTTTGGCTGTTAACCCTTGTTTTACTCCTGGAAAAAATTGATTATATTGGAAAATTTTCCAGAAAATAGAAATTTCGAAATTGTTTCTCCATCTGCCATTAACTCTTGTGGAACACCTAAAGGGTTAACAAAGTTTGTAAACCCAGTTTTGAATACCTTGAGGGGTCTACTTTCTTAGATGGAGTCACTTTTTGGAATTTCTATTTTAGGGGTGCAACAGGGGGCTTCAAATGGGACATGGTAGAAACAAAACCAGTCCTGCAAACTCTGCCTTCCAAAACCCATATGGTGTTCCCCTCCTTCTATGTGCTCCTGTTCGGCCAAACAGTAGTTTACAACCACATATGGGGTGTTTCTGCAAACTACAGAATCAGGGCAACCCATTTAGTGTTTTGTTTGGCAGTTAACCCTTGTTTTACTCCTGGGAAAAATAGATTATATTGGAAAATTTTCCAAAAAAACAGAAATTTTGAAATTGTTTCTCAATCTGCCATTAACTGTTGTGGAAGACCTAAAGGGTTAATAAAGTTTGAAAAAACAGTTTTGAATACCTTGAGGGGTGAAGTTTCTAGAATGGGGTCATTTTTGGGAGGTTTCTATTATCTAAGCCTCACAATATGACTTCAAACCTGAACTGGTCCATAAAAAGTGGGATTTTGAAGATTTCTGAAAAGCCTTGTAACATCCTCAAAAAATAAAATATCATTCCCAAAATGCTACAAACATGAAGTAGACATATGGGGAATGTAAAGTCATCACAATTTTTGGGGGTATTACTATGTATTACAGAAGTATAGAAACTGAAACTTTGAAATTTGTTAATTTTTCTAAAAATGTGGTAAAAATTTTATGAAAAAAATTAACTTTTTAGACCCAATTTTAGCAGTGTCATGAAGTACAATATGTGACGAAAAAACAATCTCAGAACGGCCTGGGTAAGTCAAAGCGTTTTAAAGTTATGAGCACTTAAAGTGACACTGGTCAGAGTCCTTAAGGGGTTAAACAAGTCTCACTAACACCAGAGGGACAACATGCGCATTAGAAGCAGCAGCAGGAGACACAGTAACTCTATCTGCTAACACTGAATTGGTGCTGGTGTCAGGGATAGCATCCATTGCAGACCTAAATAGATCCTGTAAGGTGCGGGAGGGGACCTCCTGGTCATCTCACCATGGTCCTGGGCAGCACTGCAGCAGATGGTGGAGAGAAGGTGACAGGAGGATAAGGATAAATGCTGCTGACAAAACCGATGGTGCCAGCAGCTATGGCGTCAGCTCCTGAATTCCTTCGGATATTTTAGCCATCTTAGAAGATGCTGAGAAACTGCAGATGGCAGCTTTACCCTGAATGCGGCAGAAGCCTGCAGTCCCCATGGCTGGTAGACGGTGGTGGGCAGAGAGGGTACTGCCGTGCACCATACACGTGCTGGCAGGATCACTGCAGCAGGAGGAGCCTTGAGGTGGGAAGCAGCATCATTCTGCAGGAGGTCCCACAAGGAGGGAAGCTAAAAATACTGCCCTGCTGCGGCCCCGCCCGCCGCTCACTGCAGTCCCTTCTCCAACCGTGGTGGTCCATGTTGTAGCCAGCACGCGGAGACATGCTCACCTTCCTCATCGTGTCTGGTGGCTCCATCTGGCTGCTTGTGGGTAAGAGCCTGCATGCTGGTGGTCTTCCTCACCTCACCTCTAGCCTGTAGTTGTAATGGGTATGCGCCCACTATAGAAGCCGACTCCTATGGGGAGCACTAATGGTCTATGTTACCTACATGAAGCTGAACCTGCTCTCTATATATCTATATACCTATATAGAGAGCAGGTTCAGCTTCATGTAGGTATATAGAGAGCAGGCTCAGATTCATGTAGGTATATAGAGAGCAGGCTCAGCTTCATGGAGCTATATGGAGCTGAGCTTGCTCTCTATATACCTACATGAAGCTGAGCATGCTCTCTATATACCTACATGGAGCTGAGCCTGCTCTCTATATCCCTACATGGAGCTGAGCATGCTCTCTATATACCTACATGGAGCTGAGCCTGCTCTCTATATCCCTACATGGAGCTGAGCATGCTCTCTATATACCTACATGGAGCTGAGCCTGCTCTCTATATACCTACATGGAGCTGAGCATGCTCTCTATATACCTACATGGAGCTGAGCCTGCTCTCTCTATACCTACATGAAGCTGAACCTGCTCTCTATATCCCTACATGGAGCTGAGCATGCTCTCTATATACCTACATTGAGCTGAGCCTGCTCTCTATATACTTACATGGAGCTGAGCCTGCTATCTAGCAGGCTCAGCTTCATGTAGGTATATAAAGAGCAGGCTCAGCTTCATGTAGGTATATAGAGAGCATGCTCAGCTCCATGTAGGGATATAGAGAGCAGGCTCAGCTACAATGTTTGTTGCCCAATCTTTTAATGTCGATGGCCTATATTTGGTCAGTGGGGTTCTGCACTGATCAGCTGTTTTGGAGTGCTGCTGGAAGGACAGTGGATGGAGCTGCTTACTGCAGCATGGCTCCCAGTGAAGTAATGGCAGTAGTACTGCAGTAATCAGCTCTGTACAATAAACAGAGCCGTTTAGTTCAAGTATCAGTGCTACAAGATAACAGTTGGGTTGTCGCCCCCCCCAGATATTGAAGGACTGTCCTGAGAATAGGCCATCAATGTGGACAACATTGGACAACTCCTTTAACAAAAAACAGGTACAATGACTTATTTAACAGTAATGTGTCACCACAAATGTTACCTACCAGTTAAAATCAGATAGCAGCACATCTCCTTTTTTTCTGATGTTTTATTTTCTGATTGTAGATTTTTAAATTCTATTTCTGAACATGATTATGGGGCAGCCATCTTGCCTGAGCTGGTCTTAACAGCATTAAGAAAATTGCTTTACGTAAGCCGAAGAGAGACTTAGGCTACTTTCACACTTGCGTTCAGAGCGGATCCATCTGAGACGGATACGCTCATATAATGCAGACGGTGGATCCGTTCAGAACAGATCCGTCTGCATTATATTGTAAAAAAAATTCTAAGTGTCAAAGTAGCCTCAGACAGATCCGTCTAGACTTTACATTGAAAGTCAATGGGGGACGGATCCGCTTGAAAATTGAGCCATAGTGTGTCATATTCAAACGGATCTGTCCCCATTGACTTACATTGTAAGTCTGGACGGATCCGCTTGCCTCCGCATGGCCAGACGGACACCCGAACGCTGCAAGCAGCATTCAGGTATCCACTTGCTGAGCGAAGTGGAGGCTGAACGCTGCCAGACTGATGCATTCTGAGCGGATCCGCATCCACTCAGAATGCATTAGGGCAGTACGGATCCGTTCGGGGCCGCTTGTGAGCCCCTTCAAACGGAGCTCACAAGCGGACACCCGAACGCTAGTGTGAAAGTAGCCTTAGATGGAATAAGTTACCACACACACCACAAATATTGCACATAGAACTATTCCTTAATATGTTTTTTGCATTGTGAGAGTCTTCCCCAATGCATTTGAAGTAGCAAACTTAGTAGTTCCACCTTACCATGTTTAAGGGAACCAGTCACATTGAACAAGGTGTCTGAGCTACAGGAAGCTTGTTATAGAGCAGGAGAAGCTGAGCAGACCGATATATAGTTTTATAGGAAAAGATTCAGTATAACTTGCATTTTATTCATTTAAATTCCTGCTCATTCTGGGCTTTGATGTCAAGGAGGCGGTCCTATCAGTGATTGACAGCCTTACCTCTATGACTGTGTATGCAGATAGCTGTCAATCACTGATAGGACCGCCTCCCTGACTTCAAAGTCCAGAACAAGCAGGAATTAAAATGAATAAAATGAAAGTTCTACTGAATCTTTTCCCATATATCGTATTTTTCGCCCTATAAGACAGCAGTGCGTCTTATGGGGCGAATGCTGCTGATTTTGCTGTATTTTCAATGATACACCATGTATCAGCTGTGAGGGAGGAGGGGCTGGGGGCCAGCATCTGCATTTATAATGACTGTATTCTACTACACGGGCCCCGCTCATTGTATAATCGTATCTGTATTCTGTAATAGTTAATTGTGTATATACCGGTAATCGCATAATCAGCGCTACCTACAACTACAAGCGCTCGGTAGCAAAGAGGAGGGAGGCCGGGAGGACGTACAGGCGGCGCGTCACTCACTACGTCACGCGCCTGCGCCGCCCACTTTATGAATGAAGCAGGCGGCGTGGGCACATGACGTAGTGACTCTCGCTGCCAGCGCCCGGCCTGCATCCTCCCTCCTCTCAGCTACCTACCAAGCACTTGTAGTTGTAAGTAGCGCTGATTATGTGATTACCGGTATATACATAATTAACTATTACAGAATATATAACCCCTTGTATTGAGGGTCATTCACTACAGGGACACTGTTATGGAGGGGATCTGTGGATGACACATAGCATAAGATGCTATATATGTGTCATCCACAGATCCCCCCCATAACAGTGTCATACACAGATCCCCATAACAGTGCCATCCAGAGACCCCAATAAGAGCCACCCACAGATCCCCCATAAGTGTCACCCACAGATCCCCTATAAGTACAATATAGAAGGACTCCTGTACTCCACTTTGAGTTTCAGTATAAAGCTTTTATTTTGTGCGGTTCCAGTCAAAAAACGTTTTCGGCTGAATAGCCTTCTTCAGTGTAACTGGAAAGGCATATAAAGTGTCACAATAAATATTTGTACGGTAATCACAATACATGTGTAAGGGATCTTACAATATTTAAATTATCATAGTGGTTAAGGAAAATTCGTACACTGTATATAGTGTTGCAAATAGGTGCGAAATAGACATACAGCACATGAGATATCGATTGAATTGTGTACAAAAGAGGAAGACATGTCGATATGGCACATCAAGAGAGCGTCGTCTGTCATCTGGGGACCCTGTGGGATCATCTCCATCGGGGTAGTCTGTGGTGAGTAGGTGGCTTTTGGTCGTGGGTTCGTTCTGTGGTGAATCACTCTGTGCTCCACCCAATTTAAAGTGGGGCAATAGGCAGTAGTTGGTGAAATTAAGGAATGAAAAGTGCAAAATCTGACATTTAATACAGATCTCTGTATTACGTATACTGTGGAGTTACAGACCCTGTTGCTGCATCAGGCTAGTCTAGCTCCGTGTAGAATCCAGTTTGGTATATGTTGCAAACAGACATATCAATGTACAATCTGACATGGCGTATACTGACAAAGCTATATAGTACGTATGCTTTTAGGGTTAAAAAATCATGTTGCTGCATCAGGCTAGTCCAGCTACGTGCAGAGTCTAGTTTAGTATAGGTTACAATCAGACATATTCATGCAGGATAGTAAAAGTACACAGGTAGAGAGGCAATTTAGTACATGCAATGGTATTGTGGTATTTATCATTGTCTGCTCTTACCCGGATTGTGGCCGCATAGGATGCAAAGCTGAATGGGGGTGAATTCCCTCAGTGGGTAGCAGGAAATGCTGCTTCTTGTTGGGCTCTTTGTCCCTTAGGTACGTGGTCCGGTAGGCTGAGGCCTGTATTCCGGATTGCCATGGTGTTTACTGTGTCTCCGTTCCCCTTATGAGGAGGTTCGGCTGCGCTGCGTGGTTGGGGGGCGGGTACTGGCTGGCGTACTTCTGGGTAAGCCAGGATGGCGCCCGGAGCTCTCCGTAAGGGATTGCGCATGCACAAGCTGTGTCCGGGCGGATGTTGGAGCGGCCGGCTTCTTCTATGCTTGCGCATGCGCCGGGTGTTGGATCGGCCGGCTGCTTCTATAACTGTGCATGCGCCGGGTCTCGTTGCAATGTCAATAGCTGTCTGCGCTGGGGAAGCGCTGCGGCTGAGAGCTGGGAGGGTTAGGGGTGCAATTTCTGACATAGTTACCTATAGATGACCACCAGAGGGATGAGTCTTACAAAGGATATGATCTATTCATCTCTTGTTAGTGAACTTGGATGAAGTTCAATATCTGCTCTAAAATCGGAATAGAGGTGTCATTAGTACTGTATAAGTTGAAAGCAAAGGTCAATATTTAAAAAATTTTGGTCTTGCTTACAGTGCTCTATGCGGGTAATACATGCGGTTAATTTGCATTAATACAGTCATATATATACAAGAATGTAATAAATGTACATGTTGCATGTTATATTTAAATTGAAGACCGTTGGCACCGATTGCGAAATCTACAATATATTGAGCATATCGTCTGCCGGTGGTGTTCATTTTGATTTTGGTAAATAACATATTGTTTTTGTGAACATAGACGGAGGGGGGGGGGGGGATTTCAGTACTGTAGGAGCTATATGAAGCTTCCTATTTCATAATCCCGGTTGAGTCCCTTGGGTTCCAGCGTTTGCAGACGGTGGATCCACATGGCTTCCCTGTTCATGATAGACGTGATAGGTCTCCGCCCCTTCTGGGGACTGTTATCTGTTCCACTACTTGGAATCGCAGTTGGGCAATAGTGTGGTGTTTAGCCGCGAAGTGTGCGGGAATGGGCAGGTGATCCCTTTCCCTGTTAGGGGGTGGAAGATCTTGTCACCCTTTGTGACATGCGAGCATTGCGCGCAATGAAGGCACGGAAATGTGCTGTGTTTGTAGGAGCAATTGTCTAGGCATCTTGATATTGGTGCCCACATCTACCCTTACAAGCATGTCTTTTAAGTTCTTGGGGCGTCTATTGCATGGTAGGAAGGGAAGTGAGAGTGCCTCGATATGTGGATACGCCTAGTGTAAGAGGTGCCAGTGTTTGCGTAAGATGTGTTGAATCTTGTGCGAGAAGGGGTGGAATGTGTGTACGAACGGTACCCTTTGGGCCTGTTTTACCCGGACCTTCCGGCTGGGTTGTAAGCATTCTTTTATCACAGTGCTAGGATAGCCCCTGTTGAGAAAACGTGTGGACATTTCATCTAGTCTCATTTCTTTTGTTGCCATGTTGTCAACTATGCGGGATATCCTTTGGAACTGTGGTCGTGGGAGGGACTTTTTCATGCTGGTGGGGTGAATGCTGGAGTAATGCAGTAAACTATTGCGGTCTGTGGGTTATGTAGAACGCCATCGGGTTCTTTTGAGACTATCGTGTCGAGAAAGTTGATTGATGTGCTGCTGTGGTGTAGGGTGAACTGGAGTTCAGGCCAAATGGAGTTTAAGTATACAAGGAAATCGTGTAATGATTCTATTGTGCTATTCCATATGCAGAAAACATCATCGATGTATCTTTTCCAGGTTGTTATGTGTTGTTGAAATTCTGTATTCGTGTAGATGTGATCTTCCTCAAACATAGCCATGTAGCAGTTGGCGTAGGGGGGCGCCATGTGTGCCCCCATCGCGGTCCCCTGTTTTTGAATGAAGAAGTCGTCTTCAAACAAAAAATAGTTTTGGGTAAGCACAAGATGGAGGAGGTCCATACATAGTGATGAGACTTCAGGTTTGGTGCCCGTTGTTTCAAGTAATCTCTTGGTGTCCGCTAGGCCCTTGTCATGCGTTATTGATGTATACAGGCTTACTACATCAAGGGTGGCCAGAATGGAATCTGGCTGCACCTGTTTGATATCCCTTATGAAATGTAGAAATGTGGATGTGTCGAGAAGAAAAGACTTGGTGGTTTTGATTTTGGGTGTGAGGACCTTCTCTAGGAATTCCGAGAGGGGAGACAGAATGGAGTCGTGGAGAGGTTGAGACTATTGGGCGTCCCGGGGGTTTGTTAAGACGTTTGTGGACTTTTGGTAGTATGTACAATACTGGCGTTATTGGGTGTTTTTTAGATAGGATACCTTTTCTTTGTCTATAGTGCCCCTGTCTAGATGGGTTATCAGGGCCTGTTGGATGTTATCCCTAATGGACGAGGTCGGATTACGTGGTACACGCTCATAGATATTGGTGTCGTTCAATTGTTTATGGATTTCCTCAAAGTAATCCCTTTTGTCCATAACCACCAGAGCTCCGCCTTTATCGGTGGGTTTGATGGTTAAATCCTTTTGAAGACATGTTAGGGCATTACGTTCGTCTTGTGATAGGTTGGATTGACATGAAAGTTTTCCCCTTTCAATGTCCCTCCTGAGGCTCTCCGTGTCCCTTGTCACCAGTGCAATGAAAGTTTCCACTGGGTGGGAGTTCTTGGGGGCGTTGTAAGTGCTCTTTGGTTTATGGCCTAAGTCTTTTGAGGAGATCAATGCTCTCCCCTCATCCATAGTGGTATGGTGAGGGGGGGACCACTTGTCCTCCTTTCCGAAGTGGACCTTGAGCCGTAGGTTCCTGAAGAACCTATGGAGGTCCAGTTCAGTCTGAAAAGTGTCAAATTTGTAGGATGGGCAGAAGGAGAGGCCCCTCTGCAGTACCTGTATTTGTGTAGGTGTCAGTGTTTTGGATGAAATGTTTATGACTAGTGATTGCAAGGATGTCTCCATTACCTGCGATCTAGTCGTCCTTCCGGTATGTGCTACAGCTGCATCTTGTCTCCCTCTGTGGCTACGGTTTCTTCGGGATCCTGGATGGTTGGGTGGAAGGTTATCCGGTCTGTAGCGGCTGTCATGGCTTGAGGCGGAGCAGTCTGAAGAGGAGAGGTAGTCTCTTTGTCGTTCCAGTGGAGGGCGAGGGTAATTGTTTTGCCATTTATACACCCTGTTGGTGCGGTAGTCCTCGGCATCTCTTTGGAATTTCTTTCGATCAATGTCGCGTTTATGGGTGGCAGCCGTGGTAGAGAGTTTCTCTTTAAAGATGTTGTAGTCAGCCGTGGGGAATGTTGCTTGTAGCTGTTGCTCAGCTGTTCTAATCTGTTCTTCCATTTTCTGGATACTGGTCTGTAGAAAGGAAACTGTGAGGGTCATAAGATCGAAAGAACAGCGGTTGAGAATTTGCTGGAATTGGTCGCAGTAGGTTGGGTCATCTTTAAATAAGGTTGGTCGGATGGTCATACGCAAACCCCTTGGGATGCGTTGTTCCTTGATGTACTCTGCTAATGTGGCACTGTGAAGTTGATGGTTAATCAGACGACAGGATTCTTTTTCAAGATCTCTGATTTTGATGTCCGATGTTGGGACCTGCAGGAAATCCCTTGATGTTGTTACTTGAGACAGAATGCGTTCTCTTTCCTCTTCGTTGTATGAAAAAGTCGACATTCTGCAGTTATTTTCCAAAAGGGAAATTTAGACGTTATAGGGTTGGATAGTTCTCCAATTGGATAGCGTGGGTGTTAGTAGATGGTTCCCAAACCAGATATATACAATATAGAAGGACTCCTGTACTCCACTTTGAGTTTCAGTATAAAGCTTTTATTTTGTGCGGTTCCAGTCAAAAAACGTTTTCTGCTGAATAGCCTCCTTCAGTGTAACTGGAAAGGCATATAAAGTGTCACAATAAATATATGTACGGTAAACACAATACATGTGTAAGGGATCTTACAATATTTAAATGATCATAGTGGTTAAGGAAAATTGCATGTACTAAATTGCCTCTCTACCTGTGTCCTTTTACTATCCTGCATGAATATGTCTGATTGTAACCTATACTAAACTAGACTCGTAGCTGCACGTAGCTGGACTAACCTGATGCAGCAACATGATTTTTTAACCCTAAAAGCATACGTACTATATAGCTTTGTCAGTATACGCCATGTCAGATTGTACATTGATATGTCTGTTTGCAACATATACCAAACTGGATTCTACACAGAGTTAAACTAGCCTGATGCAGCAACAGGGTCTGTAACTCCACAGTATACGTAATACAGAGATCTGTTATTTTGCGCTATGTCAGATTTTGCACTTTTCATTCCTTAATTTCACCAACTACTGCCTATTGCCCCACTTTAAATTGGGTGGAGCACAGAGTGATTCACCACAGAACGAACCCACGACCAAAAGCCACCTACTCACCACAGACTACCCCGATGGAGATGATCCCACAGGGTCCCCAGATGACAGACGACGCTCTCTTGATGTGCCATATCGACATGTCTTCCTCTTTTGTACACAATTCAATCGATATCTCATGTGCTGTATGTCTATTTCGCACCTATTTGCAACACTATATACAGTGTACGAATTTTCCTTAACCACTATGATAATTTAAATATTGTAAGATCCCTTACACATGTATTGTGATTACCGTACATATATTTATTGTGACACTTTATATGCCTTTCCAGTTACACTGAAGAAGGCTATTCAGCCGAAAACGTTTTTTGACTGGAACCGCACAAAATAAAAGCTTTATACTGAAACTCAAAGTGGAGTACAGGAGTCCTTCTATATTGTATATATCTGGTTTGGGAACCATCTACTAACACCCACGCTATCCAATTGGAGAACTATCCAACCCTATAACGTCTAGATCCCCCATAAGTGTCACCCACAGATCCCCCATAAGTGTCACCCACAGATCCCCATAACAGTGCGTCACCCACAGATCCCCCATAACAGTTCGCCATCCACAGATCCCCCATAACAGTGTGCCATCCACAGACCACAATTAGTTCAAAACCCACCAAAAGCACACCTATTGGTTCAAAATATTTTTTTTTCTTACTTTCCTCCTCAAAATATGGTAACTATATATCAGTCTGCTCAGCTCCTCCTCCTCTATAACATACTGCCTACAGTTCAGACACCATGTTCAACGTGAAGCTGGGCAGTACACATTGCTTTATACATAGTACTGAATACACATTGGACCCGTTAGTATCATACACTGCCCGTCCTAAAAAAAAGTCACCACCAAAAATATTTTGTTGGACCACCTTTTAGCTTTGATTACAGCAGGCATTCGCTGTGGCATTGTTTCGATAAGCTTCTGCAATGTCACAAGATTTATTTCCATCCAGTGTTGCATACATTTTTCACCAAGATCTTGCATTGATGATGGTAGAGTCTGACTGCTGCGCAAAGCCTTCTCCAGCACATCCCAAAGATTCTCAATGGGGTTAAGGTCTGGACACTGTGGTGGCCAATCCATGTGTGAAAATTATGTCTCATGCTCCCTGAACCACTATTTCACAAATTGAGCCTAATGAATCCTGGCATTGTCATCTTGGAATATGCCCGTGCCATCAGGGAAAAGAAAAATCCATTGATGGAAAAACCTGGTCATTCCGTATGTTCAGGTAGTCAGCTGACCTCATTCTTGGCGCACATACTGTTGCTGAACCTAGTCCTGACCAACTGCAGCAACCAGATCACAGCACTGCCCCCACAGGCTTGTACAGTTGGCACTAGGCATGATGGGTGCATCACTTCATCTGCCTCTCTTCTTACCCTAATGCGCCCATCACTCTGGAACAGGGTAAATCTTGACTCATCAGACCACATTACCTTCTTTCATTGCGCCACACCACATTACCTTCTTTCATTGCGCCAGAGTCCAATCTTCATGCTCCCTAGCAAATTGAAGCCTTTTTTTCTGGTTTGCCTCACTGATTAGTGACTTTCTTACAGCTACACAGCTGTTCAGTCCCAATCCCTTGAGTTCTCTTCGCATTGTGCGTGTGGAAATGCTCTTACTTTCACTATTAAACATAGCCCTGAGTTCTACTGTTGTTTTTCTTCAATTTGATTTCACCAAACGTTTAAGTGATCGCTGATCACTATCATTCAGCATTTTTTTCCCGCCACATTTCTTCCTCTAATACGATGGGTCCCCACTATCCTTCCAGTTTTTAATAATGTGTTGGACAGTTCTTAACCCAATTTTAGTATTTTCTGCAATCTCCTTAGATGTTTTCTCTGCTTGATGCATGCCAATGATTTGACCCTTCTCAAACAGACTAACCTCTTTTTCACGAACACGAGGTGTGTCTTTCAACATGGTTGTTTAAGAAATGAAAAGCAACTCATTGCACCAGTTGGGGTTAAATAACTTGTTGCCAGCTGAAATATAATTGCCCATGCAGTAATTATCCAATAGGAGGCTTATAACTATTTGCTTAGTTAAATCCAAGTGCCGACTTTGCAATGAGCCGAACCGTGGTACGGTTAGGCGGACGCCAAAATTATGCAGTGGGTCCGGATATGGATATAGAAGTCTATAGTTTTTGTCTGTGACGCCAATTGCAGCGTGCGCAGGGTACAGTCTCAGGGCCCTTTAGGTGTTGTAACTCACGTACCAGGTTAGGAATGCCAGAGTGGGGTAATATCTCTGTGTAGTAGTAGGTATAGTGTCAACGGTGTCTCCTACCTTGGTACGGGGGCTGGACTCCTGGATCCTGGCTCACTTGCAATAAATTAGTGTGTTGCTAGTAGGAGTAATTGAGGGTTTTAGTAGCAGTAAATGAGATCCAGACTTGAAATATTATTCAACTTGTCTTTACTGAAGGCAGCATTAATCCATATGAGATACAGCATTAGTCTTTTGGGTCCCAGCAGGTATTTGGCAATGTATGGCAGGGATCAATATCTCTTCTGCTTCTATCATGTGCCTGGAGAATATGGCAGGAATCTGTCTTCTGGTCTGTCTATCTTCTGCTTGGTATGGGACTGACTAGCTGATGAGGAATTTGGCTTCTCCTGGTCTCTGGATAGTTACTCACAGTTAGCTCACAGGGAATGGCTCTTCCTGGAGGGCTGGAGGTGCTGCTTGCTTGTCAACCAGCTGAGGCTGAAGGCTCAGACTGGGAATGTTGATCTTTGGCCTGAGCCGAGGCACGATCCTGGGTTGAGATCCCTAGAACTGGGAGCTCCTACCAGCACAGCCTTCCCCAAGCAGGGGTAGTTGGCACTCTGAACTTAAGTTTCTTTCTTCTCCATGAGGCAGGATGTGGGAACAGTCCTCACCTCTTCAAAGAGGAATCAACTATTCCAGTCTAGAAATGCTAAACTGAACTAAGGCCTTGCTAAACAATGCTGCCACCTGCTGGTGTACATGGAAATTACAGCAAATACATGTAACAGGCTTAAAATATACACATTGAGGATGTGATGTTAAATTACACAAGATGACAGTACAAATACACTTAACCCCTTCAGGACGCAGGGCGTACCGGTACGCCCTATTTCCCGAGTCCTTAAGGACTCAGGGCGTACCGGTACGTCCTAACGTTAAATCGAGATTCCGGCGCCGCGGGGGTTAATCGGAACGGGATGCTGGCTGAAATCATTCAGCCGGCATCCCGTAACAACGCAGGGGGGGGTCATTTGACCCCCCCGTATCGGCGATCGCAGAAAACCGCAGGTCAATTCAGACCTGCGGTTTTATGCGTATCCGGTCCATTCGGGTGTCCTGTGACCCGATGAACCGGAAAAACACTGCGATCGGTGGCGTGATTACACACCACCAATCACAGTGGGAAGATTTGCAGAGGCGGTGCTGGCCCTGGTGCTGAACACTGCTGTCCAGGGTGCTGATTGGTGCAGGGGAGAGAGGCGCGAGATTCAAACTTCCTGCGCTCCTCTCTCCCCTCCTCTTCCTGTTCTGCACGAGCACCCGGCAGCATCGTCCAGCACCAGCTCCTGTGTCCCCCTAATCGGCATCCATCACCCTCCTGCACCCATCGCCACCCAGGTAGGTTAGGGTCAATGAGGGAGAGGCACTGTTAGGCAGGGAAAGAAGGGAAAAGTTAGGAAAAAAAAAAAAGCACTTTTATTCCAAATTTTCTTTGATCCATATATCAGACCCCAGAACCCCCCTGCCACTTGCTCCCCCTACCTACCATCGGATGACGATGAGCCACCAAGGCGGCGGAGACGCCGCCAGGCGGATCCAGGGTCCCCACATGCTAGGGATTCTGTGGCCCACCCTAGTACGAGCCGCCCTGGGGTTCGTACTGGTTTCCCGGCCCACCAAATAAGTTCACCGGAGCCCCCTGCCGATGAACTTAGCTGGTGTCCCCCAGTGGACTTTGAGCCTGAGATTCCGGATTTTGCTGGCAATCCTGGAATCCAGATTCCCACAGTGAGGTTTACTGAAATAGACTATTTTCGTTTTTTTTTCAGTAACCCACTGTTGAATCTGATAGTGGAGCAGACGAATCTGTACGCCCAACAGTTCGTCGCTCAATACCCAGGCTCATTTTTGGCTAGTACCGGTGGCTGGACGCCGGTCAGTGCAGCCGAGATGAGGACATTTTGGGGCCTCGTGCTGCATATGGGTCTAGTCCAAAAACCCAGTGTCAGGCAATACTGGAGTGGGGACGTCCTATACCAGACCCCACTGTGCAGTATGGTCATGACACGTCCCCGGTTTGAGGCCATCCCGAAATGTCTGCATTATTCCGATAATGCAGCATGTCCACCCCGAGGTGATCCTGCCTATGATCGGCTGTATAACATACGTCCGGTCATCGATCACTTTGGGGCCAAATTCATGGAGGCCTACGTACCTGGAAGGGAGGTTGCGGTTGATGAGTCTCTCGTTGCGTTCAAGGGGAGACTCAGTTTCCGCCAATATATTCCCACAAAGAGGGCGAGGTATGGCGTGAAGCTATACAAAATTTGTGAGAGTACCTCAGGGTACACTTACAAATTTCGTGTGTACGAGGGGCGAGATTCCCGTATTCAACCCCCAGAATGTCCCCCCACTCTGGGTGTTAGCGGGAAACTCGTGTGGGTCCTTATGTACCCACTGCTGGATAATGGTTACCACTTGTACATGGATAACTTTTATACCAGCATTCCCTTGTTCAGGTCCCTTGCCGCCAGATCCACGTTCGCTTGTGGGACCGTGCGGAAAAACCAACGCGGCCTCCCTGCCTACCCCTTCCAGATATCTATCCCCAGGGGTGAGACCCGTGCACTTACCAGTGGAAACCTGTTGCTGGTCAGGTATAAGGACAAGAGGGATGTCCTTATGCTGTCCACAATCCACGGTAACAGCACCACCCCAGTCTCTGTGCGAGGTACCAAGCCCGATTGTATCGTCGACTACAATCGGTATATGGGAGGAGTTGATCTCTGTGATCAAGTCCTCAAGCCATATAACGCCATGCGCAAAACCCGGGCATGGTACAAAAAAGTTGCGGTCTACTTGGTACAAGTTGCCATGTACAACTCTTTTGTACTATCCCGAAGCGCTGGCAGCAGAGGGACATTCCTCCAATTCTATGAGGCAGTCCTCAAGGCCCTGATCTTTTCGGACTGGGAAAGAGCAGGCCGGAGTACCTCGGGAACTGGAGGTGCCCGGATCGTCCCTGGCCAACACTTTCCAGGTGTGGTCCCCCATACTGGAAAGAAGGGACGAACCCAAAAAAAGTGCAGAGTGTGTCGCAGGAGGGGGATACGGAAGGACACCACCACTCAGTGCGACACGTGCCCCGATCATCCGGGCCTCTGCGTTATCGATTGCTTCAGGGAGTATCACACTTCCATGGAGTACTAAATTTTTATAATCCCCAACAGTTCACTAGAGAACATAAAACACTATGGCTCTCAGACTTTGGAGACACGGAAACTTTTTTCCCCAAAAAATATATTAGTTTTAGTGCAGGCATCCTCAAACTGCGGCCCTCCAGATGTTGTAAAACTATAACTCCCAGCATGCCCAGACAACCTACAGCCATCAGCAGGGCATGGTGGGAATTGTAGTTTTACAACATCTGGAGGGCCGCAGTTTTAGGATGCCTGCTTAGTGTCTCCAAAGTCTGAAAGCCATACATATTGGGCATCGTCGCGTGCGTAAAAGTCCTCGCTATAAAAATAACTTTTGACCAAACGCCTCGGATGAACGGTGTTAAAAATATAAAATAAAAACGGTGCCAAAACACCAATTTTTGGGCAAAATTTCCATTTGAATCCTTTTTGCCGGTAATAAAGCAAGGGTTAACAGCTAAACAAAACTCAATATTTATGGCCCTGATTCTGTAGTTTGCAGAAACACCCCATATGTGGTCGTAAATGGCTATATAGCCGCACAGCAGGGCATAGAACGAAGGGAACGCCATACGGTTTCTGGAAGGCAGATTTTGATGGACAGTTTTTTTTTGGACACCATGTCCCATTAGAAGCCCCCCTGATGTCGCCTAGACTAGAAACTCCAAAAAAGTGACCCCATCTAAGAAACTCCACCCCTCAAGGTATTCAAAAGTTACTTTACAAACTATGTTAACCCTTTAGGTGTTCCACAAAACTAAATAGCAAATGTAGAAACAATTTTAGAATTCAATTTTTTTGTTACATTGCCTCAAAAAAGAGTAATATAGAGCAACCAAAAATCATATTTACCCCTAAAATAGTCCCAAAACAACAACCACCTTATCCCGTAGTTTCCTAGATGGGGTCACTTTTATGGAGTTTCTACTCTAGGGGTGCATCAGGGGGCTTGAAAGGGTACATGGTGTAAATAAACCAGTCCAGCAAAATCTGCCTTCCAAAAACCATATGGTGTTCCCCTCCTTCTATGTCCTACCGTTTAGCCAAATAGTAGTTTACGACCACGTATGGGGTGTTTCTGCAAACTACAGAATCAGGGCAACCCATTTTGAGTTTTGTTTGGCTGTTAACCCATTTTTTCCAGTAATAAAGTAAGGGTTAAAATGGAAAGTTTTCCAAAAAATAGAAATTTCTAAATTGTTTCTCCATCTGCCATTAACTCTTGTGGAACACCTAAAGGGTTAACAAAGTTTGTAAACTCAGTTTTGAATACCTTGAGGGGTGTACTTTCTTAGATGGAGTCACTTTTTTGGAATTTCTATTCAAGGGGTGCAACAGGGGGCTTCAAATGGGACATGGTATAAACAAAACCAGTCCTGCAAAATCTGCCTTCCAAAACCCATATGGTGTTCCCCTCCTTCTATGTGCTCCTGTTCGGCCAAACAGTAGTTTACGACCACATATGGGGTGTTTCTGCAAACTACAGAATCAGGGCAACCCATTTTGAGTTTTGTTTGGCAGTTACCCCTTGTTTTACTCCTGGAAAAAATTGATTATATTGGAAAATTTTCCAAAAAATAGAAATTTCGAAATTGTTTCTCCATCTGCCATTAACTCTTGTGGAACACCTAAAGGGTTAACAAAGTTTGTAAACCCAGTTTTGAATACCTTGAGGGGTGTACTTTCTTAGGTGGAGTCACTTTTTTGAAATTTCTATTTTACGGGTGCAATGGGGGGCTTCAAATGGGACATGGTAGAAACAAAACTAGTCCTGCAAAATCTGCCTTCCAAAACCCATATGGTGTTCCCCTCCTTCTATGTGCTCCTGTTCGGCCAAACAGTAGTTTACGACCACATATGGGGTGTTTCTGCAAACTACAGAATCAGGGCAACCCATTTAGTGTTTTGTTTGGCAGTTAACCCTTGTTTTACTCCTGGAAAAAATAGATTATATTGGAAAATTTTCAAAAAAATAGAAATTTTGAAATTGTTTCTCAATCTGTCATTAACTCTTGTGGAAGACCTAAAGGGTTAATAAAGTTTGAAAAAACAGTTTTGAATACCTTGAGGGGTATAGTTTCTAGAATGGGGTCATTTTTGGGAGGTTTCTATTATCTAAGCATCACAATATGACTTCAAACCGGAACTGGCCCATAAAAAGTGGGATTTTGAAGATTTCTGAAACATTTCAAAATTTGCTTCTAAACTTCTAAGCCTTGTAACATCCCCAAAAAATAAAATATCATTCCCAAAATGCTACAAACATGAAGTAGACATATGGGGAATGTAAAGTCATCACAATTTATGGGGGTATTACTATGTATTACAGAAGTAGAGAAACTGAAACTTTGAAATTTGCTACTTTTTCAAAGAAATTGGTAAAAATTGAATTTTAAATGTAAAAAAATTAACTTTTTGGACCCAATTTTAGCAGTGTCATGAAGTACAATATGTGATGAAAAAACAATCTCAGAATGGCCTGGGTAAGTCAAAGCGTTTTAAAGTTATGAGCACTTAAAGTGACACTGGTCAGATTTGCAAAAAATGGCCAAGTCCTTAAGGTGAAATAGGGCTGAGTCCTTAAGGGGTTAAAGGGAGTCTGTCACCTCCATATGACCATATACAGTGCTTACATGGCTCTGTAGTACGCCTATACAGGATTGTAACGGTACCTTTGTTCTTTTCTTTAGACTTGCACCAGCAGGAAAAATGAAGTTTAATTCATATGCAAATGAGCACTCGCAAGTGCCCAAGGGAGGTGTTCAGTGTGTAAGTGCCCAGGCTGCTCCGCCTTCTTTTCACTTTACTCCTCCCCAGCCTCTTCCTTTGCCCGCCCCCAAATCCAAGTCCGGACCTATCGATGAGGCAAGAGACTTGGAGGGCGGGCAAAGGCAGAGACTGGGGAGGAGTAAAGTGAAAAGAAGGCAGAGCAGCCTGGGCACTTACACACTGAACTCATCCCCTGGGCACTTGCGAATGCTCATTTGCATATGAATTCAACTTTGTTTTTCTGCTGGTGAAAGTCTGAAGAAAAGAACAAAGATACCATTACAATCCTGTTTAGGTGTGCTACAGAGCCATGTAAGCACTGTATATGGCCATATGGAGGTGACAGACTTCCTTTAACAGGTTGTAGCGGGGTAAAAGTGTTTTTGTAACATAACTCTGGGATGTTACAACTTTTTTTTTGGACAGACAGTGTATTATACAACGTGTTTCTTGCATTATATGCTTCCAGTAATAGAATTGAGTACTGGCTGTAGATAAATGACTGGAAATAAAGATGAAAGATTTAGTGTTATAAAGGCAACCTCTGTCCATATGCACTATTAGTTTATAAGTAGGCTCTCCACAAGCCAGCATGTACTACATAAAAGACATTCATCTACAAGGGAACTGTATGGCCACAGCAGCTCTAGTGTCGAAAAGGGGTGCCTCAGGTGTATAAGGATGTCTCAATTCACTGACGGCAACCAGAGACCTTAAATGGTGACGGATTAAAGGTTTATTAGCAAGTTACCTAACTTTTCAGTACACAATAATTCATCTTTCTTACATAAAAGCCTTAAGAATCATGGTTACATGCTAATACATATATAGGGGAATGTCTTTATAGCAGCAACCAAAACCATCCAGTGTTTCATTTTCTGATTTCTCAAAGCCCAATTGTCTGAGGATGTAAACCCTGCTTATAGGAGCCAGCTCACAGTAATCTTATTACTCATGGTAGGAGTAATACAAGTAAGACAATATTTTTTTTTTTAACCTCAAATTAAAGTGATTGACCAGAAGAATTTTTTTATTTATTTTTTAGAAAAGGGGCAGAAT
The DNA here is from genome assembly GCF_014858855.1 of Bufo gargarizans. NCBI lineage: Eukaryota > Metazoa > Chordata > Amphibia > Anura > Bufonidae > Bufo > Bufo gargarizans. The sequence goes on along the minus strand of NC_058081.1, from coordinate 381,740,113 downwards.
GGGTTAAAAAAAATAAAGGAAGCATTACTTAACTCAGTGATTCCCCCACTGCTGCTGCTCCTATGCCTAGTGGGTGCCGGCTGGACTCCACCTCCTAGTCCAGTCCTGACACATAGAAAATGACAGGAAATGCCCGCCCAGCCAGTCACCGGTTCAAACGGGTTACTGCTGAGGCCGCTGATTGGCTGAGGATGCACTTCCTGCCATTTCCTGTGTGTTGATTCTAGATCACAAAACTGTCACGAGGTTGTCAAGAGCCACGCCTGACTCCGTTATACCCGGGGTCAGGAAGTCGCAGCGGGTGGCTGCGCGCTCTATGACTAAAGATCACGCTGTTTCTTAATGATAGTTTTTTGTGTTTGCCTTGCAATCCTTTTTGTCTCACTCAGGGATCCGTATTTTCTTCTCCTCAGCTGTTTCTGGTCTGTCACTCCCAACCTCCTTATATTCTCCTCTCCCACTTCTCTGGTTGCCAGATATAGAGCTTCCTGCCTGGACTTCTATACTGACCCACTGGAGCTGTGATCCCTGGTTGTTGTTCCAGAGTGTTACCCTCCGGATCCCTGTTGGGCTTTTGTTGTCCACTGTTGTCGCCCACCTGGGATTATATGTTTTGTCTGTATTGTCTGTCCTCTCCTTGGTGTTTTCCTTTAGTGTTAGTGGTGCGGACTAGTGCTCCCACTGCCCTATTTACTACCTAGGACTCATCTCAGGGAAAGCCAGGGTTTTAGGCACGTGATCTGTGTACAGGTGAGGAACCCATCTAGGGACGTCGGGGCAGTCAGGTGCCAGCCTCAAGGTGAGTTAGGGGTCACCACCTTTCCCTCTCCCTTGGACAGGGCCTTCCCTTTTCCCTCCATTTGTGTCACGTATGTGATTGGCACGCCGGTTATGAAAACAGAGACCAGCAGGGACCCGGTAAGGATCAGAATGACAGCAATGGGTGGGGGAAGGGGGGGTTAGTCGGTGGGGAGAGTAAAGCTTCTTTTGTTGCTTTTAGGCACCACATTTATCATAGGGGAACAGGCTGGATGATAAATGTGGTATGGGCAAGACACTTCTCTGGCTCTATACCAACTATTGGTTGGCTTACTTTCAGACAGATTTTTACACCAGAGTTGTGGCACAATTTTGGTGCAAAATGGTGACTCTTAGGCCCGGCCACTTTCCAATGAATCCCCACCCATTTCTGCTCTGCCCCGCTCCTTGTCAAGCATGGAGAGGAAAAAGTGTAGGAACCCCAGGTGTGTCAATTTGCAATGCTTTTTAAACAGACTTTTTGTACAGACATTAGTAAATCTGGGCCAAAAATCTCAGACTCAAGCAAAACGAACTTAATATATTAGCCTCATGATAAATTGACCCTCTTTGTGTAGATTTTTCAATAATTTCACATCGGTTTTAAAGGCATTATCCAGGAAAAGATATTTCTGACTTATCCTGAGGATAGATTATCAGTATCAGAACTGTGGTGGACCCCCACTGAGCACCGCATCCTCTTTCTAGGCCAGTGACATCACTGTACATCGATCACATGGTCTAGTTGCAGCTCAGCCCCATTCAAGTCAATGTAGCTGAGTTGCAATACTAAGCACTGCCACTTCTTAACCACTTCAGCCCCCCTAGCTTAAACACCCTTAAAGGGCTTTTGTCACCCCACTAAACGTTTTTTTTTTTTTGTTTACTTATAATCCCTATGCTGCGATTTATGCCTACATAATCTAATTAATCATTTTGGTCCAGTAGATTGTGTTAAAAATGTGCTTTTAAAACATGCAAATTACCTTGCTACTAGCAAGTTGGGCGGCTACTTGCTGGTAGCAGCCGCATCCTCTGATCCTAAAGACGCCCTCTCCGCATGTTGATTGACAGGGCCAGTGAACGGGATCGTCCTCTGCTGCCCTGTCTGCTATCAAGATCTCGCGCCGTAACGGTATTCAGTCGGCGCAGGCGCACTGAGAGGCGGCCGCTCGCTCGGCCACTCCATCCTCAATGCGCCTGCGCCGATGACGTCACATCTACAGGCGCATTGAGGACGGAATCGGCGCAGGCGCATTGAGGATGGAGCAGCCGAGCGAGCGTCCGCCTCTCAGTGCGCCTGCGCCGATTGAAGACAGGTACAGCGCAGGCACGAGATTTTGAATGCAAACAGGGCCAGCAGAGAACGATCCTGTTCCCTGGCCCTGTCAATTAACATGAGGAGGGGGCGTTTTTAGGATCGGAGGATGCAGCTGCTACCAGCAAGTAGCCGTCCTACTTGCTGGTAGCAAAGTAATTTGCATATTTTAAAAGCACGTTTTTAACACAATCTACTGGACCAAAATGATTAATTAGATTATGTAGGCATAAATCGCAGTATAGGGATTATAAGTAAACAAACAAAAAAAAGGTTTAGTGGGGTAACAGAAGCCCTTTAATGACCAGACCACTTTTTACAATTCTGCACTACTCTACTTTCACCATTTATTGCTCGGTCATGCAACTTACCACCCAAATGAATTTTACCTCCTTTTCTTCTCACTAATAGAGCTTTCATTTGGTGGTATTTCATTGCTGCTGACATTTTTCACTTTCAGTTGTAATTTTTTTTTTTTTTAAACGACATCTATATATACATTTTTCTCTAAATTTATTGTTCTGCATGGTTTGGGTAAAAGTTATAGCGTTTACAAACTGTGGTACAAAAATGGGAATTTCCGCTTTTTGAAGCAGCTCTGACTTTCTGAGCACCTGTCATGTTTCCTGAGGTTCTACAATGTCAAGACAGTAGAAAAACCCAACAAATAACCCCATTTCGGAAAGTAGACACCCTAAGGCAGTGATGGCGAACCTTTTAGAGACCAAGTGCCCAAACTGCAACCCAAAACCCACTTCTTTATCGCAAAGTGCCAACACGGCAATTTACCCTGAATACTACAGTCCAATATAATATATCTTTTATGTACTTTATCATTTAGCTATAATAGCCTGCCTACATTCTGTGTTTATTTATAAAGCAGAGAGAAGGAGCGGTAAATGACTTTATGCTACAATAAGCATGGATACTCTGTACTAATAATGAGGATTTGTGTGATTACATCAATGTGATATACACACTGGGCATCTCTCCTCCTCAATACATTGGGAATTTCTGACTGCCAATTAGGTATACATTGCTGCTACATCTAGAGACTTTGGCTGCTAATAGTCCACTATTTATTAACTGCTGCTATTGTTTGCTGTGAATTTTATAATTATTTATTGATTATTTGCTGTGTATTGCTATTCATTGATTATCTGTTGTGTTGTATAGCTGTATACTACCATTTATGATTGCCATTTTATTATTGCCATTTTATTATATGTGTTTTTTAACATTTGGGTTATAATACCCGTGTGCTGAATTAAATCTTTAGTATACTCCAGAAAGTGGTTGTGCCTATTCATCTTTTGTTTTTTACATTCTGTGTTCTGCCTGTGCTGTTCATAGCGCACCTGCGCTGATAAAATGGCAGGAAAAGTGTTAGTTATACTGGCATGCAAGACTTTTTTCAGGGTGTGGGTGCCCACAGAGAGGGCTCTGAGTGCCACCTCTGGCACCCGTGCCATAGGTTCGCCAACACTGCCCCAAAGTATTTCATGATGGGCATAGTGAGTTCATGGAAGTTTTTATTTTTTGTCACAAGTTAGTGGAATGTGAGACTTTGTAAGAAAAAAAAAAATCATAATTTTCCGCTAACTTGTGACAATTTTTTTTTTTATTGGAACTTGCCATGCCCCTCACGGAATACCTTGGTGTGTCTTCTTTCCAAAATGGGGTCACTTGTGGGGTAGTTATACTGCCCTGGCATTTTAGGGGCCCTAATGCGTGCAAAGTAATTATGGGATCCAAATGTCTAAAAATGCCCTCCTAAAAGGAATTTGGGCCCATTTGCCCACCTAGGCTGCGAAAAAGTGTCACACATCTGGTATCACCGTACTCAGAAGAAGTAGGGCAATGTGTTTTGGGGTGTCTTTTTACATATACCCATGCTGGGTGAGAGAAATATATCGGCAAAAGACAACTTTTCCCATTATTTTATACAAAGTTGGCATTGCCCAACTTCTCCTGAGTACGGCCATACCACATGTGTGACACTTTTTTGCAGCCTAGATGCGCAAAGGGGCCCAAATTCCTTTTAGGAGGGCATTTTTAGACATTTGGATCCCATAATTGGATAGGAGGCCGATTGGTATAAACGAGGCGTGAAGGAGGTCATCTACGTAAAAATGGAGAAGCCAAGCTTGAATAGAGGTGGGGAAGGTTAGACATTTATTGTCTGCCATATACAATGCTGTCTTGACACCTTTTACTGGGAAGTCTTTATCACCTACTGACTCCAATTAGGATAATGGAATCAACACCTTTAACCCAATGCTGGGTATAATTACCAGATGTGGATTCAGTTGATTATTTATTCCCAGAATTTTTGTACAATCACTCAGAATTGACAAAAGCTCGTTGGAAGAACGAGTGAAACATTCTCAAGAAACTACAGTACGTCCAGTTGCCTTGAATTATTCTTTACAGATATATTTGGATCCCAGACTTCTTCTCACGCTTTAGGGCCCCTAAAATGCCAGGGTGTCATGGAACCATGAACCAGACGTACAACAAGAGATAAGTGGAAATAAGAAGGCTTTGTTGAAAATCAAGCTGTAAGGCAAAAGTCCAAACGGATGGCTAAACCGAAGCAGGGTCTTGCGAAGCCAGAGGTCAGGAACCAGAAGGGTAGTCAGACGAAGCCTGGATCAGGAACCAGCAGGGTAGTCAGACGAAGCCTGGATCAGGAACCAGCAGGGTAGTCAGACGAAGCCAGGATCAGGAACCAGAAGCAGCAGCAGTCTTAGAAGCATGTGAACACAGGAGGACCAAGCAAGGAACTGAAGCCACAGACCTCCTATATATATGAGCTAGGCATCCAGCTCCTCCCAGTGGGAAGGAGAAGCCGCAGGGTGGGAGGCTACAAGAAACCCAGAAACCAAGATGGCCGCCAGCACATGTCAAACGAAGGAGAACAGCAAGAAGGTAAGACCATGACAGTACCTCCCCCTCAAGGGCCCCTCCTCCGCGGAGTAAAGAACGGTTTCTGAGGGAAGCGTGCGTGGAAGGCTCGGAGCAAGGCAAGAGCATGGACATCTGCGGAGGGAACCCAGGAACGCTCCTCTGGACCATAACCACGCCAATGGACCAAAAACTGCACCCGACCGCGGACCAGGCGTGAGTCCAGGATATTGCTCACCTCATACTCCTCACGATTGCCCACTTGGACCGGACGAGGCCGAGGAAGTGAAACGATTACACACCAGTGGCTTCAACAGGGAGACATGAAACACGTTGGAGATCCGCATGCCAGGAGGAAGCGCAAGGGCATAGGCTACCGGGTTTACCCTGCGAAGCACTCGGAAGGGACCAACAAAGCGAGGCGCCAGCTTGGGAGTGGGCACTCGAAGATTGAGGTTGCGGGTGGACAACCATACGCGGTCTCCGACCTGGTAGGAAGGAGCGGTCGCTCGTCTGCGATCAGCCTGGAGTCTCTGGCGCTGCGCAGAGACCTCAAGGGACCTCTGGATCTGTACCCAAGAAGCACGTAGGGCGGAAAGGTGATCCTCCACAGCCGGAATATCCTGGGGAGAGAATACCTCCGGTAACACGGCAGGTTGGAACCCATAATTGGCCATGAAGGGAGACGTCCCAGAGGAAGAGTTCACCGCCGTGTTCCTGGCAAACTCAGCCCAAGGCAGGAGGTCAACCCAATTGTCTTGGTGATCGGAGACATAGCAACGAAGGAATTGCTCCAAGGCCTGATTGGATCATTCTGCGGCCCCATTGGACTGAGGGTGGTAGGCCGAGGAGAAAGAGAGATGAATCCCCAACTGGGAGCAAAAGGAGCGCCAGAACCTGGACACAAACTGACTCCCCCGATCCGACACAATCTCTATGGGCAAACCGTGCAACCGGAAGACCTCCCAGGCAAAAATCGTGGCCAACTCTTCTGCAGAGGGTAACTTCTTGAGAGGAACACAGTGGCACATTTTGGAAAACCGATCCACAATCATGAGAATGACCGTATGGCCTCGGGATGCAGGGAGGTCCACAATGAAATCCATCCCCATGTGTGACCATGGACGCTCCCCGGTGGCTATGGGTTGCAAAAGGCCCAACGGACGGTGCCGAGGGTACTTACTCTGGGCACAAACGGAGCATGCCGCTACATATGCGGCGATGTCGGAACGTAGAGAAGGCCACCAGAACAGACGTGAAACAGCCCAGGACAGCTGATTCTTTCCAGGATGCCCCGCGGCCTTGGAGTTATGGTAGGTTCGCAACAACCGAGTGCGCAACTCCTCAGGCACAAAACATCTGCCGTTGGGTCTCCCAGAGGGAGCACCAGATTGAGCCGCCAAAATCTGCTCACCCAGGGGAGAGGTCAGGCTGGTGCGAATGGCGGCCAGGATCTTTTTCGGAGGTATGACCGAAGTCGGAATCGGCTCCTCCCCGGACAGCTCGGAGTACTGCCGTGATAAGGCATCCGCTCTGATGTTCTTGGAACCGGGTAGCTAGGAGACCACGTAATTAAAACGTGACAAGAACAGAGCCCATCTGGCCTGACGTGGTGTCAATCTCTTGGCCTCAGAGAGGTAGGTCAGATTCTTGTGGTCCGTCAGGATGAGAACCGGAACCACCGAGCCCTCGAGCAAGTGCCTCCATTCTTTAAGGGCCTGCACGATGGCCAATAACTCCCTGTCACCAATCTGATAGTTGCACTCCGCGGAAGACAGTTTCCGGGAGTAAAACCCCCAAGGAAGCAGAGGACCCTCTGGTGTTCTACGCTGAGACAGAAGGGCGCCTACTCCCGTCTCAGACGCGTCCACCTCGAGGACAAAAGGCAACCCAGGGTTGGGATGCGACAGAATCGGAGCCGACACAAAGGCGGACTTTAGAGCCTGAAAAGCTCGGATGGCCTCGAGCGGCCAGACCTGGGGATTACTGCCCTTCCTGGTCAGATCCGTGAGAGGCTTGGCTAGCATGGAAAAGTCCCTGATGAACTTCCGATAATAATTGGCGAAGCCCAAAAAGCGCTGCAGGGCACGAAGACCACTGGGCTGGGGCCACTGTAAGACAGCCGAAACCTTCTCAGGATCCATGGAGAACCCCTCAGCGGAAATGATGTAACCTAAGAAGGTTACCTGGGATCGGTGAAATTCGCATTTCTCAAGCTTACCGAACAGCTTGTTCTCTCGTAACCGTTGCAACACTCGTCTGACATCCAGAATGTGGGCCTCCATGGATTCAGAATATACCAAGATGTCATCCAAATAGACCACCACACACTGCTGTAATAGGTCACGGAAAACATCGTTGATGAATTCCTGGAAGACTGCGGGCGCATTGCACAACCCAAAGGGCATAACCAAGGATTCATAATGACCGGTCCTGGTGTTAAACGCGGTCTTCCACTCATCGCCCGCCTTGATCCTTACCAGGTTATATGCCGCCCTCAGGTCGAGTTTGGTAAAGACCGTGGCCCCTTTGAGGCGATCGAACAGCTCGGAAATCAAGGGTATCGGGTAAGCGTTCTTGATCGTGATGCGATTGAGACCCCTGTAATCGATGCAAGGCCTCAACTCACCGCCCTTCTTTTTCACAAAGAAAAATCCAGCCCCTGCCGGGGACGAGGATTTGCGAATGTGTCCGCGTGAAAGCGCCTCCCTCACGTACTCCTCCATGGCCTCATTCTCCGCTACCGACAGTGGATAGACTTTGCCACGAGGAGGAACGGCACCAGATTGTAACTCTATGGCACAATCGTATGGGCGGTGCGGAGGTAGGGCAACTGCACGCACCTTATCGAATACATCCCGGTACTCCTCGTATTCAGGAGGCAACAGAGAGTCCGAGGAAGTACACAGCAACTTGACAGACCCATGGATGCAACTAGCCCCACACTGCGGTGACCACGAGAGGATCTCGGCCGATCTCCAATCGAAAGTCGGATTATGCTTCTGGAGCCAGGGGTACCCCAAGACCACCGAGTAGTGTGGAGACGAAATAACCTGGAAACAGACCGACTCTCTGTGAACGGCACCAATGGCCATCCCCACTGGAAGGGTCTCATGAGTCACGTGTGGCGGCAGAAGGGGTCTGCCGTCTATCGCCTCAAGAGCCAGTGGGGAACCTCGAGGCTGCAGAGGAATGGAATTGGCGGCAGCGAACACACTATCAATGAACAAACCACCAGCACCAGAGTCCACCAACGCCTGGGTCGTCACCGAGCCCCCGACCCAGGAGAGGACAACAGTAATCAGTGGTTTGTCAACACGGGAAACCGGGGACGAGGAGACTCCACCCAAGATCTGCCCCCGACAGGATCTCAGGTGCGAGCGTTTCCCGGACGGTTCGGGCATGCCAACCGAAAATGCCCACCGAGACCACAGTACATGCATCGGCCCTCGCGTCTCCGGAGTGCCCTCTCCCCCTCGGACAGGCGAGCAAACCCCAGCTGCATGGGTTCACCCCCAGACAAGTCATCCCCAGGAGGCGTGGGAGGAGAGGGAGGCACGGGTGGGACAGCAAACGTAGGCGCCAATCTGTTAGAAGGCCTCCGCAGGCTCTCCTTAAAGGAAGGTCTCTCCCTGAGTCTGGTGTCAATCAAAATCAGGAAAGAAATAAGAGACTCGAGCTCCACTGGTAGGTCCTTAGCTGCAACCTCATCCTTCAAGGCATCCGAGAGACCATGAGAGAAAGCAGCGACCAGAGCCTCATTATTCCAGCCCACCTCTGCTGCCAGGGTACGAAACTCAATGGCGTATTCAGCTACGGATCGTGAACCCTGTCTGATGGACATAAGGAGCTTCGCAGCAGAGGCAGCACGAGCCGGCACATCGAATACCTTCCGAAGAGAAGCAACAAAACCGGAAAACTCGGCAACCACCGGATTGTTGTTCTCCCATAAAGGGCTGGCCCAGGCCAAGGCCTTGTCCGAGAGCAGCGAGATCAAGAAGCCCACCTTTGATCTCTCAGTAGGAAAGGCATGTGGCAGCAACTCGAAATAAATGCCCACCTGGTTAAGGAAACCTCGGCACTGAGTTGGCTCTCCCCCAAAGCGCTGTGGAAGGGGGGCAGAACCGGTCATACCCCGAAACACCGCAGGCGCAGCAACAGGTGTCGGGGTAGACTCTGGCGCAACAACCGGAGCGGCAGTAGGAGCGGGCCCAGGAGCGACAACCGACCCATCGGCAACGGAAGCTAAATGAGCCGTGCGTTCAAGCAGGGTTTGCAACGCCACAGCGAACCGACCCAACAGGTGATCCTGCTGATCAAGTCTGGCAACCAGCGTAGGTAGCGAGGATGGCCCTGTACCCTCAGAATTCATGGCTTGGTCCTAATGTCATGGAACCATGAACCAGACGTACAACAAGAGATAAGTGGAAATAAGAAGGCTTTGTTGAAAATCAAGCTGTAAGGCAAAAGTCCAAACGGATGGCTAAACCGAAGCAGGGTCTTGCGAAGCCAGAGGTCAGGAACCAGAAGGGTAGTCAGACGAAGCCTGGATCAGGAACCAGCAGGGTAGTCAGACGAAGCCTGGATCAGGAACCAGCAGGGTAGTCAGACGAAGCCAGGATCAGGAACCAGAAGCAGCAGAAGTCTTAGAAGCATGTGAACACAGGAGGACCAAGCAAGGAACTGAAGCCACAGACCTCCTATATATATGAGCTAGGCATCCAGCTCCTCCCAGTGGGAAGGAGAAGCCGCAGGGTGGGAGGCTACAAGAAACCCAGAAACCAAGATGGCCGCCAGCACATGTCAAACGAAGGAGAACAGCAAGAAGGTAAGACCATGACACAGGGCAGTATAAATACCCCATATGTGACTCCATTTTGGAAAGAAGAAACCCCAAGGTATTCAATGAGGGGCGTGACGAGTTCATCAAATTTTTTTTTTTTGGGCACAAGTTAGCGGAAATTGGTTTTATTTTCACAAAGTCTCCCTTTCCGCTAACTTGGGACAAAAATTTCAATCTTTCATGGACTAAATATGCCCCTCACGGAATACCTTCTTTCCGAAATCGGGTCACATGTGGGGTATTTATACTGCCCTGGCATTTTAGGGGCCCTAAAGCGTGAGAAGAAGTCTGGAATATAAATGTCTAAAAAATTTAACGCATTTGGATTCCGTGAGGGGTATGGTGAGTTCATGTGAGATTTTATTTTTTGACACAAGTTAGTGGAATATGAGACTTTGTAAGAAAAAAGAAAAAATCAATTCCGCTAACTTGTGCCAAAAAAATGTCTGAATGGAGCCTTACAGGTGGGTGATCAATGGCAGGGGGTGATCAGGGAGTGTATATGGGGTGATCACCCCCCTGTAAGGCTTCATTCAGACGTCTGTATGTGTTTTGCGGATCCGATCCATGGATGCGTGGATCCGTAAAACACATATGGACGTCTGAATGGAGCCTTACAGGGGGGTGATCAATGACAGGGGGGTGATCAGGGAGTCTATATGGGGTGATCAGGGGTTAATAAGTGACAGGGGGGGTGTCGTTTATGTGTGGTGCTTGGTGCTACTTATTACAGAGCTGTCTGTGTCCTCAAAACAGTGTCTAATATACCAGTTAGGGGTTAAAAAAATCGCATCTACAGCCTGCCAGCGAATGATGCGCGCATTCACAGGAAATTTTGACTTTCGCGAGAGGACGCGCCGGCGTGTCCACTCGGAATAACAGGGCCGCCGCCAGGACGCAATCCTGCGTACGGCAGTCCTGGGGTGGTTAGAAACGGATGTAGTTCATTAGCTTTTTTATTTTAACAAACCCAACACCTACAATGTTCCCTCAGCATACCAAATGTCCCCCATAGCGCCCACTGGACATCAGATATCACCCTCAGTGCCCTGCCAGTATGAATAGTGCCCCCAGTATAAATAATGCCCCTCATAGTGGCTCCCAGTATATATAATGCTCTTCTTAGTGACTCCAAGTATATATAATGCTCCTCTTAGTGGCCCCTGGTATAGATAATGCTCCTCTTAGTGGCCTCTAATATAGTTTTATAATAAAAAACTGGAGATGAATAGGCACAACCACTTTCTGGAGTATATACTAAAGATTTAATACAGCACACGGGTATTATAACCCAAATGTTAAAAACACATATAATAAAATGACAATCGTGGTATACAGCTATACAACACAGCAAATAATCAGTGCATAGTAATGATAAAATTCACAGCAAACAATAGCAGCAGTTAATAAATAGTGGAATATTAGCAGCCAAAGTCTCTAGATGTAGCAGCAATGTATACCTAGTTGACAGTCAGAAATTCCCAATATATTAAGGAAGAGAGATGCCCAGTGTGTATATCACGTTGAATGTAATCACACAAGTCCTCATTATTAGTGCAAAGTATCCATGCTTATTGTAGCATAAAGTCATTTACCGCTCCTTCTCTCTGCTTTATAAATAAATGTGGCATATAATGCCTACTCACATGTATCGCTGTTCAAGAAGTGTGGGCACTTGATTTTTCACCTGGACACTGGAAACGCTGGAGACACGTGTCCTCTATGCACTCGTGCCGTCAAGGACCTTCTGCAGTGTCATCCAGTGGGAGAGGACACTGCAGAAGGTCCTAATTATTAACTGCTGCTATTGTTTGCTGTGAATTTTATCATTACTATGCACTGATTATTTGCTGTGTATTGCTATTCATTCATTATTTGCTGTGTTGTATAGCTGTATACCACGATTGCCATTTTATTATATGTGTTTTTTTACATTTGGGTTATAATACCGGTGTGCTGAATTAAATCTTTAGTATATACTCCAGAAAGTGGTTGTGCCTATTCATCTTCTGTTTTTTATTCTATAACTTTCACACTGGGTAGGTGACCCAGAGAATAGAGCACCCACTGTTATCGTCCATTGAGGTGTTTTGAGCCTTCCATTCTCTTTTCTTCTTTGAATATAGTTTTATGCTCCTCTTAATGGCTCCTTGTATATATAATGCTTCTATTAGTGCCCCCTAGTATATATAATGCTCCTCTTAGTGGCCCCCAGTATATATAATGCTTCTCTTAGTGCCGCCCAGTATATATAATGCTCCTCTTAGTGGCCCCCAGTATAAATAATGCTCCTCTTAGTGGCCTCTAATAAAGTTTTATGCTCCTCTTAATGGCTCCTAGTATATATAATGCTCCTCTTAGTGGCCCCCAGTAAAAATAATGCTCCTCTTAGTGGCCCCCAGTATATATCATGCTTTTCTTAGTGCCCCCCAGTATATATAATGCTTCTCTTAGTGCCCCCCAGTATATATAATGTCCCTCTTAGTGGCCTCCAGTGTATATAATGCTCCTTTTAGTGGCCCACAGTATATATAATGCTGCTTTTAGTGGCCCCCAGTATAAATAATGCTCCTCTTAGTGGCCCCCAGTATATATTATGCTCCTCTTAGTGGCCCCCAGTATATATAATGCTCCTCTTAGTGGCCTCCAAAATAGTTAATGTTCCTCTTAATGGCTCTCACTATATAATGCCTCTCTTAGTAGTCCCCAGTAAAGTTAATGCTCCTCTTAGTGACCCCAGTGTACTTATTGTTCGTCTTAGTGGCCCCCAGTATAGATAATGCTCCTCTTAGTGGCCCCCAGTTTTCACCAAAACACTTGTTCCACTGGAGTCCACAGGATGTGTGCACCCAGCGTGATCATGTGACGACATCACGCTGGGACCATCAGGTCCAGGTGCTGCCTTCAGTAAAGAGCAAGTGTGTTGTTGCTGAGTTACCCAAAATACCCCAAAATTGCTGAGTTACCCAAAATATAGAAAAAATAGACATGTCAATATAGATACTGGTCCATATAGTAGGTACTATGGAAAAGATCAGATCTTGTACTATACTGCAAGATCACAACAGACTTCCACAAAGACTTTCTGTAGACAGTTGTCATACTGTTTTTGAAAGAAAGCAGCCCTATTTTTCTAAGCCTGGACAGCCCCTTTAAAGGGGTTTTCTGGGTTTTGATAATGATGGCCTATCCTCAGGATAGGTCATCAATATCAGACTGGAGAGGGTCCCGACACCTCCACCGATCAGCTGTATAAAGAGGCTGCAGCACTACGTGTGAGCTTAGTACTCTTTATAGGCCATGTGATTTCACGTTCGTCAGTCATATGGCCTAGGTTAGGCCCAGCTCGGACCTATTTAAGTGAATGGGGCTGAGATGCAAAACCAAGCACAGCTGCTATTGAATGAACAGTGCTGGGCTTGGTGAGCTGTGAGGAGGCAGTGGCACTCACCGGAGCTCTGGGGAGGGCTGCAGCTTCCTCAAACAGCTCATCAGTAGGGGTGCTGGGTGTCAGACCTCTGATGATCTCAAATTGATGTCGTATTCTGAGGATAGGCCATCAGGAAGAAAATCTTTTTAAAAGGGTTTTATGGGAGTTTTACACTGATGACCAATTCTCCCGATAGGTCATGAGTAGGGATGAGCGAATCCGAACTGTATAGTTCGGGTTCGTACTGAATTTTGGGGTGTTCATGACACGGACCCGAACCCGAACATTTTCGTAAAAGTTCGGGTTTGGTGTTCGGCGCTTTCTTGGCACTTTTTGAAAGGCTGCAAAGCAGCCAATCAACAAGCGTCATACTACTTGCCCCAAGAGGCCATCACAGTCATGCCTACTATTGGCATGGCTGTGATTGGCCAGTGCAGCATGTGACCCAGCCTCTATTTAAGCTGGAGTCACGTAGCGCCGCACGTCACTCTGCTCTGATCAGTGTAGGGATAGGACGCAGCTGCTGCTATTAGGGCGAGATTAGGCAGGGATTTACTCTTCCAAAACACTTAATACTTCATTAAGTGTTTTGGAAGAGTAAATCGCTGCCTAATCTTGCCCTAATAACAGCAGCTGCGTCCTATCCCTACACTGATCAGAGCAGAGTGACGTGCGGCGCTACGTGACTCCAGCTTAAATAGAGGCTGGGTCACATGCTGCACTGGCCAATCACAGCCATGCCAATAGTAGGCATGACTGTGATGGCCTCTTGGGGCAAGTAGTATGACGCTTGTTGATTGGCTGCTTAGTAGCCTTTCAAAAAGCGCCAAGAAAGCGCCGAACACCAAACCCGAACCCGGACTTTTAGGAAAATGTTCGGGTTCGGGTCCGTGTCATGAACACCCCAAAATTCAGTACGAACCCGAACTATACAGTTCGGGTTCGCTCATCCCTACTCATGACCTATCGGGAGAATTGGTCATCAGTGTAAAACTCCCATAAAACCCTTTTAACCCTACAGTTGTGAATCATTCAACCTCTGCTATTTAATGCTCACTGTTTTTAGGCTGCCCAGAGCGTTTTTCTGTCACTTTTTTTCTGGGGTGATTGGCGGCCATTTCGTGTCTTGTGGTGCACCAACACAAGCTGCCACCAAGTACATTTAACCAATAGTGTTTTTTGTTTTTTTTTGCTATATCCTATATCAGGGGCTTGGCTGTGCTTACTATTTTATTGAGGGGTGAAATACAATTGCCAAAATAGCAGTACCCTAAATATGGTGTTTCAGCTGTGGCTAGCCAATAGGTAATACTGTCTGCTGTCTGGCAAAGGATATATTTTTTTCTGGGTTGAAATACAATTCCCAAATTAGCAATTCCCTAAATCAGTGGTTTGCCACTGTAGCAGGCCAAGTTTAAAACTATCCATAAAAGGGTATATTACATTGAAGGTGCTGATAGGGTCACCCTCAATAACTTTACACACTACCGTGCATTTCCAAGTCTAATTCTGTCCGTAAACGTATACCTGTCATCCAGGGCCTAAATACTAGGCCTACAATTTATATTTATCCAAATTTGTGGTTACTGCTGTGCCTGAATTAGTGTAATGCGGTACCTAAATAGATAGCCAGATAGTGTTAGGTGCTTGTAAAAAAAAGGCCTGAATTTGAATTCAATACATTGGGCCAAATAATTTTTTTCTTATTGTTGTGAACGGTAACAATGAGGAAAACATCTAGTAAGGGACGCGGACGTGGACATGGTCGTGGTGGTGTTAGTGGACCCTCTGGTTCTGGGAGAGGACATGGCCGTTCTGCCACAGCCACACGTCCTAGTGTACCAACTACCTCAGGTCCCAGTAGACGCCAGAATTTACAGCGATATTTGGTGGGGCCCAATGCCGTTCTAAGGATGGTAAGGCCTGAGCAGGTGTCACGAGGGTGTCAAGAGCCACGTCTGACTCCGTTATACCCGGAGTCAGGAAGTCGCAGCGGGTGGCTGCGCGCTCTATGTCTAAAGATCACGTTGTTTCTTAGTGATTGTTTTCTGTGTTTGCCCTGCTATCCTTTTTGTCTCACTCAGGGATCCGTAGCTTCTCCTCCTCAGCTGTTTCTTGTCTGCCACTCCCAACCTCCTTATATTCTCCTCTCACACTTCTCTAGTTGCCAGTTATAGAGCTTCCTGCCTGGACTTCTATACTGACCCACTGGAGCTGTGAATCCTGGTTGTTGTTCCAGAGTGCTACCCTCCGGATCCCTGTTGGGCTTTTTGTTGTCTCCTGTTGTCGCCCACCTGGGATTATATGTTGAGTCTGTATTGTCTGTCCTCCCCTTGGTGTTTTCCTTTAGAGCTAGTGGTGCGGACTAGTGTTCCCACCGCCCTGTTCACTATCTAGGGCTCATCTTAGGGAAAGCCAGGGTTTTAGGCACGTGATCGGCGTACGGGTGCGGAACCCGTCTAGGGACGTCAGGGCAGCCAGGTGCCAGCCGCAAGGTGAGTCAGGGGTCACCACCTTCCCTCTCACTTGGGCAGGGCCTTCCTCTTTCCCTCCCTCTGTGTCACGTATGTGATAGTCACGCCGATCGTGATAGCAGGTACAGGCATTAGTCAATTGGGTGTCCGACAGTGGATCCAGCACGTTCACATTATCTCCCACCCAGTCTTCTGCAGAAAGCTCACAAATGGCGCCTGAAAACCAACCCCATCAGTCTGTCACATCACCCCCATGCATATCAGGGAAACTGTCTGAGCCTCAAGTTATGCAGCAGTCTCTTATGCTGTTTGAAGACTCTGCTGGCAGGGTTTCCCAAGGGCATCCACCTAGCCCTTCCCCAGCGGTGGAAGACATAGAATGCACTGACGCACAACCACTTATGTTTCCTGATAATGAGGACATGGGAATACCACCTCAGCACGTCTCTGATGATGAAACACAGGTGCCAACTGCTGCATCTTTCTGCAGTGTGCAGACTGAACAGGAGGTCAGGGAGGAAGACTGGGTGGAAGATGATGCAGGGGACGATGAGGTCCTAGACCCCACATGGAATGAAGGTCGTGCCACTGACTTTCAGAGTTCGGAGGAAGAGGCAGTGGTGAGACCGAGCCAACAGCATAGCAAAAGAGGGAGCAGTGGGAAAAAGCAGAACACCCGCCGCCAAGAGACTCCGCCTGCTACTGACCGCCGCCATCTGGGACCGAGCACCCCAAAGGCAGCTTCAAGGAGTTCCCTGGCGTGGCAGTTCTTCAATATAACAAAACAATAACAAATACAGGTGCACTCTGCAGTCTCACTAAACCCTCAAACTGATTTTAAAAATTGAGAGATTAGTCAACATGTCCTACGGTGTAGAACATGTCTAAGCCCGGGCACCACGTCAAGGTTTCTCAAGTAGCCCACGTGGTGCCCGGGCTTAGACATGTTCTACACCGTAGGACATGTTGACTAATCTCTCAATTTTAAAATCAGTTTGAGGGTTTAGTGAGACTGCAGAGTGCACCTGTATTTGTTATTGTTTTGTTATATTGTTATATTGATTATGACATACGCACTTGTTACCTTGTGTGAGATGTCTATTGTGGTACTTGTGGTTCGCCGCGGGCATCCTCCACCGTATGCATTTTGCTGGGGATCGCCATTAGCAACGGGCCACAAGAGCACGATTTGCTCCCCTGTATATATGCACGACTGCATGTGGGTTTGAGCACCTCCTGCTAATGCCACCCTGTCTTTTTAGTTTGTATATATAGTTTCCTGGAGGTGTATAAACTCCAATTTAAATGTGTCTGTTTTCCATCTACAGGCCACATTTAGGTGCACCTGTGAGGCCTGGGCCATATCAGTCAGTCTTGAGTGGGACTCACAGACTCCTCCCTCCTCCCATTGCAAGCATGGTTACATGCTGGAGGTAACTGGTGAGCTGTTTGTGAGTCGGCCTCATGCTCCTGTAATTTGCACACTGGCTCCTGGTATCGCCCATACGGCTCAGGTAGGAGAGCGTTAGGTCTCGGGCTACTTGAGAAACCTTGACGTGGTGCCCGGGCTTAGACATGTTCTACACCGTAGGACATGTTGACTAATCTCTTAATTTTAAAATCAGTTTGAGGGTTTAGTGAGACTGCAGAGTGCACCTGTATTTGTTATTGTTTTGTTATATTGTTATATTGATAATGACTTACGCACTTGTTACCTTGTGTGAGATGTCTATTGTGGTACTTGTGGTTCGCCGCGGGCATCCTCCACCGTATGCATTTTGCTGGGGATCGCCATTAGCAACGGGCCACAAGAGCAGGATTTGCTCCCCTGTATATATGCACGACTGCATGTGGGTTTGAGCACCTCCTGCTAATGCCACCCTGTCTTTTTAGTTCGTGGCAGTTCTTCAAACAATGTGCTGATGACAAGACCCGAGTGGTTTGCACGCTGTGCCATCAGAGCCTGAAGCGAGGCATTAACGTTCTGAACCTTAGCACAACCTGCATGACCAGGCACCTTCATGCAAAGCATGAACTGCAGTGGAGTAAACACCTTAAAAACAAGGAACTCACTCAGACTCCCCCTGCTACCTCTTCTGCTGCTGCCGCCTCGGCCTCTTCCTCCGCCTCTGGAGGAACGTTGGCACCTGCCGCCCAACAAACAGAGGATGTACCACCAACACCACCACCTCTGTCATCAAGCATCTCAACCATGTCACACGGCAGCGTTCAGCTCTCCATCTCACAAACATTTGAGAGAAAGCGTAAGTTCCCACCTAGCCACCCTCAAACCCTGGCCCTGAATGTCAGCATTTCTAAACTACTGGCCTATGAAATGCTGTCATTCAGGCTGGTGGACACAGACAGCTTCAAACAGCTCATGTCGCTTGCTGCCCCACAGTATGTTGTTCCCAGCCGCCACTACTTCTCCAAGAGAGCCGTGCCTTCCCTGCACAACCAAGTATCCGATAAAATCAAGTGTGCACTGCGCAACGCCATCTGTGGCAAGGTCCACCTAACCACAGATACGTGGACCAGTAAGCACGGCCAGGGACGCTATATCTCCCTAACTGCACACTGGGTAAATGTAGTGGCGGCCGGGCCCCAGGCGGAGAGCTGTTTGGCGCACGTCCTTCCGCCGCCAAGGATCGCAGGGCAACATTCTTTGCCTCCTGTAGCCTCCTCCCCCTCTTCTTCCACCTGCTCATCCAGTCAGCCACACACCTTCACCACCAACTTCAGCACAGCCCGGGGTAAACGTCAGCAGGCCATTCTGAAACTCATATGTTTGGGGGACAGGTCCCACACCGCACAGGAGTTCTGGCGGGGTATTTAACAACAGACCGACGAGTGGTTGCTGCCGGTGAGCCTCAAGCCCGCCCTGGTGGTGTGCGATAATGGGCGAAATCTCGTTGCAGCTCTGGGACTAGCCGGTTTGACGCACATCTCTTGCCTGGCGTATGTGCTG
Organism: Bufo gargarizans; assembly: GCF_014858855.1. Lineage (NCBI taxonomy): Eukaryota > Metazoa > Chordata > Amphibia > Anura > Bufonidae > Bufo > Bufo gargarizans. The sequence continues at coordinate 381,721,375 of NC_058081.1, read as the reverse complement.
AATTTGGTGGTGCAGAAGTTCATTCACAACTACCCCGACATGTCAGAGCTGCAGCATAAAGTGCGGGCCGTTTGTACGCGCTTCTGTCGTTCACATCCTGCCGCTGCTCGCCTGTCTGCGCTACAGCGTATCTTCGGCCTTCCCGCTCACCGCCTCATATGCGACGTGCCCACCAGGTGGAACTCCACCTTGCAGATGCTGGACAGACTGTGTGAGCAGCAGCAGGCCATAGTGGAGTTTCAGCTGCAGCACGCACGGGTCAGTCGCTCTGCAGTACAGCACCACTTCACCACCAATGACTGGGCCTCCATGCGAGACCTGTGTGCCCTGTTGCGCTGTTTCGAGTACTCCACCAACATGGCCATTTGCGATGACGCCGTTATCAGCGTTACAATACCACTTCTATGTCTCCTTGAGAAAACACTTAGGGCGATGATGGAAGGTGGCCCAGGAGGAGGAGGAAGAGGGGTCATTTTTAGCACTTTCAGGCCAGTCTCTTAGAAGTGACTCAGAGGGAGGTTTTTTGCAACAGCAGAGGCCAGGTACAAATGTGGCCAGCCAGGGCCCACTACTGGAGGACAAGGAGGACGAGGAGGAGGTGGAGGAGGATGAGGATGAAGCATGTTCACAGCGGAGTGGCACCCAACGCAGCTCGGGCCCATCACTGGTGCGTGGCTGGGGGGAAACGCAGGGCGATGACGATATGCCTCCCACAGAGGACAGCCTGTCCTTACCTCTGGGCAGCCTGGCACACATGAGCGACTACATGCTGCAGTGCCTGCGCAACGACAGCAGAGTTGCCCACATTTTAACGTGTGCGGACTACTGGGTTGCCACCCTGCTAGATCCCCGGTACAAAGACAATTTGCCCACCTTACTTCCTGCACTGGAGCGTGATAGGAAGATGCGCGAGTACAAGCGCACGTTGGTAGACGCGCTACTGAGAGCATTCACAGATGTCACAGGGGAACAAGTGAAAGCCCAAGGCGAAGGCAGAGGAGGAGCAAGAGGTCGCCAACGCAGCTGTGTCACGGCCAGCTCCTCTGAGGGCAGGGTTAGCATGGCAGAGATGTGGAAAAGTTTTGTCACCACGCCACAGCTAACTGCACCACCACCTGATACGGAACGTGTTAGCAGGAGGCAACATTTCACTAACATGGTGGAACAGTAAGTGTGCACACCCCTCCACGTACTGACTGATGGTTCGGCCCCATTCAACTTCCGGGCCTCCAAATTGTCCACGTGGCGAGAGCTAGCCTTTTATGCCTTGGATGTGCTGGCCTGCCCGGCGGCCAGCATATTGTCTGAACGTGTATTCAGCACGGCAGGGGGCGTCATTACAGACAAACGCAGCCGCCTGTCTACAGCCAATGTGGACAAGCTGACGTTCATAAAAATGAACCAAGCATGGATACCACAGGACCTGTCCATCCCTTGAGCAGATTAGACATTTATAACTACCTCCCCTTAACCATATATTATTGTACTCCAGGGCACTTCCTCATTCAGACCTTTTTTTATTTTCATTTTACCATTATATTGTGGGGCAACCCAAAGTTGAATGAACCTCTCCTCTGTCTGGGTGACGGGGCCTAAAAATATCTGACAGTGGCCTGTTCCAGTGTTGGGTGACATGAAGCCTGATTCTCTGCTATGACATGAAGCCTGAATCTCTGCTATGGGACCTCTCTCCTCTGTCTGTGTGCCGGGGCCTAAAAATATCTGACAGTGGCCTGTTCCAGTGGTGGGTGACGTGAAGCCTGATTCTCTGCTATGACATGCAGCCTGATTCTCTGCAATGGGACCTCTCACCTCTGTCTGGGTGCCGAGGCCTAAATATCTGACAATGGCCTGTTCCAGTGGTGGGTGACGTGAAGCCTGATTCTCTGCTATGCCATGAAGCCTGATTCTCTGCAATGGGAGACCTCTCTCCTCTGTCTGGGTGCCGGGGCCTAAATATCTGACAATGGCCTGTTCCAGTGGTGGATGATGTGAAGCCTGATTCTCTGCTATGCCATGAAGCCTGATTCTCTGCAATTGGACCTCTCTCCTCTGTCTGGGTGCCGGGGCCTAAATATCTGACAATGGCCTGTTCCAGTGGTGGGTGACGTGAAGCCTGATTCTCTGCTAAGACATGAAGCCTGATTCTCTGCTATGACTGGAAGCCTAATTCTCTGCTATGCCATGAAGCCTGATTCTCTGCAATGGGACCTCTCTCCTCTGTCTGGGTGCCGGGGCCTAAATATCTGACAATGGCTTGTTCCAGTGGTGGGTGACGTGAAGCCTGATTCTCTGCTATGCCATGAAGCCTGATTCTCTGCTATGACATGAAGCCTGAATCTCTGCTATGGGACCTCTCTCCTCTGTCTGTGCGCCAGGGCCTAAAAATATCTGACAGTGGCCTGTTCCAGTGGTGGGTGACGTGAAGCCTGATTCACTGCTATGACATGAAGCCTGAATCTCTGCTATGGGACCTCTCTCCTCTGTCTGGGTGCCGGGGCTTAAATATCTGACAATGGCCTGTTCCAGTGGTGGGTGGCGTGAAGCCTGATTCTCTGCTATGCCATGAAGCCTGATTCTCTGCTACAGAACCTCTCTCCTCTGTCTGGGTGCCGGGGCCTAAATATCTGACAATTGCCTGTTCCAGTGGTGGGTGACGTGAAGCCTGATTCTCTGCTATGACATGAAGCCTGATTCTCTGCTATGACATGAAGCCTGATTCTCTGCTATGACATGAAGCCTGAATCTCTGCTATGACATGAAGCCTGAATCTCTGCTATGTCTTTGTGCCGGGGCCTAAAAATATCTGACAGTGGCCTGTTCCAGTGGTGGGTGACGTGAAGCCTGATTCTCTGCTATGACATGAAGCCTGATTCTCTGCAATGGGACCTCTCTCCTCTGTCTGGGTGCTGGGGCCTAAATATCTGACAGTGGCCTGTTCCAGTGTTGGGTGACGTAAAGCCTGATTCTCTGCTATGACATGAAGCCTGAATCTCTGCTATAGGACCTCTTTCCTCTGTCTGGGTGTCGGGGCCTAAATATCTGACAGTGGCCTGTTCCAGTGGTGGGTGACATGAAGCCTGATTCTCTGCCATGAGACCTCTCTCCAATTGATATTGGTTAATTTTAATTTATTTTTTATTTTAATTCATTTCCCTATCCACATTTGTTTGCAGGGGTTTTACCTACATGTTGCTGCCTTTTGAAGCCCTCTAGCCCTTTCCTGGGCTATTTTACAGCCTTTTTAGTGCCGATTTCGGGTACCCATTGACTTCAATGGGGTTTGGGTTCGGGACGAAGTTCGGGTCGAGTTTGGATCCCGACCCCAAACATTTCCGGGAAGTTCGGCCGAACTGCTCGAACCCGAACATCCAGGTGTTCGCTCAACTCTAGTCATGAGTATCTGATTGCTGGGGTCTTCTGACATCTGGGACCCCTGCTGATCATCTGTTTGAGAAGGCAGTGATGCTCACAGTAGCATCGCGGCCTCCCCTACACTGTTTCTAGGCCATGTGACGTCATGTTCATCGGTCACATAGCCTAGGTGCAGCTCAGCCCCATTGAAGTGAATAGGGCTGAGCTGTGATCCCAAGCACAGCCACTATATAATAGCAAAAAATTGAGTTGGTGGTGGCTGCTCTCCTGTATAGCCTGTGGTATGGTGCTACAAGTCCAGGGAGAGGACACCCTACCTCTCTAGATAAAGTGGAAATTTAAACAAAAGTGTATGGACGAGCACTCTACCAATTGGCACACATTTATTATGGAAAATAAAACAATAGCTAGCAATATAAAACTCATAAAACAGCACAATAAAATATGAGTATATCAATATAACCACAATGGGGTAATTGGTTATGGTTAGTTGTAATCAATATCAAAACGATCCTATGACAAGGTTATGTGTAAGGCCTTTTATGGCCTATATGTCCATAGGGATGATGTTAATACGGCTCCACAGGTTCTAGCAGTCTATCAGTATTTCATATATCAGGTAGTTTGTTTAAATTTCCACAGCCACTATATAATGTACAATGCTGTGCTTGGTGACTCAGTGAGCAGAGAGAAGACCGTGGCACTACTGTGAGCACCGGTGCCTTCTCAAACAGCTGATCTTCAGGGTTTCTGGGTGTCATAGCCCCACCAATCATATACTGATGACCTCTCCAGAGCATAGATCATCAGAGTAAAACTCCTGGAAAGCCCCTTTAAAGTCTGCTCAGAGTTACTGTCTGATCCTTGCTACAATGATGAAGGTTATGCTTTGCAAGACACATGTGGATGCTGACTGTATAATTACATCCACAATGTGTTAATATAAGGATACAAATATGTTATATCTGTATCATAAATACAATCAAATGCAGTTACTTACATTAGGATAAGAAGTAGTTGTCATTTCAAAGGATATTTGATTTTTTTATTGTGTTACGTACAGTCGTGGCCAAAAGTTTTTAGAATTACATAAATATTGGAAATAATTGGAAAAGTTGCTGCTTAAGTTTTCATAATAGCAATTTGCATATACTCCAGAATGTTATGAAGAGTAATCAGATGAATTGCATAGTCCTTCTTTGTCATGAAAATTAACTTAATCCCAAAAATGACTGCATTTCATTGCTGTCATTAAAGGACCTGCTGAGATCATTTCAGTAATCGTCTTGTTAACTCGGGTGAGAATGTTGACGAGCACAAGGCTGATTGGGTTAAAATGGCAGACTTGACCTGTTAAAAGGAGGGTGATGCTTGAAATCATTGTTCTTCCATTGTTAACCATGCTGATCTGCAAAGAAACACGTGCATCCATCATTGCGTTGCATAAAAATGGCTTCACAGGCAAGGATATTGTGGCTACTAAGATTGCACCTCAATCAACAATTTATAGGATCATCAAGAACTTCAAGGAAAGAGGTTCAATTCTTGTTAAGAAGGCTTCAGGGCGTCCAAGAAAGTCCAGCAAGCGCCAGGATCGTCTCCTAAAGAGGATTCAGCTGCGGGATCGGAGTGCCACCAGTGCAGAGCTTGCTCAGGAATGGCAGCAGGCAGGTGTGAGCGCATCTGCATGCACACTGAGGCGAAGACTTTTCGAAGATGGCCTGGTGTCAAGAAGGGCAGCAAAAAAGCCACTTCTCTCCAAAAAAACATCAGGGACAGATAGATCTTCTGCAGAAAATATGGTGAATTGACTGCTGGGGACTGGGGCAAAGTCATATTCTCCGATGAAGCCTCTTTTCGATTGTTTGGGGCATTAGGAAAAAGTCTTGTCCAGAGAAGAAAAGGTGAGCGCTACCATCAGTCCTGTGTCATGCCAACAGTAAAGCATCCTGAGACCATTCCTGTGTGGGGTTGCTTCTCATCCAAGGGAGTGGGCTCACTCACAATTTTGCCCCTAAACACAGCTATGAATAAAGAATGGTACCAAAACACCCTCCAACAGCAACTTCTTCCAACAATCCAACAACAGTTTGGTGAAGAAAAATGCATTTTCCAGCACGATGGAGCAAAAGTGATAACTAAGTGGCTCGGGGACCAAAACGTTGACATTTTGGGTCCCTGGCCTGGAAACTCCCCAGATCTTAATCCCATTGAGAACTTTGGGTCAATCCTCATGAGGCGGGTGGACAAACAAAAACCCACTAATTCTGACAAACTCCAAGAAGTGATTATAAATGAATGGGTTGCTATCAGTCAGGAATTGGCCCAGAAGTTGATTTAGAGCATGCCCAGTCGAATTGCAGAGGTCCTGAAAAAGAAGGGCCAACACTGCAAATACTGACTCTGCAACTGACTCTGCATAAATGTCATGTCATTGTCGATAAAAGCCTTTAAAACGTATGAAGTGCGTGTAATTATATTTCACTACATCACAGAAACAACTGAAACAAAGATCTAAAAGCAGTTTAGCAGCAAACTTTGTGAAAACTAATATTTGTGTCATTCTCAAAACTTTTGGCCACGACTGTAGATTTAGCTTTTTTAGACTTCAGCTTTAATGTAGTGACTGAAAGTCTAAGAAAGAAATTAAAAATCCCTATGTAATACCCTTGGGTCCTGTTGAAGAGTTCTCTTTATCGTGTACTGTCTGAATGAATGAAGTGCGCTGACTCAAGATTTCCATTAGTGAGATTGTGTTTCTTACGCCCAACCTGCTGTCACTGGACCATCAATATGTATGCATTTTAAATGCACTTGTGTCAAGTTGGTTGTGGAGCTTACCTGTATAGTGTGAACTAGGGATCGACCGATATTGATTTTTTAGGGCCGATACCGATAATTTGTGAACTTTCATGCCGATAGCCGATAATTTGTACCGATATTCTGGGAATTTTTATTTTTGAAAAAAATAAAATAAAAATCCCACAAATCTGCTGAAAATTAATGTTTATTGTTAATGTGTATTTTTTTTTTTGTAAATCTTTATTTTTCATTTATATTTAATATTTTGGTGTTTTTATTTTTATTTTTGTAACTTTTTTTTTTTTTTTAACTAACTTTTAGCCCCCTTAGGAACTAGAACCCTTGTCCTATTCACCCTGATAGAGATCTATCAGGGTGAATAGGAGCTCACACTGTCCCTGCTGCTCTGTGCTTTGTGCACACAGCAGCATGGAGCTTACCATGGCAGCCAGGGCTTCAATAGCGTCCTGGCTGCCATGGTAACCGATCGGAGCCCCAGCATTACACTGCTGGGGCTCTGATCAGAGGAGCAGGGGAGAGGGAATCTTGTGGGGGGGGGGCGCACTGCCACTGGGGTGGGGGGGCCCTATGCACCACCACTGCTTAATACTGGGGGGGAGGGGGCGCACTGCGCCACCAATGCTTAATACTGGGGGGGCTTGGGGGGGAGGCGCACTGTGCCACCAATGCTTAATACTGGGGGGGGGAGGGGGGCGCACTGCGCCACCAATGTCTGATACTGGGGGGCTTGGGGGGACGCACTGCGCCACCAATGAAGCTTAATCTCTAATTTATTCATATACAGGAGGCGGGAGCTGGCTGCAGGATCACATAGCCGGCTCCCGACCTCTATGAGCTGTAGCTGCGATCCGCGGCACCTGAGGTCTGGAGCCGGCTATGTGATCCTGCAGCTCCCGCCTCCTGTATATGAATAAATGAGAGATTAAGCTTCATTGGTGGCGCAGTGGCCATAGCTCCTCCCCTCCTCTTGTCCCCTGTCCTTTTATTGGCGGCAGCAGCAGCAGCACAGGGGGAGGAGACACTGCTCCTTCTCCCCTGTGCTGCTGCTGAGGGAACACGGAGAGCGCTGTCAGCAGCGCGATCTGTGTTCCCAGTACGCTATCGGAATATCGGCAAAATAAATGCTGATACCGATAGCGCTCAAAATCCTGAATATCGGCCGATAATATCGGTAAATCCGATAATCGGTCGATCCCTAGTGTGAACTAACCAGACAGTAGGAGAATTTAGCAGGTTTTGCTTAGGTTGGCAGTGGCATATAAGGACATAATGATTTGCTTGATGCCTGCATTCTGCTCTCCACATCATCTTTACTGGGGCTGTTTAACACCATAAGAGCTCGCTTTACATTATCCCTTTTCGTGCATTTCATAATAAATAGTGCCAAAATAAATTTGTATCCACCAGTTCGAAGGAGAAGATGAATAAATGAACAGGTTGTTAATATACTGGTCTTTACATCAGCAGCTAATCTGTAATTACTGGTATTTAATACAAAAATGTTTACTTCTCAAAAGAAATGATTATAATGAACATATGGGCTTCTTAAAGGGGTTGTCCAAGTTATATTCATTGATGACCTATCCTCAGGAATGTGACAATAGATCACAGCAAGATTATCCAAACAAGTGAGTGCTGGTCTCTTTTCTCCTTATCTATACGGGACACCGGCCCTGAGACACGTGCACTGCTACTCCACTTCAAACCACATTGCCGATCAACACATTGTATGATTTAAGATGACAATCTGTTAGTGCTGAATGTGCGGTCCAGCTCTGACAGTGTATGTAATGTGATATATGGAGGAGCACTACCAGTACTATAATATTTCCCACATTAGCCACAGTTAATTGCACTTACACATGTAGTATGTACAATGTTGTGTAACATCGATCAAGGCAAGACCAGATGCTGGTGCATCTCCAAACTTTATGTTGTCATGCTCTTGGTAGAGCTTATTGTGTATGTGATAGCAGATCTAGAAGATTGAAAATTTTGCAAACTGACCTGTGGCATTGTTGGCATCTTATGCCACAGTTGTCAGCCTTTACTAAGTTATGACTTATCCTCAGTATAGGCAATCACTAGCTGATAGTCAGGAGTCCGACACTCCACGCCCCCACCTGTTAGCGGTTTGGGTGTAGCTCCTTTTGCCAGACGGCACCAGAACTACATGGCTATGTCCTTGTAGTGGAGGGAGCTTGTTATTACAGAACTGCTCCCTTTGAAGTCAATTACAGCAGCGCTGTAGTAGCAAGCTCGCTCCACTCAGGCGTGCATTCCTAAGGCGAAAACGGAAATTACATCACACCCCCACACACACACTCCCCATGCCAAATTCTCAACTTAATCCCTTCCCTCCAGCCTTACTGTAAGGCCTCTTTCACACTACAGTTTTTTGCATTCCGTATACGGTCCGTTTTTTGCGTTCCGTATACGGTCCGTATACGGAACCATTCATTTCAATGGTTCCGCAAAAAGACGGAATGTGTTCCGTATGCATTCCGTTTCCGTATTTCCGTTTTTCCGTTCCGTTGAAAAGATAGAACATGTCCTATATTTGGCCGCAAATCACAGTCCGTGGCTCCATTCAAGTCAATGGGTCCGCAAAAAAAACGGAACACATACGGAAATGCATCCGTATGTCTTCCGTTTCCGTTCCGTTTTTTCTGAACCATCTATTGAAAATGTTATGCCCAGCCCAATTTTTTCTATGTAATTACTGTATACTGTATATGCCATACGGAAAAACGGAACGGAACAACGGAACGGAAACGGAACCACAACGGAAGCAAAAAACGGAACAACGGATCCGTGAAAAACGGAACGCAAAACACTGAATTCAACATACTGTAGTGTGAAAGAGGCCTTAAAGGCATACTTGGAAAACATTGCATATAGTGCTACAAAACATACTGGTTACAGTTGAATATGCAGAGATGATTGCTTTCACAGTGAAAGCACTCCAAAGCCTTTCCGCTGCCCCCACTTGTCCCTACCTGGTGCTCATTGGCGCTGCACTCCTGCCTCCAATACAAGTTTTACAGTGCTGTGTAGTTCAGCATAGGCCATCATGTAGTAAAGTCTGGAAAGCCCTTTTAAGAGGGCCTGTCACCACAAAATGAAACGCAATCTGAAAGCAAAATCTTATATTAGGAGAAGCAAAATCTTCTAGTAGGAGAAGCTGAGCAGATTGATAAATATTCAGTAAAAGCTGGGTAAATTCTTTAAGAAGTTGGAGTGCCACATTTTTTTTCTCTATTTCAGTAAAACCTGCAATTTACAAATTTATATCTCTGCTTTTTTGCTGCCCTTTTAGTACAGGGAGGAGGTGTTATCAATGACTGATAGCTATCACTGTATACACACTGTGAGAAGGCACAAGGTGCCATAATAGATGATAGATTCATTCCCCATATGTCTACTTCATGTTTGTAGCATTTTGGGAATGATATTTTATTTTTTGGGGATGTTGCATAGCTTTGAAGTTTAGAAGCAAATTTTGAAATTTTTCAACAATTTTCCAAATCCTACTTTTTATGGACCAGTTCAGGTTTGAAGTCACTATAATAGATACCATCCCAAAATTTCCCCATTCTAGAAACTACACCCCTCAAGGTATTCAAAACTGTTTTTTTACAAACTTTGTTAACCCTTTAGGTCTTCCACAAGACTTTATGGCAATGGACATAAAATTTAAGAATTTTGATTTTTTTTTGAAAATTTTCCAATATAATAATTTTTTTCCATGAAAAAAACAAGGGTTAACTGCCAAACAAATCTAAATATGGGTTGCCCTGATTCTGTAGTTTGTAGAAACACCCCATATGTGGTAAACTACTTGATATGAAAGCACAATGAAATTCCAGCACTTTTGGTAGCTAAAATCTTCGTCTTTTATTCAGGCAGTAGACATATAAACAGGACATCCACCCACAAAGTGCAGCCATCTTGACGCGTTTCGAACAGTAGTTCTTAGTCGTAACAGTGAGCAGTGTCTCCTCTGGCACCTTTATACCAGTCTAAACTAAAAAATGTAATTACTTTCCCCTCACCTGAGGGGTGGGGGAGTGTAGGAGGCAGGGAACATTTTAACCTCTTGTTTTCCAGGTGAGGCACTGCTCATATGTTTCACAATAGAAAATTCATGCATCTATACAAAGTCACTGATTATTACAAAAATTTGTATTGAAAAATAACCATTAAATAAAAACAGTGAACATATTAAAATTGTCAAAGAATGTCAATTGTCAGGATAGCATCAGAACACCACACTTATTTGTACGGATCCACATATGTTAGTGCTGTGTTGCTAATTCTGGCATGGATCCTTTTTCTCTATTACTGCTCTTAATTAAATTGAAAAAATGCATACATAGCTATGATGAAAAAAAGTGAAAAATAGGAGAGTCATGAGTTAGTAGAAATACATAAGTTCATTTTTCTTATTGAGGCCATTTGGATGCCTGGTATTCAACTTAAAAATCCAAAAAGCCTCTCTGAGTCTCACTAAACGTTTAAAATCTCCTCCTCTGCTAGGTAATTTCACCTGTTCTATTGCAAAGGCTTTGAAATTGCGCACCTGGCTTTCGTGTTTGCAAATAAAGTGTTTAGCCGCATTGGATGTGTTCACACTGTGCGGATTTTTTTTATGTAGTTGAGGTGCTCTAGAATTCGGACCTTAAATTTTCTAGTGGTACATCCCACATATAACATGTCACAGGCTATACATTTTATGATATATACCACCCCTATAGAATTACAATTAATATAAGATTTGATTGGATATATATGTGAATTATTCGCATCGTGAAAAGTTTTGGTATTTACTGCGTATGTACAAGTGCGGCAGCGCAAACTTCCGCATCTGGTGAAACCCTTGTATATAAGCCAGGGATCCCGTTTATATTTGTTTCGATGTATATACATGGAGGGTGATAAATCATTTCCTATAGTTCTTGGCCGTCTTGACACAATTCTACAACCTTGTTTTAGCGCACAGTGCAATATTTCGTCATCATGAAGAATAGGTAAATATTTTTTAATAATTTGTTGAATTTTTTCAAATTGCTTACTGTACGTCAAAACAAGTGTAGGTAAATTATCTTTTTCGTTTTTATTTACATTTTTATCTGAACTCTCACTTTTTGATATCTGTTTAGGGATATTTTTATTTTTATTTTTAGGAGTTGAAAAGAGTAAATCTTCTCTATTTTTCTTTTTAGTTATAGCTAGGCCTCTGGATATCATCCAGTTTGGATATGCTCTTTGTTTTAATCTATTTTTAATAGTTTGAGCCTCTATTTCAAAAGCCGCTGCGGTACTGCAGTTTCTGTAGGCACGTGTGAATTCTCCCACAGGAATTGATTTTATTGTGTGTAGGGGGTGATGGCTATTTGCCCGTAGTAGTGTATTTCCTGTTATTTCCTTACGGTAGGTTTTAGTTTGTATGATCTGGTTCGGTTTTCCTGAAAGTGTAAGATCAAGAAAATTGATACTTTGCGGATGTTCCGTATATGTGAATTTTAAATTATATGTGTTATTTTCCAGATATTGCATGAAGTGTTGTATGGCAGGTACATCACCACTCCAGATAAGGAGCATATCATCGATGTACCTGCCATACCACACCACATGTTCCGCAAATGGATTTTTAATATTATATACATATGCCTCCTCCCAATAGGACATTGTTAAATTGGCCAGGGAGGGTGAGTACTTCGCACCCATTGATACACCAGATATCTGTACATAGTATATAGAGTTGAATGAAAAATAATTGTGAGACATCAGAAATTGAGTAACCTCCAGAGTATAATCTATAAAATCCTCAGAAAAATTGCTGTATTTATGCAAATGGAATTCAAGTGCTAGCATTGCCACATGATGTGGTATTGATGGATAAAGCGATACCACATCAATGGACAACCATCTGTAGTTTTCAGCCCAGGTCATGTCATAAAAAGATTGCAGAATTGATGTGGTATCTTTAACCTACCCTGGGATTCTTTTGACAAGGGGCTGTAAACTACAGTCTAGCCATTCACCCAGCCTCTCTGTTAGGGATCCAGTCCCGCTGACTATGGGATGTAGAGGGGGAGGAAATTGGCCCTTGTGGACTTTGGGAAGGGCATGCATTATAGGTGTAAATTCTATATTTAAGTAATTAAATTGTTTTTGGTTAATGTAATTATATTCCAAACCTTTTCGCAAAATCTAAACAAATTCCCCTTTATATTTGGGTAAAGGGTCAATATCTAACCTTTGGCATACTGAAAGATCAGAGAGCAATTTATTCATTTGTTCACAGTACATGTCACAATCCAGGACGACGACGGAACCTCCCTTATCGGCCATTTTTATAACAATACGTTCATTATCGGCTAGTTCCTTGATTGCTTTTTTATATTTCATAGGCAGGTTGGTATATCCCCCCTTGTTCTGGATGTGACTATGTATTTCTTTTAGCTCCCTCTCTATGATATCTTGGAAGGTGTCCATATTGGTGGTTCTGGACATGATAGGATAGAAATCCGGATTGGTGATTTTAAATTTCTGAGCATCAAGACATCTATCATATTCCAGTGATTCCCCTTGAAGATCGGTGAGACATGTTAGGGCCAATTGTTCTTGGAACGATAAATGAGAATATTCATTTTCAATTCTACTTTCCGAACATGTCTGATCGATATTTCGTATGGGCTCATTCATATCCACATCACTGAAATGTCTGGTAACTGTCAGTTGTCTTATAAATTTATTTATATCTAATAAAGTAGAAAATAAATCAAAATTGACAGAAGGTACAAAATTTAAACCCAATTTGAGAACTTCAATTTGTTCAGTTGAGAGGATTATGGCAGACAAATTTATAACATCTAATTGTGCACAGTCAGCTATCTCTGTTGGTAGCGTGTTGACCTGGTTTGGGGCGTTTTTATGTTTACGTCCCGCCCGGCGCACTCGTGTTTTGACGATTTTGTTGCAGTATCCTCCTTTTTATTTTTATTATTCTCCGGGTTGATATTTTCTGCATATTCACACCGTGGTAAACTACTGTTTGGCCAAACGGGAGGACATAGAAGGAGGGGAACACCATATGGGTTTTTCAAGGCAGATTTTGCAGGACTGGTTTTGTTTATACCATGTCCCATTTGAAGCACCCCTAGAAAATAAATTTCAAAAAAGTGACTCCATCTAAGAAAGTACAAGTGCACCCCTCAAGGTATTTAAAACTGGGTTTACAAACTTTATTAACCCTTTAGGTGTTCCACAAGAGTTAATGGCAGATGGAGAAACAATTTAGAAATTTCTATATTGTGGAAAATGTTCCAATATAATCAATTTTTTCCAGTAATAAAGTAAGGGTTAACTGCCAAAAAAAAACTCAATATGGGTTGCCCTGATTCTGTAGTTTGCAAAAACACCCCATATGCGGTCCTAAACTACTGTTTGGCCAAACGGGAGGACATAGCAGGAGGGGAACACCATATGGGTTTTGGAAGGCAGATTTTGCAGGACTGGTTTTGTTTACACCATGTCCCATTTCAACCCCCCCCCCCCCTTGCACCCCTAGAATAGAAATTCCAAAAAAGTGACTCCATCTAAGAAAGTACACCCCTCAAGGTATTCAAAACTTGGTTTACAAACTTTGTTAACCCTTTAGGTGTTCCACAAGAGTTAATGTCAGATGGAGAAACAATTAAGAAATGTTAATTTTTGGGAAAATTTTCCATTTTAACCCTTACTTTATTACTGGAAAAAATTAATTAACAGCCAAACAAAACTCAAAATAGGTTGCCATGATTCTGTAGTTTGCAGAAAGACCCCATATGTGGTTGTAAACTACTATTTGGCTAAACGGCAGGACATAGAAGAAGGGGAACGCCATATGGTTTTTGGAAGGCAGATTTTGCTGGACTGGTTTATTTACACCATGTACCCTTTCAAGCCCCCTGATGCACCCCTAGAGTAGAAACTCCATAAAAGTGACCCCATCTAGGAAACTACGGGATACGGTGGTTGTTGTTTTGGGACTATTTTAGGGGTAAATATGATTTTTGGTTGCTCTTTATTACACTTTTTTGAGGCAAGGTAACAAAAAATTTTAATTCTAAAATTGTTTCTACATTCGCTATTTAGTTTTGTGGAACACCTAAAGGGTTAACAAAGTTTGTAAAGTAACTTTTGAATACCTTGAGGGGTGTAGTTTCTTAGATGGGGTCACTTTTTTGGAGTTTCTAGTCTAGGCTACATCGGGGAAACGGGGAGGGGGGCTTCTAATGGGACATGGTGTAAATAAACGAGTCCATCAAAATCTGCCTTCCAGAAACCATATGGAGTTCCCTTCGTTCTATGCCCTTCCGTGTGGCTATATAGCCATTTACGACCACACATGGGGTGTTTCTGCAAACTACAGAATCAAGTCAATAAATATTTAGTTTTGTTTGGCTGTTAACCCTTGCTTTATTACAGGAAAAAAGGATTCAAATGGAAATTTTGGCACGGTTTTTATTTTATATTTTTAACGCTGTTCATCCGAGGGGTTTGGTCAAATGTTATTTTTATAGGACAGATTCTTACGGACCCGGCGATACCTAATATGTCTACATTTAAAAATTTATTTGGATTTTATACTATATTATCATTTTAGGAACCCCCAAAAATATTTTAGTATCTCCATAGCCTGGGAGCTACAGTTTTTTTTTTGTTGGGCAACTAATGTAGGGGCTCAATTTTTTGCGGGATGAGATGGCGGTTTTATAGGCACTAATTGGGGGTGCATATGACATTTTGATCACTCGCTATTACACTTTTTCTGAAGTTAGTTTTTTTTTTTTACGCTGTTTATCCGGGGGGTTGGGTTAAATGTTATTTTTATAGAGACGATTTTTACGGACGCGACAATGCCCAATATGTATAGCCTCAGACTTTGGAGACACTAAGCAGGCATCCTAAAACTGCGGCCCTCCAGATGTTGTAAAACTACAATTCCCACCATGCCCTGCTGATGGCTGTAGGTTGTCTGGGCATGCTGGGAGTTATAAGAGAGAAAAACAAATGATATTTGGTGTGAGGGGCTAGACAGAGCAGCGGTGCCCTTAATGGAGTAGGTTCAGTCTCCTCAATGACAAAGTAAAACAGTAAGTACGGGAACCGCGCTATATATTGGTGATTTATGTCAGTCGTTCAAACAGAATCTTATAAAGATGGGGAACTGAATTTGCATCCAGCTTTCGGAAGCAACAGTCACAGGTACGTATTCACATACAGGGAAGCTGTTATACACCTCCAGCTGGTCCTCAGATCCCGCCGTGAGCCACCGACCACTTATTCCAACACCGGGTCAAAATACCTTCACAAAAGGACAAAAAGATGGTGCAATACCCTCGATATCAAAAAGGTAACAAAGGTTTATTGTACTCACAAATTAAAAGTTGTTAACATGCACAAAAGGATGCCCAGTGCGGGATCTGAGGACCAGCTGGAGCTGTTCCCTGTATGTGAAATACGTACCTGTGACTGTTGCTTCCGAAAGCTGGATGCAAATTCAGTTCCCCATCTTTATAGGATTCTGTTTGAACGACTGACTTAAATCACCAATATATAGCGCGGTTCCCGTACTTACTGTTTTACTATGCTGGGAGTTATAGTTTTACAACATCTGAAGGGCTGCAATTTGAGGATGCCTGCACTAAAACTAATATTTTTTTGGGAAAAAAAAAATAGTTTCCGTGTCTCCAAAGTCTGAGAGCCATAGTTTTTTATGTTCTCTAGGGGACTGTTGAGGATTATAAAAATGTAGTACTCCATGGAAGTGTGATACTCCCTGAAGCAATCGATAACGCAGAGGCCCGGATGATCGGGGGCAAGTGTCACACTGAGTGGTGGTGTCCTCTTCCGTATCCCCCTCTTGTGACACACTCTGCATCTTTTTGGGTTCGTCCCTTCTTTCCAGTATGGGGGACCACCCCTGGAAAATGTTGGCCAGATCCGGGCGCCTCCAATTCCCGAGGTACTCCGGCCTGCTCTTTCCCGGTCTGAAAAGATCAGGTCTTTGAGGACTGTCTCATAGAATTGGAGGAATGTCCCTGTGCTGCCAGCACTTCGGGATAGTAAAAAAGAGTTGTACAAGGCAACCTGTACCAAGAAGACCGCAACTTTTTTGTACCATGCCCTGGTTTTGCGTGTGGCATTATATGGCTTGAGGACTGGATCAGAGAGATCAACTCCTCACATATACCAATTGTAGTCGACGATACAATCAGGCTTGAGGACCATTGCCGCGGTACCTCGCACAGAGACGGGGGTGGTGCTGTTACCGTGGATTGTGGACAGCATGAGGACATCCCTCTTGTCCTTATACCTGACCAGCAACAGGTTTCCACTGGTAAGGGCACGGGTCTCACCCCTGGGGATAGGTCCCTGGAGGGGGTGGGCAGGGAGGCCGCCTTGATTTTTCAGCACGGTCCCACAAGCAAACATGGATCTGGCGGCAAGGGACCTGAACAAGGGAATGCTAGTATAAAAGTTATCCACGTAAAGGTGGTAACCCTTATCTACCAGTGGGTACATAAGGTCCCACACGAGTTTTCCGCTAACACCCAGAGTGGGGGGACATTCTGGTGGTTGAATACGGGAATCTCGCCCCTCGTACACACAAAATTTGTAAGTGTACCCTGAGGTACTCTCACAAATTTTGTATATTCTTCACGCCATACCTTTCCCGCTTTGTGGGAATGTATTGGCGGAAACTGAGTCTCCCCTTGAACGCAACGAGAGACATGCTGCATTATTGGAATAATGCAGACATTTCCGGATGGCCTCAAACCGGTGACGTGTCATGACCATACTGTAGAGTTGGGTCTGGTAGAGGATGTCCCCACTCCAGTATTGCCTGACACTGGGTTTTTGCACTAGACCCATGTGCAGCATGAGGCCCCAAAATGTCCTCATCTCGGCTGCGCTGACCGGCGTCCAGCCACCGGGTCTAGCCAAAAATTAGCCTGGGTGCTGAGCAACGAACTGTTGGGCGTACAGGTTCGTCTGCTCCACCATCAGATTCACAAATGGGCTACTAAAAAAAAAAAAACAGTCAATTTCAGTAAACCCCACTGTGGGAATCTGGATTGCCAGCAAAATCCGGAATCTCGGGCTCAAAGTTCACTGGGGAACACCAGCTAAGTTCATCGGCAGGGGGCTCTGATGGGCTTATCTGGTGGGCCGGGAAACCAGTATGAACCCCATGGCAGCTCGTACTAGGGTGGGCCACAGGATCCCTAGCATGTGGGGCTCCTGGCTCTGCCTGGCGGCGTCTCCCACGCCTTGGGGGCTCATCGTCATCAGATGATGAGGAGGATGCAGATGGCAAGTGGCAGGGGGGGGTCTAGGGTCTGAAAGCTGAAACAAAAAAGTTTAGATAAAAGTGCTTTTTTTTTTCCTAACTAACTTTTCCGTTCTATCCCTGCCTAACGATGCCTCTCCCTCACTGACCCTAACCTACCTGGAGGGCGATGGGTGCAGGAGGGTGATGGATGACGATTAGGGCGACTCAGGAGCTGGTGCTAGACGGTGCTGGAGGGTGCTCGTGCAGAACAGGAAGAGGAGGGGAGAGAGAGGAGCGCAGGAAGTTTGAATATCGCGCCTCTCTCCCCTGCACCAATCAGCACCCTGGACAGCAGCATTCAGCACCAGGGCCAGCACCGCCTCTTCAAATCTTCGGACTGTGATTGGTGGTGTATAATCACGCCACCGATCGCAGTCTTTTTCCGGTTCATCGGGTCACCAGAGACCCGAATAGACCGGAAACGCAGCAAACCGCAGGTCTGAATTGACCTGCGGTTTTCTGCGATCGCCGTTACATGGGGGTCAAATGACCGGGTTGTTACAGGATGCCGGCTGAATATTTTCAGCCGGCATCCTGTTCCGATTAACCCCCGCGGCGACGAAATCGCGATTTAAAGCCATGCAGTAGCGGTACGTCATGCGTCCCTAAGGGTTTAAAGCCACTGAGCTCTTCACAATGTTTTCTAGGGAGATTACATGGCTATGTGCTTGTTTTTGTGCACCTTTTGGTTATGACAGGTGTCCACAAACCTTTGACCACATTTTGTCAAAGGAAAATGTTGTACATTGGATATTGCAAGAGTCAATCCAAGTCCATTAGTAGTAAATGGTCTTGGCAGATTCAATGATATTTTAGTCAGTTGACAAGATTCAGGTCAGTTTGGTTTATTCCATTCCATGAAACCACAGATTTTGCATACATATAAATGTCAGTAAACATGTTCTGTACATCTGTGTATCTAGTTTGTGAATTCGACCTTCTGTATTCACATTAGACAGCTGTTTTATGAACGTACTTCACCCTTTTCTAAATGTTTGCTAGAAGGCAGAGAGCCCATAGGCTGACAATAGTAATGACAGTGATATGCCTATTGGTTCTTCCCTCTATACAACATTAGGGCAAGTCACAATATGATGTCATCTCAGTGCTTCATCGTGACCCAGCGTTTAGTGATATTACAATATCCCTATTTGAAATTCTGTTCTATGTATGTCATCATTTTGGAATGTGCTTTGTGCACAGCATGGGAGCTATATAAATAAGATTAGCTCTTGTATAATATCAGAATGTCATAATATATTCAGAGGGTAAGCAAAGTCTTGTCATTATTTGAGCATAGTGAATATAGCATGCTGGGACTCATTTCAGCTTTGATTTGCTCACAAATAATTAGTTGAATGTTAGCACAAATCAATAAATCTTTCAAGTCTCGGCTCTACTCTCATATTCTGAGAGGATGGCACTCTGGGGATAACTGCATATAACATCCTATAATAAATAAAGTAGATTAGTTGGGATTAAGGCCATGAGGAGAAAGCATGAAAAAAAACCTTGTTCATTTATTGCAGGCTATTTTAGGTCATTGTAGGCCTCTGCGCCTTTCACGTAATCTGCTGCTGAGGGAAGAGAATGAATGTAGGCAGACCCCATACTAGCTGTTCCCTGTCATGCTCTAAATAAATCATGGCATGCTCTTCACCAATCAAGGCCTCTGCTTCACAATATAACGTACATTGTTTAAGTGGCGCTCCAATTTCTACCCAGCTGTGAAGACAGAGAAGCATCTGACTACCCCATGGTCTCTGGTCAGTTTCACAGAACTTGCAGGAAGTATATGAAACTCATAGCATTATTTCTAGGACTATTCTTATACAGGGAGTGCAGAATTATTAGGCAAGTTGTATTTTTGAGGATTAATTTTATTATTGAACAACAACCATGTTCTCAATGAACCCAAAAAACTCATTAATATCAAAGCTGAATATTTTTGGAAGTAGTTTTTAGTTTGTTTTTAGTTTTAGCTATTTTAGGGGAATATCTGTGTGTGCAGGTGACTATTACTGTGCATAATTATTAGGCAACTTAACAAAAAACAAATATATACCCATTTCAATTATTTATTTTTACCAGTGAAACCAATATAACATCTCAACATTCACAAATATACATTTCTGACATTCAAAAACAAAACAAAAACAAATCAGTGACCAATATAGCCACCTTTCTTTGCAAGGACACTCAAAAGCCTGCCATCCATGGATTCTGTCAGTGTTTTGATCTGTTCACCATCAACATTGCGTGCAGCAGCAACCACAGCCTCCCAGACACTGTTCAGAGAGGTGTACTGTTTTCCCTCCTTGTAAATCTCACATTTGATAATGGACCACAGGTTCTCAATGGGGTTCAGATCAGGTGAACAAGGAGGCCATGTCATTAGATTTTCTTCTTTTATACCCTTTCTTGCCAGCCACGCTGTAGAGTACTTGGACGCGTGTGATGGAGCATTGTCCTGCATGAAAATCATGGTTTTTCTTGAAGGATGCAGACTTTTTCCTGTACCACTGCTTGAAGAAGGTATCTTCCAGAAACTGGCAGTAGGACTGGGAGTTGAGCTTGACTCCATCCTCAACCCGAAAAGGCCCCACAAGCTCATCTTTGATGATACCAGCCCAAACCAGTACTCCACCTCCACCTTGCTGGCGTCTGAGTCGGACTGGAGCTCTCTGCCCTTTACCAATCCAGCCACGGGCCCATCCATCTGGCCCATCAAGACTCACTCTCATTTCATCAGTCCATAAAACCTTAGAAAAATCAGTCTTGAGATATTTCTTGGCCCAGTCTTGACGTTTCAGCTTGTGTGTCTTGTTCAGTGGTGGTCGTCTTTCAGCCTTTCTTACCTTGGTCATGTCTCTGAGTATTGCACACCTTGTGCTTTTGGGCACTACAGTGATGTTGCAGCTCTGAAATATGGCCAAAATTGGCAGCTGCACGCTTGACTTTTCTCAGTTCATGGGCAGTTATTTTGCGCCTTGGTTTTTCCACATGCTTCTTGCGACCCTGTTGACTATTTTGAATGAAACGCTTGATTGTTCGATGATCACGCTTCAGAAGCTTTGCAATTTTAAGAGTGCTGCATCCCTCTGCAAGATATCTCACTATTTTTTACTTTTCTGAGCCTGTCAAGTCCTTCTTTTGACCCATTTTGCCAAAGGAAAGGAAGTTGCCTAATAATTATGCACACCTGATAAAGGGTGTTGATGTCATTAGACCACACCCCTTCTCATTACAGAGATGCACATCACCTAATATGCTTAATTGGTAGTAGGCTTTCGAGCCTATACAGCTTGGAGTAAGACAACATGCATAAAGAGGATGATGTGGTCAAAATACTCATTTGCCTAATAATTCTGCACTCCCTGTAGAATACAGTATTATTGTAGGAGGAGATGCTTGCAGAAGAAGACATGGGCCCGCAATTCTGCCTAATTCTGTAAAATTATGTTTTGTGGAAGTATTTATGTGGTAGCAACTATTACATGTCTTATATGAATTGCACATTATGTAACTCATTGGTCTCTAGGGGATTCAGTTAGCAGCATTCTCTTTCTCCACCCTAAATATTATAGACAGAGACCATGGTTTTAGCTGAAAAAGTATGCACAATTACTTTATTTTCTGTCCATTAAAAATTGTCTGCCATCAAGAATAATGCATTAACTCCATATGTACTGTATTTCTGGTGTTTCATAGCATCATTATAAATGTACAATTAGCTTTGTCAAGCACAAGCTGATAAAAGAATAAGAACACACATTGCGCTGACCAAAGGTGTCCGAAAACCCAACCATCTAATTTTCATATAGCTTGTTACTTGGATGCACAATTTTGTTAGTTATACTGTAGTTTAATCCACAAAACTGTGTCAGGGTCCATTCACACATCCGCATGTGTTTTACGGATCCGCAAAACACGGACACCTGCAATGTGCGTTCTGCATTTTGCAGACCGCACATCGCCAGCACTATAATAGAAAATGCCTAATCCTGTCCGCAATTGCGGACACAAATAGAACATGTTCTATTTTTTTCAGGAGCTGTGGACCGGAAGATCGGCAGCGCGCTCCGGAAATGCGGATGTGGAGAGCACATAGTCTGTTCCATCCCCTTAGAGAATTAATGGGTCCGCACCCGTTCTGCAATTTGCGGAACGGATGCGGACCCATTATTATGGATATGTGAATGGAGCCTAAGGGGAATATTCTTACATTACTAGTCCTATGGTGCAAGTAGTGATAGGTTCCAGCCTACCAAACCCCAAAGACATATAGCAAAAGAATCACTGATGGAAAATATGCTAACTATATGTTGAGCTTTATTCACCAAATATGCACCCTGTGAGAGGGTCTTTCTCAAGCACTGGGTTAAGGTTACATGGAGACTTCTTACAGTGGTACAGTTGTAGTCAAAAAGAATACATTGGGGCAGATTTACGAATCCAGTCTAATTTTTAGACACTGTAAATTTAGCCAAACTTTCAGAAGCTGTATAATAAATCTGGTACACTTATAGACTATAGTCGAAGTTTAATTTATTCCATGACACTGTACATATGAAATGGAGTATGCAAACATAATAAAAAAATAGGTACTATAAGCATGAACAAGACACATTACAAACTGTTACAGAAGGAGGAAGAACCCTATCCACGAGAGCTTACTCTATAGTAGACTTGTGCTATCACCTAAGTCACAACCCCTTTTCAGATGAGTCAAGAAACGTGTCCCCAATGACTTTAAAGGGGTTGTCCCACTTTTCTTTTTCAATCTTACCAGCAGTAGATGTCCTGATAACTTCCCGTTTGGTGCCGGCAGTTGAGTGAAGGCCGGCTACGTCTCCTCATGACTCACCCTGAGAGCTCAGTCCTTGCGTGCTCGTTCATGTGGATGAGTCATCCTTCTGGAGCCGCAAAATGTATGTGAGGCCCTCTCCCCAGTATAATAAACATTGAGTGCGCCCCCCCCAGTATAATAAACATTGAGTGCGGCCCCCCCAGTATAATAAACATTGAGTGCGGGCCCCCCTCCAGTATAATAAACATTGAGTGCGGCCCCCCCCAGTATAATATACATTGTGCGGGCCCCCCCAGTATAATAAACATTGAGTGCGGGCCCCCCCCCCAGTATAATAAACATTGAGTGCGGCCCCCCCCCCCAGTATAATAAACATTGAGTGCGGGCCCCCCCCAGTATAATATACATTGAGTGCGGCCCCCCCAGTATAATAAACATTGAGTGCGGGCCCCCCCCAGTATAATAAACATTGAGTGCGGGCCCCTCCCAGTATAATAAATATTGAGTGCGGGCCCCCCAGTATAATATACATTGAGTGCGGCCCCCCCAGTATAATAAACATTGAGTGCAGGCCCCCCCCAGTATAATAAACATTGAGTGCGGGGCCCCCCAATATAATAAACATTGAGTTCGGCCCCCCCCCCCAGTATAATAAACATTGAGTGTGGGCCCCCCCAGTATAATATACATTGAGTGCGGCCCCCCCCAGTATAATAAACATTGGTGGCGCAGTGGGAAGTGCCAATGAGGGTTAAAAAAATAAATAAAAAATGTACTCACCTCCACCAATTGATCGTGCAGCTGCCGGTCTCCTGTTCTTTCTTTAGGACCTGTCAAAGGACCTGTGGTGACATCACTGTGGTCATCACATGGTACATCATATGATCCATCACCATGGTAATGGACCATGTGATTAGCTCAGTGACGTCACCACAGGTCCTGAAGCAAGAACAGGAGACCGGCAGCTGCACGATCAATTGGTGGAGGTGAGTAAATTATTTTTTTAACCCTCATTGGCACTTCCCACTGCGCCACCTATGTTTATTATACCTGGGGGGGTGGCCGCACTCAATGTATATTATACTGGGGGGGGGGGGGGCGCACTCAATGTATATTATACTGGGGGGGGCCGCACTCAATGTATATTATACTGGGGGGGGGGGACCCGCACTTAATGTTTATTATACTGGGGGGGCCCACACTCAATGTTTATTATACTGGAGGGGGGGCCTCACTCAATGTTTATTATACTGGGGGGGCCCGCACTCAATGTTTATTAGCACGACAACATATCATCTCTTATAGATCATAGCAGTGTATCACTGTATTCCGGCGGCAGGAGGGAGCGCACGGCGTCCTCGGTTGCTATGACGCCGTGCGCTCCATCCTGCTGCCGGAAAACAGTAATACACTGCTATGATCTATAAGAGAGTATCACTGTATTCCGGCGACAGGAGGGAGCGCACGGCGTCCTCGGTATCTATGACGCCGTGCGCTCCCTCCTGCTACAAGAAAGCAGTAATACATTGATATAATGCGACGTGCGCGCTCACAGTGTGAGTGAGAGGCCGGCTGTAGGATCGCAATAGTTACCAGTGCGGCATGGATGCGGCCGGCGAAATGCGGCCGTATCCATGGGATACCAGCACAAACAAAGGGGAGTGAAAGGAGCGTTTTTAGGCTGAATGCTATGTTTTTTTTAATGACTTGTATTAGAAGAAATGTTCAGTGGGGGGCAATGATTTAATGTAACCCTATTTAATGAAGTGGGACAACCCCTTTAGTGCAATCTAGTGGATTACTGTTGAAATCCAATAATAAAAAGCAGTTAGTACATCTACAAAAAGTCTCAGTGTGGTCTTTTGACCTACGTATGTTTCCGAACACTGCCCCATATAGACATGTCTATTGATCAGCTGACAAATGAGCAAGTACTTGTAAACAATGTATGCCAAAGGGAATGTCCATTAACTACAACATTGAGATATCATTTTACTGTCTGTGAGATTAAGGTTGGTGAGTGACTTTTAGTGGAATATGCCAGATTTACTTTTTTTTGTGTGTAGACACAAAGGACCTGATTTATCATACCTTCACTCCAGAATTCTACCGTCAAAAAGGGCTTTTGCGAATTTTTTGCACTCACTCGCGAAAATTTTATTGCCTGAGCAAAAATGTTTAACTTTTTACATTCACTTGCACACAATTTTGGCAATTTTTGCATTTTTACACCACTCACTCCAGTTTTGTAATATGGGTGGAAACGTGGGTGTGGTTAGCTATATTAATGAGTTTCACTCCAGATTTATCATTGCGACTTTTAAAAGAAATTGCAAAATAGTCACAATTTCACTCCAGTAGTAAGTGGAGTAGGAAAACTGGAGTAGCTTTTCTAGACAGAACTGTTAGGTTTAAAGACAAGCCAAATTTATCAAACAACCTGTGACATTTGATACACGTGGCACAAAGTACTTCAACACAGACTCATGCAAAACTGACGTCAAATAGTCTACTCATGAGAAATTCCGCCCAAAGACTTCTTAAACTCTTTTTTAAAGGGAACCTGTCACCGGGAATTTGTGTATAGAGCTGAGGACATGGGTTGCTAGATGGCCGCTAGCACATCCGCAATACCCAGTCCCCATAGCTCTGTGTGCTTTTATTGTGTAAAAAAAAACGATTTGATAAATATACAAATTAACCTGAGATGAGTCCTGTCCCTAACTCATCTCACCTACATGACTCATCTCCGACTAATTTGCATATGTTTCAAATCGGGTTTTTTACACAATAAAAGCACACAGAGCTACGGGGACTGGGTACTGCGGATGTGCTAGTTCTCTCTGATTTTACTCCCACAATTTTTCCAACAATCAAAATAACTAGGGCAAAGTGCACGCACACAGGCACGCAACAAAATTCCTCTAAATGTGCATATTGTGGAGATTTATCAATAGTTTTATAAGATGCAAAAATTTTGTTTTCCAAGTAATTCACAGTAAGATACAAAAAATTAAGGAACATTTATAACATGGTTGTAAGCATGAAGATTACTGCATACAACAGGTAAAGTATATGAATAACAAGTTTGTTAATTTAAGTGTAAAATAAAGTACTAATCCTGTGGTGATTTTTAATTATCTCATTCAACCCCCTTTAATATCAAAGATGTTCTCCAGTCAAATCTATTTTACTGAAGCACCTAGTATATTTATATACCACTTACAGGTCATTTAGCAACTTTATACATCACAGAGGTTCACTTATAAGTTTAACATAGTGTATGGAATTGCAATGTATAAAAATTAAGATTTAATACCACCTTATTTTACCCTAGGCTCTTGTAAGGCATAGCAGCTGGATCTTACTAGAACCAGCGTAAATATGATCATCACACTATGAATGGAGTTTACCACTGTAACTGGGGCTTCTATGGCAGCCGCAACTATAGAGGAAAGACAGGTTCCTAAGAAAAAACAATACAATTATAATGTCTCCCAATGTTCTTTGCTGACCTTTTGGGCAATGCATGTAAAAAAGTGAAAATAAAGTACAGAAGCAAAATAGTGAAAATAAAAGTACAGTAGTAAATAAAAATGTAAAAAAAAAATGTGAACACAGCATAAAACATGGGTGGACTGGGAACTTAACACGGCCCTACGAAAAAATTCTAAAAGTGGCCCCATGTTGTAGACAAGTGCAACTTGACAGAATGTGGGGCAAGACAGGTAGGCAAGGACAACCAAAGTACGTGTCATCTGCAATACTGTATTACAGCACAAATTACCTTCCCAGCAGAAACAAATACCACAGAGCAGCACAAAATACTGCTGCCTTTGCCTCATCCTTAAGTCAGTGATACAGTTGAGTTCAGAAGGAGACCTGTGACAGTAGGCCAGGTGCATAAGTACTGTACCTGATGCTTCTAGCATCAATTAACGCTTAAGGCATCAGATCGTTATATATCAGATGGGTAGCATTGAGGCTCGGGCAGCCCCTGTAGGTTTTATGGCCAGTCCGCCCCCGGCACAAAGCATTGCAACATTTCTGCACATATTTTTCCCCCAACATATAGGATATATGAATGGGGTGGGGGTGGGGGAATAGCCTGGTAAAGGCTTTCACTAACAGGCAATTAAAATAACCTATGTAAACTGGTCTATCTATAGTGAATTTAAACAATGAGTGTGCAACCTGTGACTATCTAGTAATACTTGATATTTGCTTGTGTACTTCACACTATGATTGTATACAGTTGAAACCAGATGTTTACATACACTATATAAAAAGACACATGCATGTTTTTCTCAAAATCTGGCATGAAATCAGAATAAACCTTTCCTGTATTTAGTCAATTAGGATTACCATAATTATTATTTTTTGCCAAATACCAGAATAATGATAGAGAGAATGTTTTAAGACATTTTTATTACTTTTTGCAATATCAAACGTTTACATACACTAAGATTACTATGCCTTTAACCACTTAAGGACCACAGGTTTTTACCCCCCTAGTGACCAGGCCCTTTTTTACAAATCGGCACTCCACAACTTTAGCGGTTTATCGCTCGGTCATGCAACTTACCACCCAAATGAATTTTACCTCCTTTTCTTCTCACTAATAGAGCTTTCATTTGGTGGTATTTTATTGCCGCTGACATTTTTACTTTTTTTGTTATTAATCGAAATTTAACGATTTTTTTGCAAAAAAATGACATTTTTCACTTTCAGCTGTAAAATTTTGCAAAAAAAACGACATCCATATATACATTTTTCGCCAAATTTATTGTTCTACATGTCTTTGATAAAAAAAAAAATGTTTGGGCAATAAAAAATTGGTTTGGGTAAAAGTTATAGCATTTGCAAACTATGGTACAAAAATGTGAATTTCCGCTTTTTGAAACAGCTCTGACTTTCTGAGCACCTGTCATGTTTCCTGAGGTTCTACAATGCCCAGACAGTAGAAACACCCCACAAATGACCCCATTTCGGAAAGGAGACACCCTAAGGTATTCGCTGATGGGCATAGTGAGTTCATAGAACTTTTTATTTTTTGTCACAAGTTAGCGGAAAATGATGATGATTTATTTTTTTTATTTTTTTCTTACAAAGTCTCATATTCCACTAACTTGCGACAAAAAATAAAAAATTCTAAAAACTTGCCATGCCCCTCACGGAATACCTTGGGGTGTCTTCTTTCCAAAATGGGGTCACTTGTGGGGTAGTTATACTGCCCTGGCAATTTAGGGGCCCAAATGTGTGAGAAGAACTTTGCAATCAAAATGTGTAAAAAATGACCGGTGAAATCCGAAAGGTGCACTTTGGAATATGTGCCCCTTTGCCCACCTTGGCAGCAAAAAAGTGTGACACATCTGGTATCGCCGTACTCAGGAGAAGTTGGGGAATGTGTTTTGGGGTGTCATTTTACATATACCCATGCTGGGTGAGAAAAATATCTTGGTCAAATGCCAACTTTGTATAAAAAAATGGGAAAAGTTGTCTTTTGCCAAGATATTTCTCTCACCCAGCATGGGTATATGTAAAATGACTCCCCAAAACACATTCCCCAACTTCTCCTGAGTACGGCGATACCAGATGTGTCACACTTTTTTGCAGCCAAGGTGGGCAAAGGGGCACATATTCCAAAGTGCACCTTTCGGATTTTGCAGGCCATTTTTTACACATTTTGATTGCAAGGTACTTCTCACACATTTGGGCCCCTAAATTGCCAGGGCAGTATAACTACGCCACAAGTGACCCCATTTTGGAAAGAAGACACCCCAAGGTATTCCGTGAGGGGCATGGCGAGTTCCTGGAATTTTTTATTTTTTGTCACAAGTTAGCGGAAAATGATGATTTTTTATTTTTTATCTTTTTTCCTTACAAAGTCTCATATTCCACTAACTTGCGACAAAAAATAAAAAATTCTAGGAACTCGCCATGCCCCTCACGGAATACCTTGGGGTGTCTTCTTTCCAAAATGGGGTCACTTGTGGCGTAGTTATACTGCCCTGGCAATTTAGGGGCCCATATGTGTGAGAAGTACTTTGCAATCAAAATCTGTAAAAAATGACCGGTGAAATCCGAAAGGTGCACTTTGGAATGTGTGCCCCTTTGCCCACCTTGGCAGCAAAAAAGTGTCACACATCTGGTATCTCCGTACTCAGGAGAAGTTGGGGAATGTGTTTTGGGGTGTCATTTTACATATACCCATGCTGGGTGAGAGAAATATCTTGGCAAAAGACAACTTTTCCCATTTTTTTATACAAAGTTGGCATTTGACCAAGATATTTTTCTCACCCAGCATGGGTATATGTAAAATGACACCCCAAAACACATTCCCCAACTTCTCCTGAGTACGGCGATACCAGATGTGTCACACTTTTTTGCTGCCAAGGTGGGCAAAGGGGCACATATTCCAAAGTGCACCTTTCGGATTTTGCAGGGCATTTTTTACACATTTTGATTGCAAAGTTCTTCTCACACATTTGGGCCCCTAAATTGCCAGGGCAGTATAACTACGCCACAAGTGACCCCATTTTGGAAAGAAGACACCCCAAGGTATTCCGTGAGGGGCATGGCGAGTTCCTAGAATTTTTTATTTTTTGTCGCAAGTTAGTGGAATATGAGACTTTGTAAGGAAAAAAGAAAAAAAAAGAAAAATCATCATTTTCCGCTAACTTGTGACAAAAAATAAAAAATTCTAGGAACTCGCCGTGCCCCTCACGGAATACCTTGGGGTGTCTTCTTTCCAAAATGGGGTCACTTGTGGCGTAGTTATACTGCCCTGGCAATTTAGGGGCCCAAATGTGTAAGAAGTACCTTGCAATCAAAATCTGTAAAAAATGGCCGGTGAAATCCGAAAGGTGCACTTTGCAATATGTGCCCCTTTGCCCACCTTGGAAGCAAAAAAGTGTCACACATGTGGTATCGCCGTACTCAGGAGAAGTTGGGGAATGTGTTTTGGGGTGTCATTTTACATATACCCATGCTGGGTGAGAGAAATATCTTGGCAAAAGACAACTTTTCCCATTTTTTTATACAAAGTTGTCTTTTGCCAAGATATTTCTCTCATCCAGCATGGGTATATGTAAAATGACACCCCAAAACACATTCCCCAACTTCTCCTGAGTACGGCGATACCACATGTGTGACACTTTTTTGCAGCCTAGATGCGCAAAGGGGCCCAAATTCCTTTTAGGAGGGCATTTTTAGACATTTGGATCCCAGACTTCTTCTCACACTTTCGGGCCCCTAAAAAGCCAGGGCAGTATAAATACCCCACATGTGACCCCACTTTGGAAAGAAGACACCCCAAGGTATTCAATGAGGGGCATGGCGAGTTCCTAGAATTTTTTTTTTTTTTGCATAAGTTAGCGGATATTGATTTTTTTTTGTTTTTTTCCTCACAAAGTCTCACTTTCCGCTAACTTAGGACAAAAATTTCAATCTTTCATGGACTCAATATGCCCCTCACGGAATACCTTGGGGTGTCTTCTTTCCGAAATGGGGTCACATGTGGGGTATTTATACTGCCCTGGCTTTTTAGGGGCCCTAAAGCGTGAGAAGAAGTCTGGAATATAAATGTCTAAAAATGTTTACGCATTTGGATTCCGTGAGGGGTACGGTGCGTCCATGTGAGATTTTATTTTTTGACACAAGTTAGTGGAATATGAGACTTTGTAAGAAAAAACAAAAACAAACAAAAAATTTCCGCTAACTTGTGCCAAAAAAAATGTCTGAATGGAGCCTTACCAGGGGGGGGTGATCAATGACAGGGGGGTGATCACCCATATAGACTCCCTGATCACCCCCCTGTCATTGATCACCGCCCCTGTAAAGCTCCATTCAGACATCCGCATGATTTTTACGGATCCATGGATACATGGATCGGATCCACAGAACGCATGCGGACATCTGAATGGAGCCTTACAGGGGGGTTATCAATGACAGGGGGTGATCAGGGTAATCAGGGTGATCACCCCCCTGTCATTGATCACCCCCCCTGTAAAGCTCCATTCAGACATCCGCATGATTTTTTACGGATCCATGGATACATGTATCGGATCCACAGAACGCATGCGGACGTCTGAATGGAGCCTTACAGGGGGGTTATCAATGACAGGGGGTGATCAGGGTAATCAGGGTGATCACCCCCCTGTCACTGACCACCCCCCCTGTAAGGCTCCATTCAGACATCCGCATGATTTTTTACGGATCCATGGATACATGGATCGGATCCACAGAACGCATGCGGACGTCTGAATGGAGCCTTACAGGGGGGTTATCAATGACAGGGGGTGATCAGGGTAATCAGGGTGATCACCCCCCTGTCATTGATCACCCCCCCTGTAAAGCTCCATTCAGACATCCGCATGATTTTTTACGGATCCATGGATACATGTATCGGATCCACAGAACGCATGCGGACGTCTGAATGGAGCCTTACAGGGGGGTTATCAATGACAGGGGGTGATCAGGGTAATCAGGGTGATCACCCCCCTGTCACTGATCACCCCCCCTGTAAGGCTCCATTCAGACATCCGCATGATTTTTTACGGATCCATGGATACATGGATCGGATCCACAAAACGCATGCGGATGTCTGAATGGAGCCTTACAGGGGGGTTATCAATGACAGGGGGTGATCAGGGTAATCAGGGTGATCACCCCCCTGTCACTGATCACCCCCCCTGTAAAGCTCCATTCAGACATCCGCATGATTTTTTACGGATCCATGGATACATGTATCGGATCCACAAAACGCATGCGGACGTCTGAATGGAGCCTTACAGGGGGGTTATCAATGACAGGGGGTGATCAGGGTAATCAGGGTGATCACCCCCCTGTCACTGATCACCCCCCCTGTAAAGCTCCATTCAGACATCCGCATGATTTTTTACGGATCCATGGATACATGTATCGGATCCACAAAACGCATGCGGACGTCTGAATGGAGCCTTACAGGGGGGTTATCAATGACAGGGGGTGATCAGGGTAATCAGGGTGATCACCCCCCTGTCACTGATCACCCCCCCTGTAAGGCTCCATTCAGACATCCGCATGTGTTTTGTGGATCCGATCCATGTATCCATGGATCCGTAAAAAATCATGCGGATGTCTGAATGGAGCCTTACAAGGGGGGTGATCAATGACAGGGGGTGATCAGGGAGTGTATATGGGTGATCACCCGCCTGTCATTGATCACCCCCCTGTCATTGATCACCTCCCTGTAAGGCTCCATTCAGACATCCGCATGATTTTTTACGGATCCATGGATCGGATCCACAAAACGCATGCTGACGTCTGAATGGAGCCTTACAGGGGGGTTATCAATGACAGGGGGTGATCAGGGTAATCAGGGTGATCACCCCCCTGTCACTGATCACCCCCCCTGTAAGGCTCCATTCAGACATCCGCATGATTTTTTACGGATCCATGGATACATGGATCGGATCCACAAAACGCATGCGGACGTCTGAATGGAGCCTTACAGGGGGGTTATCAATGACAGGGGGTGATCAGGGTAATCACCCCCCTGTCACTGATCACCCCCCCGTAAGGCTCCATTCAGACATCCGCATGATTTTTTACGGATCCATGGATCGGATCCACAAAACGCATGCGGACGTCTGAATGGAGCCTTACAGGAGGGTTATCAATGACAGGGGGGTGATCAGGGAGTGTATATGGGTGATCACCCGCCTTTCATTGATCACCCCCTGTAAGGCTCCATTCAGACGTCCGCATGTGTTTTGCGGATCCGATCCATGTATCCATGGATCCGTAAAAATCATGCGGACGTCTGAATGGAGCCTTACAGGGAAGTGATCAATGACAGGGGGTGATCAGGGAGTGTATATGGGTGATCACCCGCCTTTCATTGATCACCCCCCTGTAAGGCTCCATTCAGACGTCCGTATGCTTTTTGCGGATCCGATCCATGTATCCGTGGATCCGTAAAAATCATACGGACGTCTGAACGGAGCCTGACAGGGGGGGTGATCAATGACAGGGCGGTGATCAATGACAGGGGGTGATCAGGGAGTGTATATGGGTGATCACCCGCCTGTCATTGATCACCCCCCTGTAAGGCTCCATTCAGACGTCCGTATGCTTTTTGCGGATCCGATCCATGTATCCGTGGATCCGTAAAAATCATGCGGACGTCTGAACGGAGCCTGACAGGGGGGGTGATCAATGACAGGGCGATGATCAATGACAGGGGGGTGATCAGGGAGTTTATATGGGGTGATCGGGGGTTTATAAGGGGTTAATAAGTGACGGGGGGGGGGGGGTGTAGTGTAGTGTTTGGTGCGACTGTACTGACCTACCTGAGTCCTCTGGTGGTCGATCCTAACAAAAGGGACCACCAGAGGACCAGGTAGGAGGTATATTAGACGCTGTTATGAAAACAGCGTCTAATATACCTGTTAGGGGTTAAAAAATTCGGATCTCCAGCCTGCCAGCGAGCGATCGCCGCTGGCAGGCTGGAGATCCACTCGCTTACCTTCCGTTCCTGTGAGCGCGCGCGCCTGTGTGCGCGCGTTCACAGGAAATCTCGGCTCACGCGAGATGACGCCAATCGACGTTAGCGTAGCCTGGGAGAGCCGCCGCGATGACGCCTTTCGGCGTTACAGTTGCGGCAAGCGGTTAAAAAATTCTGGGCTTCCCATATGATGATGTCATCTGTTTGGAAGCTTCTGTTAGGTTTGTTGGCAACATCTGAGTTAGGCTACTTTCACACCTGCGTTCAGGTGTCCGCTCGTGAGCTCCGTTTGAAGGGGCTCACAAGCGGCCCTGAACGCAGCCGTCTGGCCCTAATGCATTCTCAGTGGAGGCGGATCCACTGAGCATGCATCCGTCTGCCAGCGCTCAGCCTCCGCTCCGCTAAGTGAGCGGACACCTGAACGCTGCAAGCAGCGTTCGGGTGACCGCCTGGCCATGCAGAGGCGAGCGGATCCGTTCCGACTTATAATGGAAGTCAATGGGGACGGATCCGCTTGAAGATGACACCATATGGCTCAATCTTCAAGCGGATCAGTCCCCCATTGACTTTCAATGTAAATTCTGAACGGATCCGCTCGGGCTACTTTCACACTTAGAAACTTAGAAAGTTATAATGCAGACGGATCCGTTCTGAACGGAGCCACCGTCTGCATTAATATGAGCGGATCCGTTCAGAACGGATCCGCTCGAACGCTAGTGTGAAAGTAGCCTTAGAGACACACCTGTGGATGCGGCTGCTACCAGCAAGTAGCCGCCCTACTTGCTGGTAGCAAGGTAATTTACATATTATAAAAATTGCTTTTTAACAAAATCTACTGAACAAAAATGAATATTTAGCTTATGTATAGGGAGCTCGCAGTGTAGGGATTATTATTAACCAAAAAAACAAAAAAAAAACGGTTTAGTGGGCTGACAGAAGCCCTTTAAGGATAACAAAGTCAATGTTTTGAAGTGGCCATCACAAAGCCCTGATCTCAATCCTATTGATAATTTATGGCACAAATATTTAGACAGCACTCCGTGGTGATGATGATGATGATAAATTATAATTTATTTCATATTATTTCAGCCGGAAATCAGTTGCAACGTTTCGGGCTAACATACGCCCTTCATCAGTCACTAGTGGAACCACAGCTTGTGTATAGCCGGCACCCACCCTTGCCATTTTCTGAAAGAGTGCTGTGGCCTATTGATTTGAAACTATTGATAATTTATGGACAAGGATAAAAAGGCAGGTGCGTGCAAGGCGACCAACAAACATGGCTCAATAACACCAGTTTTGTCAGGAGGAATGGGCCCAAATTCCAACCAACAACTGTGAGAAGCTTGTGGAAGGGTATCCAAAACGTTTCATCCAAGTCATACATTTTAAAGGCAATGTTACCAAATATTATTTCATTTGGCAAATAAAAATAATTATGGTAATCCTAATTGACTAAAAACAGGAAAGGTTTGTTCTGATTTCATGTCAGATATTAAGAAAAACATGCATATGTAACATAGTAACATAGTACATAAGGCCGAAAAAAGACATTTGTCCATCCAGTTGATCCAGAGGAAGGCCAAAAAAAAACCCTGTCAGGTAGAAGCCATTTTTCCCCACTTTAGGGGAATAAAAAATTCCTTCCCAACTCCAATCAGGCAATCGGAATAACTCCCTGGATCAACGACCCCTCTCTAGTAGCTATAGCCTATAATATTATTATGCTCCAGAAATACATCCAGGCCCCTCTTGAATTCCTTTATTGTACTCACGATCACCACCTCCTCAGGCAGAGAGTTCCATAGTCTCACTGCTCTTACAGTAAAGAATCCTTTTCTATGTTTGTGTACAAACCTTCTTTCCTCCAGACGCAGAGGATGTCCCCTCGTCACAATCCTGGGGATAAATAGCTGATGGGATAGATCTCTGTACTGACCCATGATATATTTATACATATTTATTAGATCTCCCCTCAGTCTTCTTTTTTCTAAAGTGAATAGCCCTAATTTTAATAATCTTTCAGGTTACTGTAGTTGTCCCATTCCAGTTATTACTTTAGTTGCCCTCCTCTGGACCTTCTCCAGCTCTGCTATGTCTGCCTTGTTTACAGGAGCCCAGAACTGTACACATGTGTGGTCTGACTAGCGATTTGTAAAGTGGTAGGACTACGTTCTTATCACGGGAATCTATACTCCTTCTGATGCAACCCATTATCTTATTTGCCTTGGCAGCAGCTGCCTGACACTGTTTTTTTGCTGTCTATTAAAATTCCTAAATCATTTTCCATGTCAGTGTTACCGAGTGTTTTACCATTTAGTATGTACGGGTGACTTGCATTATTCCTTCCCATGTGCATAACTTTACATTTATCAGTGTTAAACCTCATCTGCCACTTATCTGCCCATGCCTCCAATCTATCCAGATCCCTCTGTAGTAGTATACTGTCCTCATCAGTGTAAATTACTTTACACAGTTTAGTGTAATCTGCGAAATTGATACTTTACTAAATATATTAAAGAGAATAGGGCCCAATACTGACCCCTGAGGTACTCCACTAGTGACAGTGACCCAATCTGAGTGTGTACCGTTAATAACCACCCTCTGTTTTCTATCACTGAGCCAATTACTTACCCACATACAGACGTTTTCTCCAAGTCTGAGCATTCTCATTTTATATACTAACCTTGTATGCGGTACAGTGTCAAATGCTTTGGAGAAGTCCAGATATACGACATCCATTGATTCGCCGCTGTCAAGTCTAGAACTTACCTCCTCATAGAAACTGATTAAATTAGTTTGACATGACCGATCCCTCACGAAGCCATGCTGATATGGCGTTATTTGCTTATTCCCGTTGAAATGCTCTAATATAGCATCTCTTAGAAAACCTTCAAACAGTTTACCCACAACAGATGTTAAACTTACCGGCCTATAGTTTCCATGCTCTGTTTTTGGACCCTTTTTGAATATTGGCACCACATTTGCCAAGCGCCAATCCTGTGGGACATTCCCTGTCAGTATAGAGTCTGCAAATATCAGAAATAAGGGTCTGGCTATGACATTACTTAATTCCTTTAGGATACGGGGGTGTATGCCACCCGGTCCTGGCGATTTGTCTATTTTAATCTTTTTAAGTCGCTGATGTACTTCTTCCTGGGTCAGACGGGACACTTTTAATGGGGAATTTATTTTTGCATTCTGCATGTCACCTGACAGTTTATTTTCCTCAGTGAATACATTGGAGAATAAAATATTTAACAGCTTTGCTTTCTCCTCATTGCTCTCTGCGACTTCCCCCTCATTACTCTTTAAAGGGCCGACACCTTTAGATTTATACTTTTTAACATTTATAGAATTGAAGAACATTTTGGGGTTAGTTTTACTCTCTTTGGCAATTAATCTCTCGGTCTCTAGTTTGGCCGCTTTTATTTGTTTTTTACATGTTCTATTTTTTTCCTTATACTTTTTCAGTGCTTCCGTGCTACCCTCATGTTTCAGTGAAATATATGCTTATTTTTGTTGTCATTTATTGCTTTCTTTACAGTTCTATTTATCCACATTGGTTTCTTTTTGTTCCTTAAGCTTTTATTCCCATACGTTATGTACCCCTCACAATGCGATTTTCCGATGTTTTTAAAGATATCCCATTTTGTGGCTGTATTTTTATTTTTGAGGACTTTGCCCCAGTTAGTTCGGCCTATGGCCTCTCTTAGTTGGCTAAATTTAGCTTTTTTGAAGTTTGGTATTTTTGTTCCTCCCTGTAGAAACGCTCTTTTGAATGATAATTGGAAGGTTATAACTTTATGGTCACTATTTCCCAGGTGTCCCCCCCAACCTGCACATCTGTTGTTCTGTCAGGCCTATTGGTTAGTACTAAGTCCAGTATGGCCGTCCCTCTAGTCGGGTCCTGAACCAGTTGGGAGAGGTAATTGTCTTTGGTTATTGCCAAGAAACTATTTCGATTATGAGATATCCAAGTTTCAGTTTCCCAGTCTATATCTGGGTAGTTGAAGTCCCGCATAATAACCACCTCATTATGATTTGCCGCCTCGTCTATCTCGTTTAGTAGTAGATTTTCTGTGGACTCCGGTATATTAGGTGGTTTATAGTAAACTCCTATTAGTAATTTATTGTTGTTTTTAGCTCCATGTATCTCTACCCACAGTGACTCCACATGTTCATGTCCCTCACTTATATCTTCGCGGAGTGTGGGCTTTAGACAAGACTTCACATAAAGGCAAACCCCTCCCCCTCTCCGGTTTTGACGATCCTTTCTAAACTGTACATTAACTGCCCAGTCATAGCTATTATCCAGCCATGTCTCAGTTATTCCCACTATGTCATAGTTCTTCTCACACATCAGTAATTCCAGCTCCCCAGTTTTATTAGTCAGGCTTCTGGCATTAGTATACATACATTTGAGAGGTTTATGTATATTTTTTACCCTACACCTTTCCTTCTGAACTGTTCTAGTCCCTCCTTCCATTCCTCCCCCAGTCCCACTACCTTGTCCCCGGGTCTCTATTTGCACTATCTTCCCCTTCTATAATGTAATTTTCCTCCCCCCCAGTCCCTAGTTTAAAAACTCCTCCAACCTTCTAGCCATCTTTCTCCCCAGCACAGCTGCCCCTTCCCCATTGAGGTGCAGCTCGTCCCTACGATAGAGCCTGTAGCCGATAGAAAAATCGGCCCAGTTCTCCAGGAACCCAAACCCCTCCTTCCTACACCAGTTCTTGAGCTACTTGTTAATCTCCCTAATCTCCCATTGCCTTTCTTGTGTGGCTCGTGTTACAGGCAGTATTTCGGAAAATACTACCTTAGAGGTCCTTCCCCTCAGCTTTTGACCTAAATCCCTGAAATCATTTTTAAGGACGCTCCACCTACCTCTAACTTTGTCATTGGTTCCGATATGGACCATGACCGCTGGATCGTCTCCAGCCCCTCCCAGTAATCTGTCAACCCGATGTGTCTTTTTATATAGTGTATGTAAACCTCTGTTTTCAACTGTGTGTGTGTGTGTGTGTGTGTGTGTGTATATATATATATATATATTTATATATATATATATAATTAAAATTAGAATGTAATAACAGATGTTACAGATAATAGACACGTACATTAGCATAAGTGAGAGAGAAATGTATGTGCTTCTAAAATTAATTTTAGAAGCACGTACATTTCTCTTTCTCAGATATATATATATATATATATATATATATATATATATATATACAGTACAGACCAAAAGTTTGTACACACCTTCTCATTCAAAGAGTTTTCTTTATTTTCATGACTATGAAAATTCTAGATTCACCCTGAAGGCATCAAAACTATGAATTAACATATGTGAAATTATATACATAACAAAAAAATGTGAAACAGCTGAAAATATGTCATATTCTAGGTTCTTCAAAGTAGCCACCTTTTGCTTTGATTACTGCTTTGCACACTCTTGCCATTCTCTTGATGAGCTTCAAGAGGTAGTCACCTGAAATGGTCTTCCAAAAGTATTGAAGGAGTTCCCAGAGATGCTTAGAACTTGTTGGCCCTTTTGCCTTCACTCTGCGGTGCAGCTCACCCCAAACCATCTCGATTGTGTTCAGGTCCGATGACTGTGGACGCCAGGTCATCTGGCGCAGCACCCCATCACTCTCCTTCATGGTCAAATAGCCCTTACACAGCCTGGAGGTGTGTTATGGGTCATTGTCCTGTTGAAAAATAAATGATGATCCAACTAAACGCAAACCGGATGAAATAGCATGCCGCTGCAAGATGCTGTGGTAGCCATGCTGGTTTAGTATGCCTTCAATTTTGAATAAATCCCCAACAGTGTCACCAGCAAAGCACCCCCACACCATCACACCTCCTCCTCCATGCTTCACGGTGTGAACCAGGCATGTAGAGTCCATCCGTTCACCTTTTCTGCGTCGCACAAAGACACGGTGGTTGGAACTAAAGATCTCAAATTTGGACTCATCAGACCAAAGCACAGATTTCCACTGGTCTAATGTCCATTCCTTGTGTCCTTTAGCCCAAACAAGTCTCTTCTGCTTGTTGCCTGTCCTTTGCAGTGGTTTCCTAGCAGATATTCTACCATGAAGGCCTGATTCACACAGTCTCCTCTTAACAGTTGTTCTAGAGATGTGTCTGCTGCTAGAACTCTGTGTGGCATTGACCTGGTCTCTAATCTGAGCTGCTGTTAACCTGCGATTTCTGAGGATGGTGACTCGGATGAACTTATCCTCCGCAGCAGAGGTGACTCTTGCTCTTCCTTTCCTGGGGCGGTCCGCATGTGAGCCAGTTTCTTTGTAGCGCTTGCTGGTTTTTGTGATTGCACTTGGGGACACTTTTAATGTTTTCCTAATTTTTCGTACTGACTGACCTTCATTTCTTAAAGTAATGATGGCCACTCGTTTTTCTTTACTTAGCTGCTTTTTTCTTGCCATAATACAAATTCTAACAGTCTATTCAGTAGGACTATCGGCTGTGTATCCACCTGACTTCTCCACAACACAACTGATGGTCTCAACCCCATTTATAAGGCAAGAAATCCCACTTATTAAACCTGTCAGGGCACACCTGTGAAGTGAAAACCATTTCAGGTGACTACCTCTTGAAGCTCATCAAGAGAATGCCAAGAGTGTGCAAAGCAGTAATCAAAGCAAAAGGTGGCTACTTTGAAGAACCTAGAATATGACATATTTTCAGTTGTTTCACACTTTTTTGTTATGTATATAATTCCACATGTGTTAAATCACAGTTTTGATGCCTTTGGTGTGAATCTACAATTTTCATAGTCATGAAAATAAAGAAAACTCTTTGAATGAGAAGGTGTGTCCAAACTTTTGGTCTGTACTGTATATATAGATATATATATACAAACCGGATTCCCAAAAAGTTGGGACACTAAACAAATTGTGAATAAAAACTGAATGCAATGATGTGGAGATGGCAAATGTCAATATTTTATTTGTAATAGAACGTAGATGACAGATCAAACGTTTAATCCGAGTAAATGTATCATTTTAAAGGAAAAATACATTGATTCAAATTTTCACAGTGTCAACAAATCCCAAAAAAGTTGGGACAAGTAGCAATAAGAGGCTGGAAAAAGTAAATTTGAGCATAACGAAGAGCTGGAAGACCAATTAACACTAATTAGGTCAATTGGCAACATGATTGGGTATAAAAAGAGCTTCTCAGAGTGGCAGTGTCTCTCATAAGCCAAGATGGGTAGAGGATCACCAATTCCCACAATGTTGCGCAGAAAGATAGTGGAGCAATATCAGAAAGGTGTTACCCAGCGAAAAATTGCAAAGACTTTGCATCTATCATCATCAACTGTGCATAACACATCCGAAGATTCAGAGAATCTGGAACAATCT
The DNA here is from genome assembly GCF_014858855.1 of Bufo gargarizans. NCBI lineage: Eukaryota > Metazoa > Chordata > Amphibia > Anura > Bufonidae > Bufo > Bufo gargarizans. The sequence goes on along the minus strand of NC_058081.1, from coordinate 381,681,104 downwards.
GTGTGCGTAAGGGTCAAGGCCGTAAAACCATACTGGATGCCCGTGATCTCCGGGCCCTTAAACGACACTGCACCACAAACAGGAATGCTACTGTAAAGGAAATCACAGAATGGGCTCAGGAATACTTCCAGAAACCATTGTCAGTGAACACAATCCACCGTGCCATCCGCCATTGCCAGCTGAAACTCTACATTGAAAAGAAGAAGCCATTTCTAAGCAAGATCCACAAGCTCAGGCGTTTTCACTGGGCCAGGGATCATTTAAAATGGAGTGTGGCAAAATGGAAGACTGTTCTGTGGTCAGACAAGTCACGATTCAAAGTTCTTTTTGGAAATCTGGGACGCCATGTCATCCGGACCAAAGAGGACAAGGACAACCCAAGTTGTTATCAAAGCTCAGTTCAGGAGCCTGCATCTCTGATGGTATGGGGTTGCATGAGTGCGTGTGGCATGGGCAGCTTGCATGTCTGGAAAGGCACCATCAATGCAGAAAAATATATTCAGGTTCTAGAACAACATATGCTCCCATCCAGATGTCATCTCTTTCAGGGAAGACCCTGCATTTTTCAACAAGATAATGCCAGACCACATTCTGCATCAATCACAACATCATGGCTGCGTAGGAGAAGGATCCGGGTACTGAAATGGCCAGTCTGCAGTCCAAATCTTTCACTTATAAAGAACATTGGGCGCTTCATTAAGAGGAAGGTGCAACAAAGAAGGCCCAAGACGATTGAACAGTTAGAGGCCTGTATTAGACAAGAATGGGAAAGCATTCCTATTTCTAAACTTGAGAAACTGGTCTCCTCGGTCCCCAGACGTCTGTGGAGTGTTGTAAGAAGAAGGGGAGATGCCACACAGTGGTGAAGATGGCCTTGTCCCAACTTTTTTGGGATTTGTTGACACCATGAAATTCTGATTCAACATATTTTTCCCTTAAAATGGTACATTTTCTCAGTTTAAACTTTTGTTCAGTGATTTATGTTCTATTCTGAATAAAATATTAGAAGTTGGCACCTCCACATCATTGCATTCAGTTTTTATTAACGATTTGTATAGTGTCCCAACTTTTTTGGAATCCGGTTTGTATATATATATATATATATATATATATATGTAAATCTATCTTTATTTTCTACAAACCAGCATAAGGCTTTGAATACTTTTGTAATTTAATGTAAAAATTTAGTATAGCCAGTGAGTTATTCACATAAATCTGTATAGCGCCACCTGCTGTTTGCCCTTTTTCATACATGCTCAGTTCCATCCTTTAACTGCCATCAGCGGCAGCAGAAAGGATGTGCCCTCGAGAAAGCTGTCAGCTTGAAATAAATCTAGCAGATCAATTGCATCAGTTAATAAGGAGATCTCTGGACCCATGTGAGGGCTGGCTCTAAGTTTGTTAGAAAGAGACTAACATACTATATGATGTCAGATTTTTTACATTGCTCATAGGATAACCCCATTCAATAATAAAGTCAAGGTATGAACAATTAATCAGATCAAATAATCATTAAAAATTTGCACAAATAATAAAAAATTGATGTCTTATAAAAGAGGTGGAAGCACATGATTATTTAATTCCCAATAAGATATATTAAAGTAAGGCCTTATGAACACAACCGTATCCAAATTGCAGTAGGCAAACCTCCCATGTGCACTTTAGAAATGACTAAGAGGTGTATATAGATCATGCAGTATGAACAAGTATTAATATTAAAGAAACACACCATTAGCATTTTAACTGCATTATACAGGTATGCTCATACACCAAGCAAAGAGGCAGACTGAGGTGTATATAAAATATGTAGCGTGAACAGACACTAAAAAATGTTTTATTATAAATTGAATATACAGTATGCAGTACGCAGTTACAGTATGAACAATGGTACCACCTGTGTTTAAGGTCTCTTTTAGACATGCATATTGAAATCCATCCGTATTCTGGCTCTGGAATACCCACGGATTCTGGATGATATACCATCAAGATTGTCATCAGTATTGCTTCAATAACCCCTTGGGGACACAGCCTTATTTCACCTTAAGACCAGGCCATTTTTTGCGGTGATAAGTTATAAGTGGTGATAACTTTAAAACGCTTTGACTTATCCAGGCCATTCTGAGATTGTTTTTTTCGTCACGTATTGTACTTCATGACACTGGTAAAATGAAGTAAAAAAAATACATAATTTATAAAAAATTGGGAAAAATTTGCAGATTTCGAAGTTTCAGTTTCTCTACTCCTGTAATACATAGTAATACCCCCCAAAATTGTGATGACTTTACATTCCCCATATGTCTACTTCATGTTTGAATTATTTGGGAATGATATTTTATTTTTTAGGGATGTTACAAGGCTCAGAAGTTTAGAAGCAAATCTTGGAATTTTTCAGAAATTTACAAAAACCCAATTTTTAGGGACCACTACAGCTCTGAAGTCACTTTGCGAGGCTTACATAATATAAACCACCCCAAAATGACCCCATTCTATAAACTACACCACTCAAGGTATTCAAAACTGATTTTACAAACTTTGTTAACCCTTTAGGTGTTGCGCAAGAGCTATTGGCAAATGGGGATGAAATTTGAGAATTCAATTTTTTTGCCTAATTTTCCAATTTAACCCATTTTTCGACTAACAAAGCAAGGGTTAACAGCCAAACAAGACTGTATCTTTATTGCCCTGACTCTGCCGTTTACAGAAACACCCCATATGTGGCCGTAAACTACTGTACTACACAGCGGGGCGTAGAGTGAAAGGTGCGCCGTTTGGTTTTTGGAAGGCAGGTTTTGCTGGACTGGTTTTTTGACACCATGTCCCATTTGAAGACCCCCTGAGGCAACCCTAGAGTAGAAACTCCATAAAATTGACCCCAACTAAGAAAGTACACCCCTCAAGGTATTCAAAACTGATGGAAAATAGAGATACAATTTCAAAATTTCACTTTTTGGGCAGATTTTCCATTTAAATATGTTTTTTCCAGTTACAAAGCAAGGGTTAACAGCCAAACAAAGCTGATTTATGGCCCTGATTCTGTAGTTTACAGAAACACCCCATATGTGGTCGTAAACTGCTATACGGGCACACGGCAGGGCGCAGAAGGAAAGGAATGCCATACAGTTTTTGGAAGGCAGATTTTGCTGGACTGGTTTATTTACACCATGTCCCATTTGAAGCACCCCTAGAGTAGAAACTCCCAAAAAGTGACCCCATTTTAGAAACTACGGGATAGGGTGGCAGTTTTGTTGGTACTAGTTTAGGGTACATATGATTTTTGTTTGCTCTATATTACACTTTTTGTGCGGCAAGGTAACAAGAAATAGCTTTTTTGGCACCGCTTTTTTTTTTTTTTGTCATTCATCTGACAGGTTAGATCATGTGGTCATTTTATAGAGCAGGTTGTCACGGATGAGGTGATACCTAATATGTATACAATTTTTTTTATTTATGGAAGTTTTACACAATGAATTCATTTTTAAAACAAAAAAAAGTTTTAGTGTCTCCATAGTCTAAGAGCCATAGTTTTTTCAGTTTTTGGGCGATTATCTTAAGTAGGGTCTCATTTTTTGTGTGATTAGATGACGGTGTGATTGGCACTATTTTGGGGTGCATATGACGTTTTGATTGCTTGCTATTACACTTTTTGTGACGAAATGGCTTTTTTACACCGTTTTTATTTGTATTTTTTTTACGGTGGTCACCTGAGGGGTTAGGTCATGTGATATTTCACTTTTTGGGCAGATTTTCCATTTAAATATGTTTTTTCCAGTTACAAAGCAACTACGGACGCGGCGATACCTAATATGTATACTTTTTTTATTTATGTAAGTTTTACACAATGATTTCATTTTTGAAACAAAAAAAATAATCATGTTTTAGTGTTTCCATAGTCTAAGAGCCATTGTTTTTTCAGTTTTTGGGCGATTATCTTGGGTAGGGTATGATTTTTGCGGGATGAGAGTGTTACAATTTTGGCATACTTTTTTGATCACTTTTATTACCTTTTTGGGGAAGTAAGGTGGGCAAAATTTCAATTTCATCATAGTTTTTTATTTTTTATTTTTATGGCGTTCACCGTTCGGGTAAAGTATTATGACCGTTTTATAGAACAGGTCGTTACGGACGCGGCAATACCAAACGTGTAGGGAATTATTTTTTTTTCATTTTTAATCAGTGATAAATGTGTTTTTTGATTTTAACTTTATTTTCTTTTTTTTTTTCACTTTTGTTTTACCCAGACCCACTTGGTTCTTGAAGATGTCTGATGTCTGTATAATACAGTACAGTGCACTATATAGGGTACTGTACTGTATTTTACCTACACTTTGTCTGAACAGATCTATGCCTTTAGCACAGATCCGTTCAGAACAATGGACAGCAGGATGCCTGAGAAAGCGTCCTGTTGCCATGGGAACCTTCACCGTCTGCTCAGTAGTGGCCAGAACTGCGTAGACGGGGAAGGGTAAGGGCGGGGCTGTCGGGGGGCTGTCTGGGGGCTCTCTCCCTCTCCATCGGGGGGCTGCAAAGGCACAGCAGCCCCCCGATGGGAGAGGGAGGGAGCTCCCTGAGCTGTTAACCTTTTCCATACAGCGGTCCGTACGGACCGCGGTATGGAAAGGGTTAAACGGCTGACATCGCGGCACAGATGTCAGCTGTTTATACCAGGGTGTCAGCAATGTGCTGATACTCTGGTATACCACTGTCCACCAATGATTTTTCAAAGGGAGGCGGGCGCCGCCTCCCACACCGCCCGCAACCCTCCCCCTGCACCTCCCATCAGGCTCAAATCACACTGTCAGGACTCAAACCCGTGGCCAGTCATGTCCCAGGCAGTAGCTCTACCCACTAGGCTACCGTCTCTCCTTGGACTATTCTCTAGCTAACTTCTAACTACCTCTCTTGTCCTTGCCTTGACCTGGTGATTATTCCAATCTCTTGCACCTGCTACTTCCCTATAAAACCCAGCCCTTGAACCCAGCCCTTTGCTGGTTATTGTGCCTCCAAGCCTTTAGCAAGCTTCCTCTCTGCTCCTCCACCACTATTGCTGATTTACCATTGTTGCCAACCCGGACCGTTTTGACCTTGCTGATTTGCCGCCTGCATTGACTCACTGCTTACCACCGACCACGCCTCCGTCTACTCCTGCTGTTACCTCGCTGCCATCTCTGCTGCCGACCCGGACTGATCGACCACGCTACCTGCCTCCTGCCTCTGTGGGCCTCTGCCACTGGACTCCATACTTCCAGCTCGGGTGTCCCCTGACTCGATTGACACTCCACCCATAACACACTCAGGGGTGCGGCGGAGGGAGATAAAGGTATATTTTTGGAATGCAAAAGTTTCTGATTTCCACGGTCAGGGACAGCGGGGATCAGAAACTGAAGAAATCGCAGCAAACCGCAGGTCTGAATTGACCTGCGGTTTGCCGCGATCGCCGACATGGGGGGGTCACGGAACCCTTCCGCGCATTTAGCCTAGGTGCCTTCTCAATGATTTGAGCAGGCACCAGGTTCAGATCACGGCCAGCCGCACGGCAGTGATTTAAAATACACAGGGCGTACATGTACGCCCTGTGTCCTTAAGTACCAGGACACAAGGGCGTACCTGTACGCCCTATGTTCTTAAGAGGTTAATTCTTCCAGATTTACACGCATATTCCTTTTTTGATGCAATCCTATAGACTGTAATTGGGAATATTTTGAAGGAAATAAACACAAAATTGGGACATGCTTCAGATTTCAAATACTGAGGGAACTTATACGCTTATGTGACTAGCTCTACAGGGAGTGCAGAATTATTAGGCAAGTTGTATTTTTGAGGATTAATTTTATTATTGAACAACAACCATGTTCTCAATGAACCCAAAAAACTCATTAATATCAAAGCTGAATATTTTTGAAAGTAGTTTTTAGTTTGTTTTTAGTTTTAGCTATTTTAGGGGGATATCTGTGTGTGCAGGTGACTATTACTGTGCATAATTATTAGGCAACTTAACAAAAAACAAATATATACCCATTTCAATTATTTATTTTTACCAGTAAAACCAATATAACATCTCAACATTCACAAATATACATTTCTGACATTCAAAAACAAAACAAAAACAAATCAGTGACCAATATAGCCACCTTTCTTTGCAAGGACACTCAAAAGCCTGCCATCCATGGATTCTGTCAGTGTTTTGATCTGTTCACCATCAACATTGCGTGCAGCAGCAACCACAGCCTCCCAGACACTGTTCAGAGAGGTGTACTGTTTTCCCTCCTTGTAAATCTCACATTTGATGATGGACCACAGGTTCTCAATGGGGTTCAGATCAGGTGAACAAGGAGGCCATGTCATTAGATTTTCTTCTTTTATACCCTTTCTTGCCAGCCACGTTGTGTAGTACTTGGACGCGTGTGATGGAGCATTGTCCTGCATGAAAATCATGTTTTTCTTACCTTGCAGACTTCTTCCTGTACCACTGCTTGAAGAAGGTGTCTTCCAGAAACTGGCAGTAGGACTGGGAGTTGAGCTTGACTCCATCCTCAACCCAAAAAGGCCCCACAAGCTCATCTTTGATGATACCAGCCCAAACCAGTACTCCACCTCCACCTTGCTGGCATCTGAGTCGGACTGGAGCTCTCTGCCCTTTACCAATCCAGCCATCTGGCCCATCAAGACTCACTCTCATTTCATCAGTCCATAAAACCTTAGAAAAATCAGTCTTGAGATATTTCTTGGCCCAGTCTTGACGTTTCAGCTTGTGTGTCTTGTTCAGTGGTGGTCGTCTTTCAGCCTTTCTTACCTTGGCCATGTCTCTGAGTATTGCACACCTTGTGCTTTTGGGCACTCCACTGATGTTGCAGCTCTGAAATATGACCAAACTGGTGGCAAGTGGCATCTTGGCAGCTGCACGCTTGACTTTTCTCAGTTCATGGGCAGTTATTTTGCGCCTTGGTTTTTCCACATGCTTCTTGCGACCCTGTTGACTATTTTGAATGAAACGCTTGATTGTTCGATGATCACGCTTCAGAAGCTTTGCAATTTTAAGAGTGCTGCATCCCTCTGCAAGATATCTCACTATTTTTGACTTTTCTGAGCCTGTCAAGTCCTTCTTTTGACCCATTTTGCCAAAGGAAAGGAAATAATTATGCACACCTGATATAGGGTGTTGATGTCATTAGACCACACCCCTTCTCATTACAGAGATGCACATCACCTAATATGCTTAATTGGTAGTAGGCTTTCGAGCCTATACAGCTTGGAGTAAGACAACATGCATAAAGAGGATGATGTGGTCAAAATACTCATTTGCCTAATAATTCTGCACGTAGTGTATTCATAACATTAGCAGTGGATTCCGGTACACAAAATACGTGCTATATACGCTGATTTAAACACTCTTTCTATGCCCTGAAATCTAAAACCTGCAATATTCTCACACGTACTGCCATCCAACAAATAATGCAGTCAATGAGAAAAAACACGTATGCAGTGTTACAATTGATGTAAGAGTGAATCTTGTGTTATTTGTATACCAACGAAAATATTGCTAGGGGTCAAATTTGCAAGTGGTGCAAATATTATGGGGCACATTTATTAAGACCAGCGTTTTAAACGTATTTCTGTTTGATAAATGACCCTCTATGTCTTTTTGTATGGTATACATAAAGTAGCATGTTTTTTCTATGCTTATAAGCTAACATATATTACTGGTGTCTTTATAATCAAATATTCTGCCTGTTAATAAAGCAGAAATATGTAGATTAGCCTTCTGAGCAGATCTCAGTATGGTGAAGTTATCTACATACTAGGACACAGCTCAGCCCTCAGCATGCTGATATCTAGCCCTGTCAATCAAGGGGAGGGGGCAGTGTGCAGGGGGGTCTTAGAAAAGCAGTGCTCAAAGGATTTAGGATTGCCTCCTGATGCTCCAACTTGCTCACTTGCATATGAATAAATCACAGATATCTCTGCAGCTGTTTAGCATACAGACAAAATAAAGTATTGTTTTAATCAGCATTATGAGCCCTACTATGGAGTATGCCTGGTTTAATAGAATTGATCCTGGTGACTTAGCCTCATTAAGTATGATGCCACAAGGTTTGCACACCTGTATTCTGGGATTTTGCCAGACATTTTTAAGTCTTTCCCGCAGTGGCGTACATAGAGAAATAAGGGCCCCCACGCACAAGGATCAAACCAGGCCCCCACACAGGACAGAAGGGTTTCCGCCTAAACCTCTTTCAATGACCCTTGGGCAATTTTTTTCCACTTATACATTTGCTAAAAGTTGTTCCTTTAGAGGGTAGAGTCCTGATCAAGTTTTAACCCCCCAGTAGAAGAGGAGATGATCCAAACTGGGCCCCCTCTTGCCCTGGGCCCCATAGCAGCCGGGGTCTGCCACATGGTAGTTATGCCTCTGCTCTCCAGAGATTTTTAGGGTTCAAGTCAGGGCTCTGGCTAAACCATTGGCTAAACCACTCAAGGACATTCACAGCGTTGACTCTAACCACTCCTGTATTGTCTTGGCTGTATTGTATTGTTGAAAGATAACCCTTTGGCTCAGTATGAGGTCCAGAGAAGATTTTCATTAAGAATATCTCTATACTTTGTTCCATTAAGCTTTCCTTTAAGCCCGAGCAGTCTTCCTGTCCCACCTGCTGAAAAACACCCCCACAGCATGATGATGTCACCACTATGCTTCACTGTAGGGATGGTATTAGGCAGGTGATGAGCAGTGCCTGGTTTCCTACAAATACGATGCTTAGAATTGAGGCCAAAATATAAAATCTTGGTTTAATCAGACCAATGAATCTTGTTACTTATAATCTTTCATGCATCTTTTAATGAGGAGAGACTTCCTTATGGCCACTCTGGCATCAAGCCCAGATTGATGGAGTGCTGCAGTGATGGTGGACCTTCTGGGACTTTCTCCCTTCTGTACACAGGATATTTGGAGCTCATCCAAAGTGACTATTGGGCTCTTGATCACGTCTCTTATCAAGGCCATTTTCTTTTGATTACTTAATTTGGTGAGTAGTGATCTCTACCAAGAGGTCTGGTTGTTTGAAACTTCTTCTTTTAAAGAATTTTGGAGGCCACTGTGCTCCTGGGAACTTTCAGTGCAGTAAAAAAAAATTTGCACCAGATCTGTACTTCTACACAATCATGTCTCTGAGCTCTACAGGCAGTTCTTTTCTCCTCATGGATTGTTTTTTTTGCCCTCATATGCATTGTCAACTCGAATACCTTATATATTTAGGACTGTCTTTCTAAATCATGTCCAGTAAACTGAATTACCACAGGTAAACTCAAGTCAAGGTGTAGAAAACATCTCAAAGATGACAAAGAGATATAGGAGGCACGCAGAGCTAAATTTCAGGTGTAATAGCAAAGTGTCTGAATAGAAACATAGAATGTGTCGGCAGATAAGAACCATTTGGCCCATCTAGTCTGCCCAATATGCTAAATACTATGGATAGCCCCTGGCCCTATCTTATATGAAGGATGGCCTTATGCCTAACTCATGCATGCTTAAACTCCTTCACTGTATTTGCAGCTGCCACTTCTGCAGGAAGGCTATTCCATGCATCTACTACCCTCTCAGTAAAGTAATACTTCCTGATATTACTTTTAAACCTTTGCCCCTCTAATTTAAACTATGTCCTCTTGCCATGGACATTTTTAGGTTTTCCTTTTAATAAATTTGCAAACATTTAAAAAAAATCTGTTTTTATTTTCTCTTTATGGACTATTGTCTGCAGAATGATGGGAAAAAACTTGATATATTTTTTATTTATTTAAGCACAAGACGGCAACGTAAGAAAATTTTAACAAAGTGAAAGGGTCTGGAGACTTATCTAATCCCCTGTATGTAATGTTGTGTTTCCAACATTACACATATCATTGGAAATCAAATATTCATGTGCTTTCTCCCCTTTTATAAGACTGGCACGTTTTTGTAATTATTTATGTGATTTCTTATTAATTCTTTGATCTGATTTGTTTGTTCATACCTTGATTTTATTATTCAATGTTGTGAATGTCTAGGTCAGTAAGATTTGAGAAAGGGCTAGTGTAGCCCGAAACACGACAGTGTTTTCTGTATTTATTCCATACAATAAAGTTTATGCCTTTATGTAGATACAGCAATGCTGGACAAGATTTTTTTTTTATCAGCTTTGAGTTCTGCTTGGTCTAGGTCCCGTCTTTTCCATGTGGATGGGATGTTGATGATACTACTATAGCTGGTGTAAGAGTGCTCTGGTGCTTGTGTCTGCCTGTGTATTATAGCTGTAGTCCTTTTCCTAATTGTGCAGGTGCCCATGTCATCAGAGTGAAGTAACAGTATGGGGCAAGTCCTCTGAGAAGTTCTGCCTGTGCTGTACTGTTATGTTGTGGGTCCTCAGGGAGTTAATATGTTTCAAGACCAATAATACCAACAGATTATTCTTTACATATGAAGAATAGCTCTCCAAGACCTGCATGTGTATACTGGAATTCATTCTTAAAGCTGTCCAAATTATATTGAACCTTCTGATGCTTCTGGAAAGAACTTCTGGGACCAGTGCTTTCTAATTGATATGGAAATGTAACTGTCTGTAGACTGAAATACATTTGAACAAATACAGTAACTGCTATCGACTTTATGTGCAGGAATTGGGCACAGCAGCAACTTTTCTATCAATTTTTTCATCTACACATAAATAAGTAGTTTATTTTAAGAGCAATTTATAGGAGCAAGAAAAGTAAAAAAAATTGTTTCTGACTGCAAAAATATCAGTAAGGCTACTTTCACACTTGCGTTCGGGGCTCCGCTTGTGAGTTCCGTTTGAAGGCTCTCACAAGCGGCCCCGAACGTCCAGTCCAGCCCTAATGCATTCTGAGTGGATGTGGATGCGGATCCGCTCAGAATGCATCAGTCTGGCACCGTTTGTCCTCCGCTCAGCAGGCGGACAGCTGAACGCTGCTTGCAGCGTTCGGGTGTCCGCCTGGCCGTGCGGAGGCAAACGGATCCATCCAGACTTACAATGTAAGTCAATGGGGACGGATCCGTTTGAAGTTGACACAGTATGGCTCAATTTTCAAATGGATCCGTCCCCCATTGACTTTTAATGTAAAGTCAAAACGGATCCGTTTGCACTATGGTAATGCAAACAGATCCGTTCTGAATGGATCTAAGCGTTTGCATTATAGGTGCGGATCCGTCTGTGCAGATACCAGACGGATCCGCACCGAACGCAAGTGTGAAAGTAGCCTAAATTGTGGAATCAAAATGTATAGGTTGACATGCAGGCAACAAACACATGAGGCAGAGCACATACTGTAGCTTAGAGTGTCACACTTGTTTGGGTTTATGGTTTCAGGATTCTATAAGTTGAGTGGGTGATTTCTAGTAACATAGTAAGTCGATTCGCATAATACTTTGTTTGAATACTGTACGGAGCGAGCGCTCCATACAGTATTAGAATGTATTGGCTCCGATAAGCCGAAGTTATTACACATAATAACTTAATAAATTAATTTCTACTGTAAAAAACATTTCCTGAACTCGGGTTCGGTTTTATTTTATTTTCTTAGCCATTGACCTGAAAATACAATTGGGGCACATTTACAAATCCTGTAATCCTAATATTCAGACACTGTAAAGTTAGGCTCTGGTGTGGACTGGTCTTAGACCCTTCTAGAAAAATTTCCTGTGGGCTGCTAATCATGCAGTCAATCCCCCGCCTCCCCCCCCCACCACAACCACAAGTTGGGTACATAGTGATTTGATACGGCCAGCGTTGATTAAAGCTGAGAGCATAAGGGGTGCTTATGTACCTTGCTGGCGGCCGCAGATTCTCTCCTAAAATCAACTGTATTGCTGTTCTCAGGACAGAGATACAGTTGAATACTGCAGCAGGACATGGGAGCTAATGACTCCCTGCTCCTCTTCTTACCCTCATAGGCCACAGGCCACAGGCAACTAAGCCTTATTCCTTTGAGGCAGCAGAATGATGCACATGGTTGCAAGTGATGACATTGTGACAAACTCCCCTCTTTTGAGGTTGCCACGAGTACTTGGAGAGGACTACTTGCCAGCCTCTTACCATGTGATTATGGTGACATGTTGTATGCACCGGTTTTATGCAATATCGGCATAGTTATATAAGTTCATGTAGTTTTCTGTCTTTGGAATTTTATTGTATGTTATGTGAGGGTACCCAGATAGCTAATTTTAGTGTATTCATGTAGTCTGAGTGCCATTCACCTAATAATATGCACTCAGACTTGAGCTATCTGGGGATATGTTAAATGTCTGTGTTTACTGTAAGGGTTGTGACATTGTATGTTTAAATGGTGATTTCTGTCCTGTTGTCTCCACATGTGTATTGGTGATTTCCCTTTGTCCTGAGAGATGATTGAATTGCTCCTCTGGTGTCTCCAGGGCAGAGAGGAGGAAACAATGATGCATTGTGGGGATGTATTGTATCTGTGTATCCTGAATTGCTGCATATCTGTCCTGTGTCACAGTCTTCCTTCTGGTCCCCTAGGGGCGTGTCCACCAGATGGGGACCTGCATAAATACAGGCGGGTAGCCCTCAATAAAGAGTTCTTTTTTTATACCTTCATGAAGTTTTGGCTCATGTTTTGGGAATGCGATAACTACACTCTTGGGGATTGCTATATCACAATCCTCTCCTGTGTATAAGCTCTTGTAAGAGCTTGTTCATGGTTCCTGCTCTTTGGATGTAGGAGAGGTTCACCCACTGGAAGCTGAAGCCCGGTCTTGGGTCCAGCGTGGGTGGAGGACGGTGAGACCCCAACCAAGCTGCGGCGGTTTGTGGGGTCTGCAGTGTGTATGTGTCATGGAACCATGAACCAGACGTACAACAAGAGATAAGTGGAAATAAGAAGGCTTTATTGAAAATCAAGCTGTAAGCAAAAGTCCAAACGGATGGCTAAACCGAAGCAGGGTCTTGCGTAGATAGAGGTCAGGAACCAGAAGGGTAGTCAGACGAAGCCAGGATCAGGAACCAGCAGGGTAGTCAGACGAAGCCAGGATCAGGAACCAACGGGGTAGTCAGACGAGGCCAGGATCAGGAACCAGAAGCAGCAGCAGTCTTAGAAGCATGTGAACACAGGAGGACCAAGCAAGGAACTGAAGCCACAGACCTCCTATATATATGAGCTAGGCATCCAGCTCCTCCCAGTGGGAAGGAGAAGCCGCAGGGTGGGAGGCTACAAGAAACCCAGAAACCAAGATGGCCGCCAGCACATGTCAAACGAAGGAGAACAGTAAGAAGGTAAGACCATGACAGTACCTCCCCCTCAAGGGCCCCTCCTCCGTGGAGTAAGGAACGGTTTCTGAGGGAAGCGTGCGTGGAAGGCTCGGAGCAAAGCAGGAGCATGGACATCTGCGGAGGGAACCCAGGAACGCTCCTCTGGACCATAACCACGCCAATGGACCAAAAACTGCAACCGACCGCGGACCAGGCGTGAGTCCAGGATATTGCTCACCTCATATTCCTCACGATTGCCCACTTGGACCGGACGGGGCCGACGAACCGAGGAATTGAAACGATTACACACCAGTGGCTTCAACAGGGAGACATGAAACACGTTGGAGATCCGCATGCCAGGAGGAAGCGCAAGGGCATAGGCTACCGGGTTTACCCTGCGAAGCACTCGGAAGGGACCAGCAAAGTGAGGCGCCAGCTTGGGAGTGGGCACTCGAAGGTTGAGGTTGCGGGTAGACAACCATACACGGTCTCCGACCTGGTAGGAAGGAGCGGGCGCTCGTCTGCGATCAGCCTGGAGTCTCTGGCGCTGCGCAGAGACCTCAAGGGACCTCTGGATCTGTACCCAAGAAGCACGTAGGACGGAAAGGTGATCCTCCACAGCCGGAATATCCTGGGGAGAGAATACCTCCGGTAACACGGCAGGTTGGAACCCATAATTGGCCATGAAGGGAGACGTCCCAGAGGAAGAGTTCACCGCCGTGTTCCTGGCAAACTCAGCCCAAGGCAGGAGGTCAACCCAATTGTCTTGGTGATCGGAGACATAGCAACGAAGGAATTGCTCCAAGGCCTGATTGGATCGTTCTGCGGCCCCATTGGACTGAGGGTGGTAGGCCGAGGAGAAAGAGAGATGAATCCCCAACTGGGAGCAACTCGAAATAAATGCCCACCTGGTTAAGGAAACCTCGGCACTGAGTTGGCTCTCCCCCAAAGCGCTGTGGAAGGGGGGCAGAACCGGTCATACCCCGAGACACCGCAGGCGCAGCAACAGGTGTCGGGGTAGACTCTGGCGCAACAACCGGAGCGGCAGTAGGAGCGGGCCCAGGAGCGACAACCGACCCATCGGCAACGGAAGCGAAATGAGCCGTGCGTTCAAGCAGGGTTTGCAACGCCACAGCGAACCGACCCAACAGGTGATCCTGCTGATCAAGTCTGGCAACCAGCGTAGGTAGCGAGGATTGCCCTGTACCGTCAGAATTCATGGCTTGGTCCTAATGTCATGGAACCATGAACCAGACGTACAACAAGAGATAAGTGGAAATAAGAAGGCTTTATTGAAAATCAAGCTGTAAGCAAAAGTCCAAACGGATGGCTAAACCGAAGCAGGGTCTTGTGTAGACAGAGGTCAGGAACCAGAAGGGTAGTCAGACGAAGCCAGGATCAGGAACCAGCAGGGTAGTCAGACGAAGCCAGGATCAGGAACAAACGGGGTAGTCAGACGAGGCCAGGATCAGGAACCAGAAGCAGCAGCAGTCTTAGAAGCATGTGAACACAGGAGGACCAAGCAAGGAACTGAAGCCACAGACCTCCTATATATATGAGCTAGGCATCCAGCTCCTCCCAGTGGGAAGGAGAAGCCGCAGGGTGGGAGGCTACAAGAAACCCAGAAACCAAGATGGCCGCCAGCACATGTCAAACGAAGGAGAACAGTAAGAAGGTAAGACCATGACAGTATGGTGTCAAGTGGAGTGCTTGGAGTCCTCGGAAAGCACTAGGAGCAACTATCGACGAAGGTTCCCGGTCGGGGTGCTAGGAGATCAATGTGAGACAATTAAGTTTTCTGTATTGCAAACTCTTCATAGACCAGACGAGGCTGAAATAAGTCAGCATGGCTCTTTGGGCCTAATGGAGAAGATGAGGAAAGAGAAGATCAAGATCAGAGAAAACAACACTGGGTGTAATAGCTGTGCAATGCTGGGTTCTCCTATATGTTGGAGTATCAAGCAGATGCTCATGATAGGACTGACTCGATGCTGTAGCCTGCGTGTCACTTCCTCAGCCCCATCCTCTACATCTTAATTATAGATACCTAAAAGAGGAGGACAGAACACTGCAGCTGGTGTCTGGAGAGGTATTTTGTTCTGATGGGGCAGTATTTTGCACTGCACTATTATATTTGGTTCTGTTGAGGTGGTATTTTGTTCTACACTGTGGTATTTGGTTTTGAGTTTTTTGGAGGAGGTGTTTATGCAGATCTCCCTTCCAGTTATTCAGCCAAAGTCAGAAGTGGATCCAGCAGGAAGAAGTATAAGGTCCTTCTTTTATATTTCCGATTACTTTTGAATCTACTTCTGAAGCTAATCAGTATGGTATCAAGAAAATCACAAATCCACCCATATTAGTTAAAAAGAAGAGACCAATCAAGGCCCAATAGTAACAGGTTTTAAGTAAATCAGGGCCAGAAAATTGATAAAAGAGGTTTGAGAGGACAAGAGTAAAAAAAAGGAAATTAAATGAAACAACCAAAAGATAACTGTTCATTTAGGCCCAGTGGACTGACAACCTTAAGGCAGTAAATCCATTTGGCCTCCTTTTGGATAATCCTTTTTTTTCTAAACACCTTTCCTGGGTGAGGGGCGTATCAACTCCTCAACCTGAAAATGTAGGGTACTGCAGTCATAAAACTCCAGAACATGTTGTGCTACTAGGGTATCATGTCAATTTGTAATATCTCCTAAGTGATCCCCAATTTTCCATCCACGTTCTCTTTTGGTTTTACCCACATAACTTAGAGGATAGTCACAAGTTTACAAATATACAACACTAATGGTCTTACAGTTAGCAAAATCCCTCATCATATGGGTTTTTCTTATAGAAACATTGGTAAAACTTGTAGCTCTAGAGACGAGACATAGGTGCAACCTACTATATACTTCCTGTTGGTCACAATTTTTGCATCCATTGAACTTGTGAGTTGAACTTTGAAGAGTTTATGCTTGAATCTCTTTGCAGGATGTCAAAGTAGCCTCCCAGAGCTCCTGTTTTGATGTGAACTGCCTTCCCACCCTCATAGATCTTTTGCTTGAGGATACTCTCAATAGGGTTGAGGTCAGGGGAGGATGGTGGCCACACCATGAGTTTCTCTCCTTTTACGTCCATAGCAGCCAATGACTCAGAGGTATTCCTTGCAGCATTAAGATGTATTTGCTACGGAAGGCACAGTTCTTCTTTTTGTACCATTGAAGATAGTGGTCAGTCAGAAACTATTGGGGTCATTTATTAAGACCGGCGTTTGGGTTAAACGGCACTCATCAGTAAACAAGACTGTTTAAAAATCAGTCTTCATGTATGTCTGGGCCCACTGCAACCATTATGACTTTCCGTTATAACATGGTTTATAACGAAAAATAACGGAATGCCCAGACAGAATGCAAAACGGAAGTCTTTAAAAGGCATTCCGTTTGCTTTCCGTCCTAATAGAAGTCTATGGAAAAGCATAACAGATCCATCTGGGTCCTGTTATGCAAGACGGTAAACAAAGTCCAGTCGATAGGACTTTGTTTTCCGTCTTGCATAACGGGTGTTGGGCCCACCAGCCAATAACCCTTCTATGCGCACTCCCATGGTCCAAGCAACTAGAAAGTCCAGCTCTTCCCTATAGTGTGCAAGCACGACCACCACTGCTATATTGCAGGGTGGTCGTAACCATGGAAACTAGTAGTATATAATGCAATGGAAAAATTAACCATGCCAGAAAAGGAGGCAATATGGACAACGACAATATATTTTGTCATGCATTTTCATAAGTGTACAGTCTTATCTGAAGATATTAAAGTCTAAATATCAATGCTCATTGCCTTTAAGTGTAAAGTCAG
This sequence comes from Bufo gargarizans, assembly GCF_014858855.1. Lineage (NCBI taxonomy): Eukaryota > Metazoa > Chordata > Amphibia > Anura > Bufonidae > Bufo > Bufo gargarizans. The sequence goes on along the minus strand of NC_058081.1, from coordinate 381,664,018 downwards.
ACTGAACCAGAGTCTAAAATCTTTCTGTAGGTTTGAAATAGGCCGTGATGTTTGTAGCGGACATAGAATGTATTGTCTCTAAAAAATTATTGTGAGCAGATGTGTTGTATATGTTAATACTATAATGGGCCCTACAGACATATATCTGTAAGAGATAACCATTTGAATAGCAATGTATTATTTTAGTTCATTACAAAGTCATTAAAGGGAACCTGTCATGTGGATATTTGATTATAATCTAACTAATTATATACAAGCACTAACTACTAAAAAGTAGTTTTTTTTTTATTCAGAGCTATAGCCACTCCCCTGCCCACCTGCTGCTGATTCATATGGAAAATAACTGTCAATCAGCAACAGGTAGGCAGGCAAAGTCAGGAGCTCATGAATATTCAGGACTCACCATTATGAACTGGAGCTTTTCAACACAAGATGTTGGCAGATTGACTGGGTCAATTAAAGAAAGTGTAATATAAAAAGAATGGGCACTCTTATACCTGGACCACACAGTTGGTAAAGCGACACTAGTTTATTAATAGCAATAATCACCATTCATAAAGATTAATAGCAGTACATAGAATTATATGCCCTATCTAAAATTAAACTCTTACAGTAATAAAATTGATATAAAAATATTAAAAAATAATAAATATAAAAATTAATAAAAGGATTGACAATACAAAAAGTCTTCAATCCGCTGATATAGCTGTTAAGGTAAGAAGGTCAGGAGGCCTGATAAACCGGCCAGATAAAAGAACAAGTGTGGAACCTAGGTCTGTTCCAACTGCCTGTATATAATGGATCAGCTACAGCAGTGGTGAATACCGAATACCGAGTCAGTCTCCAAAGAAAATAAATATATGTGAAATGTGAAACTAAAGATAAAGAAGTAAAACGTGAATATAGAATACCCTTGTCAGGGTATATACAAAAGTGCAACAATATGCATCTAAATACAGACACCAAATGCTGGCAAAAGTAACAATCAGTAATACAAAAAATTCAGTGGATAAGTGCACATTAGTAAAAATATATGTATAAAGTGATTGGAGACTAGTAAAGTTCGATCTTCAAACAGCTGTGTAAAATCCACAAGTATCTCTGGAGATTTAAAAATAGCAGGCTCAAAAATAGCAATAGGCAGTCCGTCTCCCTGGTTAATAATAGCTCTAAAATATAGACTTGCTTCTATAGTAGAGTATTTGTAGATTTATAGTATTGGATCCACACAGTTCTTATGAAATATCACAGGGTTAAAGTCCAACAGGTTTCAACAGAGACTATCCAATGTCTGGTATGTCTCAATGTAACGGAATAGTATTGCAACAGTCAATATAAATGTAGCAGTATTAGTGGTGACTTACTTACATTCAGTCCTGCCGTCCACCGTGGCGTCCCACGTGGTGTAGGTAGCAGGGTAAGTGAGTCTTACTGCCGCTTGGAACGACTGTATAGTCCCGTCTGGTAGTCTTTAAATCTTCAGTCCTCACTCCAAGTGCTGATCGTATTACGCTGTGGATGCAAACTATGTTGCCTAGATTGGAATGAATGTTCCACCTGTGATTCAGTCACACCCTTAGGTAGCTGCACGATAACCCAAGGCCGAAATTCCTTTTTCTTTTCTTTATAAGCGCTTATTCGATCCGGACAAAAATAAAAAAATTTGTAGTTTGTAGTTGTCCGGTTTTAGTCAGCTCCAATGTCCTCCACGCCAGACGCGTTTAGAAGGTTTTCCTCCTTCTTCCTCAGTGGCTGTATTGGAACTGACTTACTAGCTGGCTTTTTATAACCATTTCCTTCCAGCAGGCACTTTCACAAATCCCAAAATGGATCTAAGAGGATCTGGATTTCGCATGTATAATTTTCTATGTGGTGCGTCATTGGTGCGGTTCATCCGCGGTTTTTTATGCACTCATGCATTTTTTGTACCATATAATTTGGGGTTCAGCAGGAACAGTACCCATAGTCAATATATGTTGTAGCTGGTTGCGTTCTCCTTTTACATAGATATTTGCATCAAATGTCACAGGATCTCATTGTATATTCCATAATTTCAGCCTCACAAATATGCTAACAAATATACTCAATATCTAAAATGTGTGAACTCATATATCTATGGACAAATCTTATCTGTCAATAAATGTTAAAAATATATATTAGAACATTATAAGAAATATTTATAAATAGTTAAAATTAGGGCTGCAACGATTAATCGATGTAATCGATTATATTCGATAACTGGATTCGTTGTCGACGAATCCAGTTATCGAATAATCGCCGATTCGTTGCTATTCGGGCGGGCGGGCGGTCGCTGCATCTTTATTTTACCTTTTTACAATGACGCTCCCGCTCCTGTAACAGCCAGGCAGAGCGGACGGCGGCGTAACGTCACTCACTCACGTGACACGCCTGCTCCGCCTCCTTCATTCATGAAGTGGGCGGAGCAGGCACGTCACGTGATTGAGTGACGTTACGCCGCCGTCCGCTCTGCCTGGCTGTTACAGGAGCGGGAGCGTCATTGTAAAAAGGTAAAATAAAGATGCAAGCATCGGGGCCGGGGCTGTTAGGGGGAAGGGGGAGGGGGGAGGGGGGATCTGTGTATAGCACTGCTATGGGAAGGGGGGGTCTGTGTATAGCACTGCTATGGGGAGGGGGGAGGATCTGTCTATGGCACTGCTATGGGGAGGGGGGTCTGTGCACTGTTATGAGGAAAGGGATCTGTGCACTGTTATGCCCATAACAGTGCACATATCCCCCTCTCCATAACTACGCCGTCCACAGATCCCCCTCTCCATAACTACGCCGTCCACAGACCCCCCTCTCCATAACTACGCCGTCCACAGATCCCCCATAATAGTGTCGTCCACAGATCCCCCATAATAGTGTCGTCCACAGATCCCCCATAAGTGTCGTCCACAGATCCCCCATAAGTGTCGTCCACAGATCCCCCATAAGTGTCGTCCACAGATCCCCCATAAGTGTCGTCCACAGATCCCCCATAAGTGTCGTCCACAGATCCCCCATAATAGTGTCGTCCACAGATCCCCCATAATAGTGTTGTCCACAGATCCCCCATAATAGTGTCGTCCACAGATCCCCCATAATAGTGTCGTCCACAGATCCCCCATAATAGTGTCGTCCACAGATCCCTCATAATAGTGTCGTCCACAGATCCCCCATAATAGTGTCGTCCACAGATCCCCCATAAGTGTCGTCCACAGATCCCCCATAAGTGTCGTCCACAGATCCCCCATAAGTGTCGTCCACAGATCCCCCATAATAGTGTCGTCCACAGATCCCCCATAAGTGTCGTCCACAGATCCCCCATAAGTGTCGTCCACAGATCCCCCATAAGTGTCGTCCACAGATCCCCCATAAGTGTCGTCCACAGATCCCCCATAAGAGTGTCGTCCACAGATCCCCCATAATAGTGTCGTCCACAGATCCCCCATAATAGTGTCGTCCACAATTTGTTTTAATATGGCCTTTGAACATAATTTTTCAAGTAAGATCATATAAACCTCTCTGTTTTGTAATTTTGTCTTTTTTTCCGATTAATAGATTAATCGTAGTAATTAATCGGCAACTAATCGATTATTCAAATAATCGTTAGCTGCAGCCCTAGTTAAAATAATATTAAATCTCCTGGGCATCTTATGTATCTGAACTGAGTCACTAATAATTATAAAAAAAAAGCAAGTATAAATCATATAGATATATAAACGGCATATCATTAAATGCTCTAAGATGGCTGTGCTACCTCCAATGTAAAATATAGCCACATATGGCGTGAATCTTAACTGTCATTCAGTGCATAGTGAAGTATATACAGCATTTTGAATCCACTGGGGGACATTGACTACAATGGTTCGGGCAGAGTAAACGCGCTGGGTACAGATGACATGAGGGTGGGGGCCCACAGCGCAGGAGGGGTCATGGTGCTGGTAAACAGCCCGACCAGTACCCTTCATGAGCCGCAGGCACCCACCCCCCTATAGGAACCCAAAAATTTCTAGTTCAGCATTTAGCCCAGCCGGGGCCAAACTGCCGAATTCGAAGATCCTTCTTGACTCGACCCTAGACATTCGGGCAATGTGTTTACCTCCCCTCCAGTGTCGTTCTATCTGTTCAAAAGCTGCGAAGGTAAGATTCCTAGGATCTTGATTATGAATTAGTTTAAAATGTCTAGGATAGCACGTGTTTGTCATAGCCTTTCTTAATATTATTAATATGTTCTGCTATCCTAGTTTTTAGAGGTCTTTTGGTCCTGCCAATATATTGTTTTGCACATGGATATTCTATAATATAAATGACATTAAAAATATTGCATGTGAGGAGATCTTTTATTTCAACCGAAAAATTATTTTGCGTTGATCTCACTCGTGTGGTTTTTTTCGAGAAAGACGTACTTTTACAGTTGTTACAGCACCCACATCTATGGAACCCGCTTCTTTTCAACCATTTATTAATGGACCCGGTATCTCTTAACTGATTTTTGATAGATGGCGCTATTTTCAAACCCAAATTGGGGGCCTTCGTGTATACTATCTCCAGTATTAGTGGGACCAAAGGACCTATAGTCTTGTCCTTCTGGATTAGGTGCCAATGATTTTTAATACTTTGTTCAATTTTCTTACGCTGTATATTGTAGGGTAGTATTATGCGAAACTTATTATCATCAGTAGTCATGTCAGCTTTCTTCTGCTTAACCTCAAAGAACTTCTTCCTGTCCATCTTCCTAACTTTTTGTAGGGCACAGTCAACCACTGTCTCTGGATATTCTTTAGCTAGAAATTTTGCTTTCATGTTAGTAGCCTCCTCCTCAAATCCAGCTGGACTAGTACAGTTCCTTTTAATTCTGCGGAACTGACCAGTTGGAATATTTAATAGCCAAGATGGTAGATGACAGCTGGAAAAGAGGATAAAGCTATTCTTAGCTACCTCTTTCTGAAACGTAGTGCAGATATATTGATTCATTTGGGTAGTAATCCGTATATCCAGGAACTCTGTATAGTCCTGGTTAATATTGGATGAAAATTTGAGATTATATTCATTCTTATTGATCTCTTCTAAGAATGTATGGAGGCTAAACATGTCTCCCTGCCAGATAAATATAACGTCATCGATGTAACGCTACCAAAGCACCAGAACCGACCCCAGCCTGGGAATGATGGTTTCTTGTTCCCACTGTGCCATAAATAGATTGGCATAGCTGGGGGCGAATCTCGTGCCCATGGCAGTGCCCCGAATCTGTAGGTAATAAGCCCCCTCAAAATATAAATAATTGTGTGTGAGTATATATCTCACACCCTCTGCCAAAAAATCTATTTGTCTCTCCTTTAGATTACCAAAGTTCCTCAGTTGTGATTTCATACTATTGATGCCCTGTTCATGGTCAATCACGGTATAGAGTGATTGAACATCCAAAGTCCCAATCAGCTAATGTGGCTCCACCTTAAGATTCTCCAAGATTTGAACAATCTGGGTGGTGTCTCTAAGATATGCTGGAATGTTCTTAACTGTTGGTTGAATAAGTTGGTCAATATATTGGGACAAATTGGATGTCAGGGACTCTATACCAGAGATGATAGGGCGGCCTGGTGGATCCGTCATACTTTTGTGTATTTTTGGTAAACAATAGAAGGCGGGTAGCCTCTGCTGTGTCCCCAAAATGAAATCAGATTCCTGTTTAGAGAGTAGTCTGTCCTCAAATCCTTTATTGCAGTATTGCTTCAATAGTTCTGAGAATTCTTCTATTGGATCTTTCTTTAATCTCTTGTAAGTTGTTGTATCTGCAAGTTGTCTCATACATTCTGCATTATATTTGCTCGTTTCTAGCAGAACAATTGCTCCGCCTTTATCGGCGGGGCGAATTGTAAGATCATTAAATTTTTGCAATTCCTTTATAGCTTTAATCTCTTGTATATTCATATTAGTTCTCCTCATCTGTTTATCCGACAACTTTCTCAGATCTGTCTCTATATTACGTCTAAAGGTAGCTATTTCTACACTAATCTCCTGTCTTGGAAATTTTTTTGATTTGGGTTTTGTCGGAATATTTATGCTGTCTCCGATTGACAGTCTATATGATTTATGTGAATAAATTAAAATCGGTAATAAAGGAGATTCTAACTTATTATCATAAATATCAAGCTAAAACAAGCTCGTGATCTGCGTTGAATTGAAGACAAAACCCAGTTACAGACAAAATATATATGTAATTTATTAATACAATTTATAGTGCAAAATAATATATATAACAAAATTGGCGGTAATAAAATTCAATCAATGATATGCAAAATAGTGGTAAGACAAAAATAATTGAGAACATATATCTATATATACACAATTATGCCTTCTTATAATAATACCCCTCACTTAAATAAAAAGTCAATTTAATACTTGATTTCTCTCAGCCGACAAATGTCCGATTAAACCCAAATCTGGTTTATCTTTTATCTATATAAATATATATATATTATCAACCATACTGGTCTAGAACTGAATTCAGTTCCTTGGAGATAATACCGTGTTTTCACTAGTATATTTTTAATCTCCCTGTATTGGATTAATTTTCATGATGATGCTGCAGGTACATCCCAATCTTACTCCAAAACAGATACTATACCCAAAGTATGGTTAATTGAATATATCTATAGATATGTATTATATTAATTAATTATCCTATAAAATATAGGTAAGGTTATACTATACCAAAATGTCAGCTAGCAGAAATCAGTTTCAATGGTTCTAAGATGGCTGCCTCCAATGACTGGCAAGATGGTCAAGATGATGTTCAGAGAGAGAGTCAGATCGACCCTGTCAGCCCATACCATCTTTTTATCCTATCTTAGAAAGGGCTTGGCCAAGTTTTATCATTAACTAGTGACCTCACTTTATAATTAATAGAACCATCCTCTAGGGAAAAATATACCCTAGATCTTTGTTACCCTAACACTAGATGGCACTAGTATTCCATACAAAAAAAATCGAAGCATTCATTTATTTCTCTTATTCATATAGTAGCACTAATGTAATCTAAGGTTTCAGACAAACCTTGAGAAGATCTTAAAGAGACAATGAGTTTTATACTTGGTCAACTAACTTGTGTATCCTTAAGTCTTTTGACCAGACTTGATTAAATCAAAATAAATATGGCTATCTCAATTCATTGTTCTTGGATGAGACACGGTTTGTTCATGATCACCTGTGTCCACATCCATTCCAGGAAAGAAATAATTAATTTGTGTGTTCCACTGAGACAGATTCTAAACATGACAGAGGAGTTTATACCTCATTTCTAATCTTACAATTGAATATATCTATGAGGACTATACTCTTATATATATACTATATATTCAGCACACCTATTAAAATTGATTATATAAAATCAATCTACTCCTATATTGATTAATATAAAAATCACAAAGAAAGATTAGAGTCTTTCTATTTACTAAAATCATCAGAATTCAAATACATTGTCTTATCTAGGCCATCACATTTCATTAGACCTTGGGATATCTCCTTCTCACAAAACAGACTTAGGTAAACACTTTGGTATATATCGTAAACCTTAGGTTAGCAATTTCAGAGTAAAAAAAAAATCCTGAATTCACTCTGCCTTAAAATAAGACAAAATGGTTGTCCCTTAGGCTCATGTCCATACACTTATATAGGCCTTATAATTATGGACTTTATTCATACTCAATAGTTCTGACAAATCCCCCCCTTCTTCCCACGTTAGTCAAGGATCCCCTTAAGACCTAACTGGGAGAAGGTCGGAAGAATTTTCATGTTCATCAATATTGTATCTGAGTCTTTTATCGCATCATAACGTCAATCCTGGAAAAGTATATTATCACAGAAATTCTGTGTCCAATGGTTTTAGCATGTGAGAAAAATGCAAAACTTGGCACCAATCATGCCATTATTGCTGTGACTTTGTTCTCATGCATAATGTACCAATTTGGTTCCTTTCCCAAGCTAAAATGGTGATATCCGGTATCTTCATCCAATGAATGTCCTTGGATCCAGTTTCGCAAAGATTCCTGAAATATAATCTTCTTAGCCATCATTCACAATCCTGGGACATCTGAAACACGACTGTAGATTCGGGTTGATGATTAGTTCCGTCTTTAATTGGACCTCTTGAATCAACACCATCTGCACGATATCTGTATCTTTGTTGTCATCATCATCGCCAGGAATCACGCGTCTGGTTCCGCCCGTCCTTTTCTATAAAGGAAAATGAAAGTATAAATACAGAATACAGTATATATATATATATATTTTTTTTTTTTTTTTTTGAGATATACAGTTTCCCTAGCGTTGCTATGTAAAATGCTTTATATGGAAACCCCAGAATTGGAACATCTGTGAACTGAGAGAAATCAAATTAACGCATCCTTATTCATTCTCTTATTCAGCGTCATCTTCTATGATTCTCAGTTCTGATCTTGGATGACATACTCGCAATTGATTTACATGGACCCATTTCTCGATGAAACCATCTTTGGTATTAATTTTCACCTTATAAACTACAGGTGATATTTTATCAATTACATCATACGGACCTTTCCATGATGGGAGAAATTTTCTTTCTTTTACCCGATCCCGGGCAAAGTTATAGAGATACACTCTATCTCCTACCTCATATTCCTTTTTGGTAGTTTTCAAATCATAATAAGTTTTGTTACTTACGGCGGCTTTCTCAAGATTCTTCTGCGCGAAAGCAAACGCGTGTTGAAGATACTTACGAAGGTCTTCCACATACTGATGTGTCGTGGCTGCATTGATCAGGTTATGATCTGATGTGCGATACAACAGATGTTGAGGAAGTACCATTCTTCTTCCTGTCATCAGCTCAAAAGGTGACATCTGGGTAGCCGTACTTGGAGTAGCTCTAATGGCCATGAGTACTAATGGTAACCTTATATCCCAGTCTTTACCCGACTCCTTAACATATTTCTTAAGGATGTTGACAATAGACTGGTTATATCGCTCAACGGATCCGCTAGATGTTGGACGATAAGCAATGTGTAATTTTCTCTTCACACCCAACATCTTCCACATCTTCGCCATTACCTCACTTACAAAGTGTGATCCACGATCTGAATCAATCCTTAACGGTAACCCAAATCTGGAAAATACATGGTTAATCAACAAAAATGCACAGGTCTCGGCTGTGTTATTGCGGGCCGGTAGACACTCTACCCATTTTGTAAATACACAAGTGACGGTTAACATGTATTTATTTCCTCGGGATGACCGGGTAACAGGACCAATAAAATCGATTTGGATGTCAGACCATGGTAATGAAAAACCTTTCTTCTGGAGTGGAGCCCGATGTTTAGGACCTTGCGGTTGAAATTGCGCACATACCAAACAACCTTGACAATAACTTTGGACATCCTTTAACATATGAGGCCAGTAGGCATAATCACGTAGTGACTCATATGTAATCTTTTCTCCACGATGACCAGCTGTAGGTGCATCATGGGCATGCTGTAACATTAAACCTCTAAATGTAGTAGGAACTACCCACTGCTGAATACCATTTTTAGAGGTTCTCATTAATAACCCATCCTGAATACTAAATTGGGATTTGGATTTCATAAGTAATCGGAGGTCTTCTTTTTGGGTAAAATTATCCTCCGATATGGGATTATTATTAGGATCCTCAATATATTTATAGAAGATTCCCAACATAACATCTTCCTTCTGGCTTTTGATCAGATCCTCACTAGAAGATTCTTGGCTCCATTGAACTATACTATTTTCAGTTTGGGCCTTAGCCTGTTGTCTAGTGATAGCGTCAATGGGAATCATCTCTAGTAGGTGATCTATATTCACATGATCACCATTTATGGCTCCTTGTTTGGCTAGTTTGTCAGCTAGGTCATTACCCTCTTTATCTTTATTTTGGGTTTTGGAATGACCTTTAGTCTTTTTCCAATAAATGGTTAGATCATTATGTCGGACTAGCTCATCTATGGCACAAAACAACTTGGCGTGTTTCACTGGTTTGTTATTGGACCGTAACATATGACTCCTCTTCCATGTGGGCATATATTCTACAAAGCTGTTCCGCACATAATTTGAATCAGTAACAATGACAAATTCCTTTATATTGTGCTCTATAGCAATTTTAACGGTTTGGTAGACAGCGGCTAATTCGGCTACCTGGCTACTCTTAGCACCAATACTATAACCTATCGAAATACTCGGGCACCCATCTATCCACGTGATACCAATTCCTGCCACTAGTTTTCTTTCGTCCCCTACAATGGTGTGGTAAGCACAACCATCTATGTACGCACAAGGGAGTAGAGAGCAATAGTAGTCTTCATACGCTTTGTAAGGGGAAGATTTTTGTTCCTCTAGAAAATCATCTACCAGCTCTTCCGTTTGAGAATTAGCAGCGCAATTATGCAGTTCAGCAAGTCCTTGGGCTACTGGACACTTTCTATTTTGCTTATACTGAACTTCCAACGGCCATCCTTGTAAAGACAAGGTCCAAGCAGTGATCCTGCTGTTAGACTAGTTACCATCCCTAATTTTATCACTCTGTAGATATTGTAGGGGTTGATGGGCCGTTTCAACAATAATTTTCTCACCCTGTACAAAACTTCTAAAGTTTTGAAGCGCCCAGACTGTGGCTAGTAAAGCTTTTTCACAGTTGCTAAACTTTATTTCTACTGGTGATAGTGATTTACTTGCATAAGCTATAACTTTATGCAATTTATCTTGTTTCTGGCATAGGACAGCACTAATACTAAGATTTGTAAAACCAGTTTCCAGATAAAAGGGTTTACCCCCCTCGGGATACGCTAGACATGGGGCTTGGGTGAGTCTCCTTTTAAGCTCAGACATAGCTTGTTCCTGATCCTCCCCCCATGTCCAGGGTACACCTTTCTTTAACAATGTCAGCAATGGTTTACTAATCTCAGCATAGTTATCAATGAATTTACGGGAGTAATTCATCATACCCAGAAATGATCTTAATTCACTAATGTTGGTAGGCGTTTTAGATTTCATAACTGCCTCCACCTTTTTCTTCTGGGGATTCAGGCCTTCACAGGTAACCTCATGTCCAAGGAAATTTACCTTAGTTCGACACCACTGGGCTTTCTGTAAAGAAATTTTCACACCTGCCTCTTTCAACTGATTCAGCACATGCCTAATTTCTTGAATATGCTGGTCAAATGAAGTACTTTTCATCAAAATGTCATCTACATAAGTTAAATTTCCTCTTTCTGTGGCATCAGGCATAGCCTTATGTAAAAATACAGCAAATTCATGACCTGAATTTATGTACCCAAACGGTAGTCTAGTCCAGGCAAACTGTTCTTTACCAAAAGTAAAGGCTAATTTGTATTGATCTTCAGGGCTTACTTTGATGGTCCAATATCCCTGAGCGCAATCTAAGGTGGTAAAGATCCTAGCGCCTTGCATTTGTACCAAGCATTGGTCTATATACGGCACGGGCCAACCGGACATATATACACGTTTATTTAGCTGACGAAGATCAGCACATAAACGCCATTGACCATTCGGTTTAAGAATTCCAAGAATAGGATTGTTATAAGAACTGTGCACAGGTCTTATAATACCTCTCTCCTTGAGATTTTGGATTATTTCCGCTAGCGAGTCGTAACAAGCTAGTGGAAGACGATATTGCTTGATATAAACGGGAGGTGCCTCAGGATCAGTCTGGATCCTGGCAATGTGTATGTCAGTCAGACCACAATCAAAGGAATCTTTAGCAAAGATATCCTTGAATTCTAAGAGAACTTCCTTTAGTTGTTGTCGCTCTGGGTCATTGGAGCATCCATCAGCTAATGAGATTTGTTGCTGGACCATTTCCATAAACCCTGGAAAAACTTCTGGTTGACCTATTTCGTAGGTTTCCTCCAACCTGTCAGTGAGGTCATGATTTGACTTACCTGCTTTTTCAGCAAACTCATGATATTCCTGGGCTTCCTGCTCATTGATTGTATGATCAAAGGTAAGAGAGGATTCCTCTACCTTACAGGTACCTTCTTCAAGATTAAAAGGATATACTGAACTAATGGTGAACAATCCTTCAGGAGAAGAATAAAATGTTTGTTCAACCAATTGTTCTTCTGTTAGATACGATTCAGGTATTAGGCCAATAATTATATTCTGAAACCCAAAAGTATAATAATCTGAATCTAATGCCATACCAATGATAGTGTCTTTAGACAAATGCACTTCATTTGGCATACCATTATTCACAATTATTTGGGTTTTAAAGGTTTGTAAATTCACCATAGGGGTATGATTTACTGAAATACCTAATAGTTGCATTCTGTTTGATAGGCATATCAATGTATCACCATTCTTTAATTTTTGGCCTTTTGACACCTGAATGGGTAACAGGAAATTATTAGTACCTGGAGGGATGATTATATCTCGTGGAACTAATACACTGACTGCATAAGGCAGTATCTGGGATGACTTGAGTGCTTCATGTTCATCCATAAAACCTTCAGGATTCCCTTTTAATCTTGTCCACAATGTGGAATTCACTATATCCACATGGATAGCAAAACGATGTAAAATATCGTTGCCAATGTACATAGGATATCTGGGTTCATCAAGCACCAGGAATAAATGAGTAGACGATTTTCCTGCAATAGAAATGGTTAATATACATTTTGCAATTATATTATGATCATCAGAATCATTATCTAAGTCATGTATCCAATTATCTTGTGGATTTGGATATCGAATCACTTTAGAATTGGCCACTTGATTTAGTAGATCCCTACTAATATAACTGTTTTCATGGCGCAAATCCAATTTAGCCCTCTTAGTTCTTCCTAAGTCATTCACCTGTACTGGGAAGAACATCTCATCATCCACCTTTTCCATTCCCACTAGGAATTGTTCGTGACCATTAAACCCAATAGGGTCAGTAGTTTCTGGGTGTAGGTGGATTGTAAGAACATCCCCTTCCAAACAGACATCTTTTACTCGTTCAGGAGACACACATATGGTGTTATCTTCCTGTTCACCTATAGTGGAATTTGGAGTGATTTGCAGGAAAGAGACATCAGGGACTTGGCTATTTCGGAAATGTACCTCAATGGAATCCGGCCTTTCCTCTATCACATGGCAGTTACGCCTATTGTGATAGGATTGTGATTGTTCATAATTAATGGGCATCCTCACTTGAGACCATATCACCTTATTAACAAAATCAATAACTGGACTTAATCTTTTCAGGAAATCGATGCCAATAATTAATCTATCAATGGGCATATCCACGATCAATGTAGGATGGCTAATTATTTTGTTTCCTACTTTAAAATCCAGCCAAGCTTTACCTAAAACCTTGAGGGCATTGCCTGAGACACTTACCAGGTTAGCATTAAAACTTTTTAACTTATACCTGTTAGAAGATACATCCTGCAATTGTTGGAAGTATTTTACAGATAATAAAGTTGCTTGGCTACCTGTATCTATCAAGGCTATTATTGGCGAGAAATTATCAAATAATTCAACTTCCATATAATATCTATTATCTATTTCTTGTATGGAACAAAGATATTTGGAATGATTATTGAAATGGTTTTCCTGCACAGCATTTAGACTTGTCCTCAACTCCTCCTCCTTCCTTTTATGAGCAGGATCGCATGTCTTCTTCTGTGCAGCTGAAGACTTTGTGTGCTGTAAGACAGAACAAACAGGTTTCCCCTCCTCCTTGCCATGTGGCTTTGTAAGGGTTAAATTCCTTTTAAAGGGAAGGACAATTGTGTTAGATTGCTCCACTTTACATACATTTAAGTCATCAACCTCTGCAACATTTGACATACTTACCTGCTTCTCCCCCTTTATATTTGGGGAGGATTCTCTACAGGAGGGGTTACCCCTAAAAAAGGATTTTTAGGGTTAGCAGTGATTGTTTTAGACAATTCCTCCATCCGTTGCATTAACATACCAAACTGATCTTGGATTTGATCCATTCGATCATATAGGTTACTTCTCTTTCTCCCATAACCTTTGGGAGATTGATTTTGGTACCAATATGATTGTGATCTCCCAGAACCATCTGACTCAGAACCACTTTGAGCCCTTTCTGGCCTACGTTGATATCCCCTATAATAATTATTCTGATATCTTTGAAAAGGAGGGAACCGTCTATTTCTATACTCCTTCTGGTGGTTTGGGCTCTTTTCAGCAACATTTGGACCCTTATTCCCATCTGGCCTAGGCTGAATTTTATTTGGCTCGGAAGGTCTAGGAGTTTTTAACACATCAGCATAACTTCTTTTAGGGCTTTCAAATTTTCCCTGATCTCTTTTTATGTGAGTTTCTGCTATTTCCTCACTCGCTCTTTTAAATTTTCTGTCAGGAGACTCATCACAATTTTGTATTGCAGCGTACAGAGTTGTACTCTCAGTGAGTAACCAATCCAGAGTCTTTCTGGGATGGTAATCCCTGGCCAAAATAAATTTTATTTTATTGGGCAAAGAGTAGGGATGAGCGAACCCGAACTGTATAGTTCGGGTTCGTACCGAATTTTGGGGTGTCCGTGACACGGACCCGAACCCGGACATTTTCGTAAAAGTCCGGGTTCGGGTTCGGTGTTCGTCGCTTTCTTCGCGCTTTTGTGACGCTTTCTTGGCGCTTTTTGAAAGGCTGCAAAGCAGCCAATCAACAAGCGTCATACTACTTGCCCCAAGAGGCCATCACAGCCATGCCTACTATTGGCATGGCTGTGATTGGCCAGAGCACCATGTGACCCAGCCTCTATTTAAGCTGGAGTCACATAGCGCCGCCCGTCACTCTGCTCTGATTAGCGTAGGGAGAGGTTGCGGCTGCGACAGTAGGGCGAGATTAGGCAGATTAACTCCTCCAAAGGACTTGATTAACTGATCGATCTGCAGCTGTGGATCATTGAGCTGCTGATCCTCAATTGCTCACTGTTTTTAGGCTGCACAGACCGTTTGTCAGTCTCATTTTTCTGGGGTGATCGGCGGCCATTTTGTGTCTTGTGGTGCGCCAGCACAAGCTGCGACCAAGTGCATTTAACCCTCAATGGTGTGGTTGTTTTTTGGCTAAAGCCTACATCAGGGTGAAGCTGTGACACCAAGTGCATTTAACCAGCAATAGTCTGTTCATTTTTTGGCCATATACAAAATCAGGGGCAAGCTGCGCCTGTCACCAAGTGCATTTAACCCTCAATGGTGTGGTTGTTTTTTGGCTAAAGCCTACATCAGGGTGAAGCTGTCACACCAAGTGCATTTAACCAGCAATAGTCTGTTCATTTTTTGGCCATATACAAAATCAGGGGCAAGCTGCGCCTGTCACCAAGTGCATTTAACCCTCAATGGTGTGGTTGTTTTTTGGCTAAAGCCTACATCAGGGTGAAGCTGTCACACCAAGTGCATTTAACCAGCAATAGTCTGTTCATTTTTTGGCCATATACAAAATCAGGGGCAAGCTGCGCCTGTCACCAAGTGCATTTAACCCTCAATGGTGTGGTTGTTTTTTGGCTAAAGCCTACATCAGGGTGAAGCTGTCACACCAAGTGCATTTAACCAGCAATAGTCTGTTCATTTTTTGGCCATATCCCAGTCTAATTCTGTCACTAAATCCATACCGGTCACCCAGCGCCTAAATACTAGGCCTCAAATTTATATCCAGCTAAATCTGTCCCTAGTGCTGTAGCTGGGCGAGTTATTTAGTGTCCGTTCAAGCACATTTCTTGTTCTGGGTTGAAATACAATTCCCAATTTAGCAATTTCATAATTTAGTGGTTCCTGCTATATCAGAGCTCTTTGAAATCTATCCCAAAAAGGGTATATAATATTGAAGGTGCACATAGGGTCATTCAGAGTAACTTCACACACACCCGCTACTGTGTATTTCCAAGTCTAATTCTGTCACTAAATCCATACCGGTGACCCAGCGCCTAAATACTAGGCCTCAAATTTAATTCCCTCTAAATCTCTCGTTACCCACCGCTGTACTGTTGTTGCTGGGCAAGATATTTAGTGTCCGTCAAAGCACATTTTTTGTTCTGGGTTGAAGTACAATTCCCAATTTAGCAATTTCATAATTTAGTGGTTTCTGCTATATCAGAGCTATTTGAAATCTATCCCAAAAAGGGTATATAATATTGAAGGTGCACATAGGGTCATTCAGAATAACTTCACACACACCCGCTACTGTGTATTTCCAAGTCTAATTCTGTCACTAAACCCATACCTGTCACCCAGCGCCTAAATACTAGGCCTCAAATTTAAATCCCTCTAAATCTCTCGTTACCGTTGTCCTGTTGTAGCTGGGAAAGTTATTTAGTGCCCGTCAAAGCACATTTTTTGTTCTGGGTTGAAGTACAATTCCCAATTTAGCAATTTCATAATTTAGTGGTTCCTGCTATATCAGAGCTATTTGAAATCTATCCCAAAAAGGGTATATAATATTGAAGGTGCACATAGGGTCATTCAGAATAACTTCACACACACCCGCTACTGTGTATTTCCAAGTCTAATTCTGTCACTAAATCCATACCGGTGACCCAGCGCCTAAATACTAGGCCTCAAATTTAATTCCCTCTAAATCTCTCGTTACCCACCGCTGTACTGTTGTTGCTGGGCAAGATATTTAGTGTCCGTCAAAGCACATTTTTTGTTCTGGGTTGAAGTACAATTCCCAATTTAGCAATTTCATAATTTAGTGGTTTCTGCTATATCAGAGCTATTTGAAATCTATCCCTAAAAGGGTATATAATATTGAAGGTGCACATAGGGTCATTCAGAATAACTTCACACACACCCGCTACTGTGTATTTCCAAGTCTAATTCTGTCACTAAACCCATACCTGTCACCCAGCGCCTAAATACTAGGCCTCAAATTTATATCCAGCTAAATCTGTCCCTAGTGCTGTAGCTGGGCGAGTTATTTAGTGTCCGTTCAAGCACATTTCTTGTTCTGGGTTGAAATACAATTCCCAATTTAGCAATTTCATAATTTAGTGGTTCCTGCTATATCAGAGCTCTTTGAAATCTATCCCAAAAAGGGTATATAATATTGAAGGTGCACATAGGGTCATTCAGAGTAACTTCACACACACCCGCTACTGTGTATTTCCAAGTCTAATTCTGTCACTAAATCCATACCGGTGACCCAGCGCCTAAATACTAGGCCTCAAATTTAATTCCCTCTAAATCTCTCGTTACCCACCGCTGTACTGTTGTTGCTGGGCAAGATATTTAGTGTCCGTCAAAGCACATTTTTTGTTCTGGGTTGAAGTACAATTCCCAATTTAGCAATTTCATAATTTAGTGGTTTCTGCTATATCAGAGCTATTTGAAATCTATCCCAAAAAGGGTATATAATATTGAAGGTGCACATAGGGTCATTCAGAATAACTTCACACACACCCGCTACTGTGTATTTCCAAGTCTAATTCTGTCACTAAACCCATACCTGTCACCCAGCGCCTAAATACTAGGCCTCAAATTTAAATCCCTCTAAATCTCTCGTTACCGTTGTCCTGTTGTAGCTGGGAAAGTTATTTAGTGCCCGTCAAAGCACATTTTTTGTTCTGGGTTGAAGTACAATTCCCAATTTAGCAATTTCATAATTTAGTGGTTCCTGCTATATCAGAGCTATTTGAAATCTATCCCAAAAAGGGTATATAATATTGAAGGTGCACATAGGGTCATTCAGAATAACTTCACACACACCCGCTACTGTGTATTTCCAAGTCTAATTCTGTCACTAAATCCATACCGGTGACCCAGCGCCTAAATACTAGGCCTCAAATTTAATTCCCTCTAAATCTCTCGTTACCCACCGGTGTACTGTTGTTGCTGGGCAAGATATTTAGTGTCCGTCAAAGCACATTTTTTGTTCTGGGTTGAAGTACAATTCCCAATTTAGCAATTTCATAATTTAGTGGTTTCTGCTATATCAGAGCTATTTGAAATCTATCCCTAAAAGGGTATATAATATTGAAGGTGCACATAGGGTCATTCAGAATAACTTCACACACACCCGCTACTGTGTATTTCCAAGTCTAATTCTGTCACTAAACCCATACCTGTCACCCAGCGCCTAAATACTAGGCCTCAAATTTAAATCCCTCTAAATCTCTCGTTACCGTTGTCCTGTTGTAGCTGGGAAAGTTATTTAGTGCCCGTCAAAGCACATTTTTTGTTCTGGGTTGAAGTACAATTCCCAATTTAGCAATTTCATAATTTAGTGGTTCCTGCTATATCAGAGCTATTTGAAATCTATCCCAAAAAGGGTATATAATATTGAAGGTGCACATTGGGTCATTCAGAATAACTTCACACACACGCTTCTGTGCATTTCCAAGTCTAATTCTGTCACTAAATCCATACCGGTGACCCAGCGCCTAAATACTAGGCCTCAAATTTAATTCCCTCTAAATCTCTCGTTACCCACCGCTGTACTGTTGTTGCTGGGCAAGATATTTAGTGTCCGTCAAAGCACATTTTTTGTTCTGGGTTGAAGTACAATTCCCAATTTAGCAATTTCATAATTTAGTGGTTTCTGCTATATCAGAGCTATTTGAAATCTATCCCTAAAAGGGTATATAATATTGAAGGTGCACATAGGGTCATTCAGAATAACTTCACACACACCCGCTACTGTGTATTTCCAAGTCTAATTCTGTCACTAAATCCATACCGGTGACCCAGCGCCTAAATACTAGGCCTCAAATTTAATTCCCTCTAAATCTCTCGTTACCCACCGTTGTACTGTTGTTGCTGGGCAAGATATTTAGTGTCCGTCAAAGCACATTTTTTGTTCTGGGTTGAAGTACAATTCCCAATTTAGCAATTTCATAATTTAGTGGTTTCTGCTATATCAGAGCTATTTGAAATCTATCCCTAAAAGGGTATATAATATTCAAGGTGCACATTGGGTCATTCAGAATAACTTCACACACACACGCTTCTGTGCATTTCCAAGTCTAATTCTGTCACTAAATCCATACCGGTCACCCAGCGCCTAAATACTAGGCCTCAAATTTATATCCCGCTGAATTTGAATACAATACATTGGGCCAAATAATATATTTGTTGTTGTGGTGAACCATAACAATGAGAAAAACATCTAGTAAGGGACGCGGACGTGGACATGGTCGTGGTGGTGTTAGTGGACCCTCTGGTGCTGGGAGAGGACGTGGCCGTTCTGCCACATCCACACGTCCTAGTGTACCAACTACCTCAGGTCCCAGTAGCCGCCAGAATTTACAGCGATATATGGTGGGGCCCAATGCCGTTCTAAGGATGGTAAGGCCTGAGCAGGTACAGGCATTAGTCAATTGGGTGGCCGACAGTGGATCCAGCACGTTCACATTATCTCCCACCCAGTCTTCTGCAGAAAGCGCACAGATGGCGCCTGAAAACCAACCCCATCAGTCTGTCACATCACCCCCATGCATACCAGGGAAACTGTCTCAGCCTCAAGTTATGCAGCAGTCTCTTATGCTGTTTGAAGACTCCGCTGGCAGGGTTTCCCAAGGGCATCCACCTAGCCCTTCCCCAGCGGTGAAAGACATAGAATGCACTGACGCACAACCACTTATGTTTCCTGATGATGAGGACATGGGAATACCACCTCAGCATGTCTCTGATGATGACGAAACACAGGTGCCAACTGCTGCGTCTTTCTGCAGTGTGCAGACTGAACAGGAGGTCAGGGATCAAGACTGGGTGGAAGACGATGCAGGGGACGATGAGGTCCTAGACCCCACATGGAATGAAGGTCGTGCCACTGACTTTCACAGTTCGGAGGAAGAGGCAGTGGTGAGACCGAGCCAACAGCGTAGCAAAAGAGGGAGCAGTGGGCAAAAGCAGAACACCCGCCGCCAAGAGACTCCGCCTGCTACTGACCGCCGCCATCTGGGACCGAGCACCCCAAAGGCAGCTTCAAGGAGTTCCCTGGCATGGCACTTCTTCAAACAATGTGCTGACGACAAGACCCGAGTGGTTTGCACGCTGTGCCATCAGAGCCTGAAGCGAGGCATTAACGTTCTGAACCTGAGCACAACCTGCATGACCAGGCACCTGCATGCAAAGCATGAACTGCAGTGGAGTAAACACCTTAAAACCAAGGAAGTCACTCAGGCTCCCCCTGCTACCTCTTCTGCTGCTGCCGCCTCGGCCTATTCTGCTGCTGCCGCCTCGGCCTCTTCCTCCGCCTCTGGAGGAACGTTGGCACCTGCCGCCCAGCAAACAGGGGATGTACCACCAACACCACCACCACCACCTCCGTCACCAAGCGTCTCAACCATGTCACACGCCAGCGTTCAGCTCTCCATCTCACAAACATTTGATAGAAAGCGTAAATTCCCACCTAGCCACCCTCGATCCCTGGCCCTGAATGCCAGCATTTCTAAACTACTGGCCTATGAAATGCTGTCATTTAGGCTGGTGGACACAGACAGCTTCAAACAGCTCATGTCGCTTGCTGTCCCACAGTATGTTGTTCCCAGCCGGCACTACTTCTCCAAGAGAGCCGTGCCTTCCCTGCACAACCAAGTATCCGATAAAATCAAGTGTGCACTGCGCAACGCCATCTGTAGCAAGGTCCACCTAACCACAGATACGTGGACCAGTAAGCACGGCCAGGGACGCTATATCTCCCTAACTGCACACTGGGTAAATGTAGTGGCAGCTGGGCCCCAGGCGGAGAGCTGTTTGGCGCACGTCCTTCCGCCGCCAAGGATCGCAGGGCAACATTCTTTGCCTCCTGTTGCCACCTCCTCCTTCTCGGCTTCCTCCTCCTCTTCTTCCACCTGCTCATCCAGTCAGCCACACACCTTCACCACCAACTTCAGCACAGCCCGGGGTAAACGTCAGCAGGCCATTCTGAAACTCATATGTTTGGGGGACAGGCCCCACACCGCACAGGAGTTGTGGCGGGGTATAGAACAACAGACCGACGAGTGGTTGCTGCCGGTGAGCCTCAAGCCCGGCCTGGTGGTGTGTGATAATGGGCGAAATCTCGTTGCAGCTCTGGGACTAGCCAATTTGACGCACATCCCTTGCTTGGCGCATGTGCTGAATTTGGTGGTGCAGAAGTTCATTCACAACTACCCCGACATGTCAGAGCTGCTGCATAAAGTGCGGGCCGTCTGTTCGCGCTTCCGGCGTTCACATCCTGCTGCTGCTCGCCTGTCTGCGCTACAGCGTAACTTCGGCCTTCCCGCTCACCGCCTCATATGCGACGTGCCCACCAGGTGGAACTCCACCTTGCACATGCTGGACAGACTGTGCGAGCAGCAGCAGGCCATAGTGGAGTTTCAGCTGCAGCACGCACGGGTCAGTCGCACTACAGAACAGCACCACTTCACCACCAATGACTGGGCCTCCATGCGAGACCTGTGTGCCCTGTTGCGCTGTTTCGAGTACTCCACCAACATGGCCAGTGGCGATGACACCGTTATCAGCGTTACAATACCACTTCTATGTCTCCTTGAGAAAACACTTAGGGCGATGATGGAAGAGGAGGTGGCCCAGGAGGAGGAGGAGGAGGAGGAGGAAGAGGGGTCATTTTTAGCACTTTCAGGCCAGTCTCTTCGAAGTGACTCAGAGGGAGGTTTTTGGCAACAGCAGAGGCCAGGTACAAATGTGGCCAGCCAGGGCCCACTACTGGAGGACGAGGAGGACGAGGATGAGGAGGAGGTGGAGGAGGATGAGGATGAAGCATGGTCACAGCGGGGTGGCACCCAACGCAGCTCGGGTCCATCACTGGTGCGTGGCTGGGGGGAAAGGCAGGACGATGACGATACGCCTCCCACAGAGGACAGCTTGTCCTTATCCCTGGGCAGCCTGGCACACATGAGCGACTACATGCTGCAGTGCCTGCGCAACGACAGCAGAGTTGCCCACATTTTAACCTGTGCGGACTACTGGGTTGCCACCCTGCTGGATCCACGCTACAAAGACAATGTGCCCACCTTACTTCCTGCACTGGAGCGTGATAGGAAGATGCGCGAGTACAAGCGCACGTTGGTAGACACGCTACTGAGAGCATTCCCAAATGTCACAGGGGAACAAGTGGAAGCCCAAGGCCAAGGCAGAGGAGGAGCAAGAGGTCGCCAAGGCAGCTGTGTCACGGCCAGCTCCTCTGAGGGCAGGGTTAGCATGGCAGAGATGTGGAAAACTTTTGTCAACACGCCACAGCTAACTGCACCACCACCTGATACGCAACGTGTTAGCAGGAGGCAACATTTCACTAACATGGTGGAACAGTACGTGTGCACACCCCTCCACGTACTGACTGATGGTTCGGCCCCATTCAACTTCTGGGTCTCTAAATTGTCCACGTGGCCAGAGCTAGCCTTTTATGCCTTGGAGGTGCTGGCCTGCCCGGCAGCCAGCGTTTTGTCTGAACGTGTATTCAGCACGGCAGGGGGCGTCATTACAGACAAACGCAGCCGCCTGTCTACAGCCAATGTGGACAAGCTGACGTTCATAAAAATGAACCAGGCATGGATCCCACAGGACCTGTCCGTCCCTTGTCCAGATTAGACATTAACTACCTCCCCATAACCATATATTATTGGACTCCAGGGCACTTCCTCATTCAATCCTATTTTTATTTTCATTTTACCATTATATTGCGAGGCTACCCAAAGTTGAATGAACCTCTCCTCTGCCTGTGTGCTAGGCCTAAATATATGCCAATGGACTGTTGCAGTGGTGGGTGACGTGAAGCCTCATTCTCTGCTATGACATGCAGACTGATTCTCTGCTGACATGAAGCCAGATCCTCTGTTACGGGAGCTCTCTCCTCTGCCTGGGTGCTGGGCCTAAATTTATGACAATTGACTGTTGCAGTGGTGGGTGACGTGAAGCCTGATTCTCTGCTATGATATGAAGACTGATTCTCTGCTGACATGAAGCCAGATTGTCTGTTACGGGACCTTTCTCCTCTGCCTGGGTTCTGGGCCTAAATTTATGAAAATTGACTGTTGCAGTGGTGGGTGACGTGAAGCCTGATTCTCTGCTATGATATGAAGACTGATTCTCTGCTGACATGAAGCCAGATTGTCTGTTACGGGACCTTTCTCCTCTGCCTGGGTTCTGGGCCTAAATTTATGAAAATTGACTCTTACAGTGGTGGGTGACGTGAAGCCTGATTCTCTGCTATGATATGAAGACTGATTCTCTGCTGACATGAAGCCAGATTCTCTGTTACGGGACCTCTCTCCTCTGCCTGGGTGCTGGGCCTAAATTTATGACAATGGACTGTTGCAGTGGTGGCTGACGTGAAGCCTGATTCTCTGCTATGACATGCAGACTGATTCTCTGCTGTCATGAAGCCAGATTGTCTGTTACGGGACCTCTCTGCTCTGCCTGTGTGCTAGGCCTAAATATATGCCAATGGACTGTTGCAGTGGTGGCTGACGTGAAGCCTCATTCTCTGCTATGACATGCAGACTGATTCTCTGCTGTCATGAAGCCAGATTGTCTGTTACGGGACCTCTCTGCTCTGCCTGTGTGCTAGGCCTAAATATATGCCAATGGACTGTTGCAGTGGTGGGTGACGTGAAGCCTCATTCTCTGCTATGACATGCAGACTGATTCTCTGCTGACATGAAGCCAGATTGTCTGTTACGGGACCTCTCTGCTCTGCCTGTGTGCTAGGCCTAAATATATGCCAATGGACTGTTGCAGTGGTGGGTGACGTGAAGCCTCATTCTCTGCTATGACATGCAGACTGATTCTCTGCTGACATGAAGCCAGATTGTCTGTTACGGGACCTCTCTGCTCTGCCTGTGTGCTAGGCCTAAATATATGCCAATGGACTGTTGCAGTGGTGGGTGACGTGAAGCCTCATTCTCTGCTATGACATGCAGACTGATTCTCTGCTGACATGAAGCCAGATTGTCTGTTACGGGACCTCTCTGCTCTGCCTGTGTGCTAGGCCTAAATATATGCCAATGGACTGTTGCAGTGGTGGGTGACGTGAAGCCTCATTCTCTGCTATGACATGCAGACTGATTCTCTGCTGACATGAAGCCAGATTGTCTGTTACGGGACCTCTCTGCTCTGCCTGTGTGCTAGGCCTAAATATATGCCAATGGACTGTTGCAGTGGTGGGTGACGTGAAGCCTCATTCTCTGCTATGACATGCAGACTGATTCTCTGCTGACATGAAGCCAGATCCTCTGTTACGGGAGCTCTCTCCTCTGCCTGGGTGCTGGGCCTAAATTTATGACAATTGACTGTTGCAGTGGTGGGTGACGTGAAGCCTGATTCTCTGCTATGATATGAAGACTGATTCTCTGCTGACATGAAGCCAGATTGTCTGTTACGGGACCTTTCTCCTCTGCCTGGGTTCTGGGCCTAAATTTATGAAAATTGACTCTTACAGTGGTGGGTGACGTGAAGCCTGATTCTCTGCTATGATATGAAGACTGATTCTCTGCTGACATGAAGCCAGATTCTCTGTTACGGGACCTCTCTCCTCTGCCTGGGTGCTGGGTAGTGTTGAGCGCGAATATTCGAAAAGCAAATTTTTTTCGCGAATATCGCAACTTCGCGATTTCGCGAATATTTCGAATATAGTGCTATATATTCGTAAAAACGAATATTCGTTTTTTGTTTCCCCCCCCCCCCCCACAAAATTACAGTACACATATAATTGATTGTTTCCCAAAGGTCCAACAGCTCAGATCTTACTCACATTGCCTAGAAAGTGATTGAGGCGCGAATCTTCGTAAGGCGATTTTATTAGCGCACATGCGAATATCGGCACGTCCCAGAACAGAGGCAAAGGGCTTTGCATTCATACATTAGTGAATTGAGTTGCGAATCTTCGTAAGGCGATTTTATTAGCGCACATGCGAATATCTACACTTGTCCCAGAACAGAGGCAAAGGGCTTTGCATTCATACATTAGTGATTGAATTGAGCTGCGAATCTTCGTAAGGCGATTTTATTAACGCAAATGCAAATATCTACACTTGTCCCCAGAACAGAGAGGCAAAGGCCTGTGCATTCATATAGTATAGCACCATATTCGCGAATACGTAGAACTTCGTAAAAGTCGATTTACGAATATTCGTATTTTTTATTTTACTTTCCACCTTACAGATTACATTGATCTGTACTCTGTCAACTACTGTCATCACCCCCCACTGTATCTCGATTGATTCCCAAAAGTCTCACATTCCCTAGAAAGTGATTGAGGTGCGAATCTTCGTAAGGCGATTTTATTAGCGCACATGCGAATATCTACACTTGTCCCAGAACAGAGGCAAAGGGCATTGCATTCATACATTAGTGATTGAATTGAGTTGCGAATCTTCGTAAGGCGATTTCATTAGCGCACATGTGAATTTTGCATAGCATATGTATTATGCGATAATTCGAATTATCGCATATGCGAAATAATAACGAATTTGAATAATCGCGAATATTTTACGAATATTCTTTCGAATATTCACAAAATTTCGCGAATTCGAATATGGGACATGCCGCTCAACACTAGTGCTGGGCCTAAATTTATGACAATGGACTGTTGCAGTGGTGGGTGACGTGAAGCCTGATTCTCTGCTATGACATGCAGACTGATTCTCTGCTGACATGAAGCCAGATTGTCTGTTACGGGACCTCTCTCCTCTGCCTGGGTGCTGGGCCTAAATATATGCCAATGGACTGTTGCAGTGGTGGCTGACGTGAAGCCTCATTCTCTGCTATGACATGCAGACTAATTCTCTGCTGACATGAAGACAGATTCTCTGTTACGGGACCTCTCTCCTCTGCCTGGGTGCCGGGGCCTAAATATCTGAGAATGGACTGTTCCAGTGGTGGCTGACGTGAAGCCTCATTCTCTGCTATGACATGCAGACTAATTCTCTGCTGACATGAAGACAGATTCTCTGTTACGGGACCTCCCTCCTCTGCCTGGGTGCTGGGCCTAAATATATGCCAATGGACTGTTGCAGTGGTGGCTGACGTGAAGCCTCATTCTCTGCTATGACATGCAGACTAATTCTCTGCTGACATGAAGACAGATTCTCTGTTACGGGACCTCCCTCCTCTGCCTGGGTGCTGGGCCTAAATATATGCCAATGGACTGTTGCAGTGGTGGCTGACGTGAAGCCTCATTCTCTGCTATGACATGCAGACTGATTCTCTGCTGACATGAAGCCAGATTCTCTGTTACGGGACCTCTCTCCTCTGCCTGTGTGTGTGCTGGGCCTAAATATATGCCAATGGACTGTTGCAGTGGTGGCTGACGTGAAGCCTCATTCTCTGCTATGACATGCAGACTGATTCTCTGCTGACATGAAGCCAGATTCTCTGTTACGGGACCTCTCTCCTCTGCCTGTGTGTGTGCTGGGCCTAAATATATGCCAATGGACTGTTGCAGTGGTGGCTGACGTGAAGCCTCATTCTCTGCTATGACATGCAGACTAATTCTCTGCTGACATGAAGACAGATTCTCTGTTACGGGACCTCCCTCCTCTGCCTGGGTGCTGGGCCTAAATATATGCCAATGGACTGTTGCAGTGGTGGCTGACGTGAAGCCTCATTCTCTGCTATGACATGCAGACTGATTCTCTGCTGACATGAAGCCAGATTCTCTGTTACGGGACCTCTCTCCTCTGCCTGTGTGTGTGCTGGGCCTAAATATATGCCAATGGACTGTTGCAGTGGTGGCTGACGTGAAGCCTCATTCTCTGCTATGACATGCAGACTGATTCTCTGCTGACATGAAGCCAGATTCTCTGTTACGGGACCTCTCTCCTCTGCCTGTGTGTGTGCTGGGCCTAAATATATGCCAATGGACTGTTGCAGTGGTGGCTGACGTGAA
The DNA here is from genome assembly GCF_014858855.1 of Bufo gargarizans. NCBI lineage: Eukaryota > Metazoa > Chordata > Amphibia > Anura > Bufonidae > Bufo > Bufo gargarizans. The sequence continues at coordinate 381,637,174 of NC_058081.1, read as the reverse complement.
GCCTCATTCTCTGCTATGACATGCAGACTAATTCTCTGCTGACATGAAGACAGATTCTCTGTTACGGGACCTCCCTCCTCTGCCTGGGTGCTGGGCCTAAATATATGCCAATGGACTGTTGCAGTGGTGGCTGACGTGAAGCCTCATTCTCTGCTATGACATGCAGACTAATTCTCTGCTGACATGAAGACAGATTCTCTGTTACGGGACCTCTCTCCTCTGCCTGGGTGCCGGGGCCTAAATATCTGAGAATGGACTGTTCCAGTGGTGGGTGACGGGAAGCCAGATTCTCTGCTATGGAACCTCTCTCCAATTGATTTTGGTTAATTTTTATTTATTTAATTTTTATTTTAATTCATTTCCCTATCCACATTTGTTTGCAGGGGATTTACCTACATGTTGCTGCCTTTTGCAGCCCTCTAGCTCTTTCCTGGGCTGTTTTACAGCCTTTTTAGTGCCGAAAAGTTCGGGTCCCCATTGACTTCAATGGGGTTCGGGTTCGGGACGAAGTTCGGATCGGGTTCGGATCCCGAACCCGAACATTTCCGGGATGTTCGGCCGAACTTCTCGAACCCGAACATCCAGGTGTTCGCTCAACTCTAGCAAAGAGTCATAAAATAACTGGATAAATTCACTACCTTCAAAATTGGGATCTTTTTCAGATAAACTATAGGCATTTTGAGGACTGACAAAAATTCCCTGGGACTTTGATTATGTCTACATTTCAGGGTAAATAAGGCCCTCCTTGCAGCAGTAGCGGACTTATAGGGACCAAATTCAGTTTTTATTTCTGCAACCACATCTGACCAAGAATCCCTACCCATATCTCTAAGGGAATTAAAGAAATACCGGTGTTTTGGTTCGAATACCCAGGTAATAAATTCAAGTTTCTGTATGTCCTTTTCTAAATGTAAAGTTTTCATGGCCTCCTCATATATTTCCAAATGACTTATTATGGAGGGTGAACCCTTTTTTGCAAATTGACCCACAGTTTCCTTGAGAAATTTGATCACTTTAGTAGTGTCTATCATGGGTTGATAAGATCTCTGTACTGAACTTTTAGAGGACCTAGGAGGTGAAATCGGTCTTAATTTAGGAAGAGAATGTTCTCTCAGAGCCATTAATTCTTCCCCATTAAAGGGGTTGTCATATTTACTTTCTGCATCTGATTCCCCCCTGGAATATTTTACCTGCACTCTATTAGAATCCTTAGGCTGTCTGAATTGAAGAGGGTCAAGATCCCGGTTATCTAACTCTGTTTGTAAATTTCTATTGTCCTTATACAACTTTTTACATTCCTCATCTAGATCCACCATAGACAATTGACATTTAGACAATTCATTAGTAGCCTGACTTAATTTCCATTCCAGAGTCCTAATAACTTCTTGCTGTTGACTGTCTCTGTCATTATATTCTGATAATTTAGCAGACCATTGTGCTAATTCACCAGAAACCATGGCCGCCTTATTTTCCATTTCAGATAAATCTTTTTGAAATTTATCAATTTCATATGCCTGTTCAACATTTTTATATTTTGCTTTTTCTAATTGCTTTGCTATTTCAATAACTAAATATACAAATTCAGGCCAAGATTGAAGGATTAATGAATCCTTATCTTTCTTATGTTTAGCTTGGGAAATGTGACAGAGATAATCAGCAAACCGGGATTTATCAGACCAGATATCATCTGCATATTCTACAGCTCTCTTTTCCAATTCAAACCTCCAATCCTTTAACTCTCTCTTAATATTCAACCTGTCATGCATATGACCCAACACAATATATTCAATTAATTCTTGAGTCGTTCTATCATGCATATCAGTCTTTACCACTGCAGCAGCAGCCTGCATGCCTTGGCTAGCCTCGCCATTGTTATCAGACATTTTTTTACTTGTTGCACTACAAGTACCACAATAACTTTATCAAATATATATTTTGCACCCTAAAATTTTGTTTCTATTACAAGCAGATCTCGGTAGGGACCTCCAATTAAATGTCGGAATATTTATGCTGTCTCCGATTGACAGTCTATATGATTTATGTGAATAAATTAAAATCGGTAATAAAGGAGATTCTAACTTATTATCATAAATATCAAGCTAAAACAAGCTCGTGATCTGCGTTGAATTGAAGACAAAACCCAGTTACAGACAAAATATATATGTAATTTATTAATACAATTTATAGTGCAAAATAATATATATAACAAAATTGGCGGTAATAAAATTCAATCAATGATATGCAAAATAGTGGTAAGACAAAAATAATTGAGAACATATATCTATATATACACAATTATGCCTTCTTATAATAATACCCCTCACTTATATAAAAAGTCAATTTAATACTCTAATTCTCTCAGCCGACAAATGTCCGATTAAACCCAAATCTGGTTTATCTTTTATCTATATAAATATATATATATTATCAACCATACTGGTCTAGAACTGAATTCAGTTCCTTGGAGATAATACCGTGTTTTCACTAGTATATTTTTAATCTGTATTGGATTAATTTTCAGGATGATGCTGCAGGTACATCCCAATCTTACTCCAAAACAGATACTATACCCAAAGTATGGTTAATTGAATATATCTATAGATATGTATTATATTAATTAATTATCCTATAAAATATAGGTAAGGTTATACTATACCAAAATGTCAGCTAGCAGAAATCAGTTTCAATGGTTCTAAGATGGCTGCCTCCAATGACTGGCAAGATGGTCAAGATGATGTTCAGAGAGAGAGTCAGATCGACCCTGTCAGCCCATACCATCTTTTTATCCTATCTTAGAAAGGGCTTGGCCAAGTTTTATCATTAACTAGTGACCTCACTTTATAATTAATAGAACCATCCTCTAGGGAAAAATATACCCTAGATCTTTGTTACCCTAACACTAGATGGCACTAGTATTCCATACAAAAAAAATCGAAGCATTCATTTATTTCTCTTATTCATATAGTAGCACTAATGTAATCTAAGGTTTCAGACAAACCTTGAGAAGATCTTAAAGAGACAATGAGTTTTATACTTGGTCAACTAACTTGTGTATCCTTAAGTCTTTTGACCAGACTTGATTAAATCAAAATAAATATGGCTATCTCAATTCATTGTTCTTGGATGAGACAGGGTTTGTTCATGATCACCTGTGTCCACATCCATTCCAGGAAAGAAATAATTAATTTGTGTGTTCCACTGAGACAGATTCTAAACATGACAGAGGAGTTTATACCTCATTTCTAATCTTACAATTGAATATATCTATGAGGACTATACTCTTATATATATACTATATATTCAGCACACCTATTAAAATTGATTATATAAAATCAATCTACTCCTATATTGATTAATATAAAAATCACAAAGAAAGATTAGAGTCTTTCTATTTACTAAAATCATCAGAATTCAAATACATTGTCTTATCTAGGCCATCACATTTCATTAGACCTTGGGATATCTCCTTCTCACAAAACAGACTTAGGTAAACACTTTGGTATATATCGTAAACCTTAGGTTAGCAATTTCAGAGTAAAAAAAAAATCCTGAATTCACTCTGCCTTAAAATAAGACAAAATGGTTGTCCCTTAGGCTCATGTCCATACACTTATATAGGCCTTATAATTATGGACTTTATTCATACTCAATAGTTCTGACAGTTTCAGAAGTGTATGTTTAACCTCACTATCCTCACAATTATCTGCATTGGTTAATATCAGATTTTTCAAAAAATGTTCAACATCAACAGACACCAGTACATCACAATATAAGGACCAGACACAGATCACGTTCACCAAGAAGAGAACAACAATATCAATCATTACCAACACACACATACAATCTGAGGAACAGGTTCAACTACCAACCACAACATCACGAGTCACAACAGAGGATTTGGCCTCCACAGAACAGCAGACAGCCATATACACCCAATTATCTGAGAGAGGCCACCCACAGACAACAACAGAAACTAGACCCAAAAGAAAGATACAGAGATCCCAAAGAAAAAAGAGGGACTTACAACAGACACAGATAGATTCAGAAGCTATAGTGAACCTCAGCTCAGTCGTCTTGACGGAATCTCAGATGAGACTACTGGGCAAGGGGCTTAAATTTGCGCCTACAGCGAGACTGAAAAAATTTGATACGTATGTGGGGATAGAGAAATTTGTGAGGAAACTCTGTTTGAAATTTTTTTTTTTTTTTTAATCTGATATTAACCAATGCAGATAATTGTGAGGATTGTGAGGTTAAACATACACTTCTGAAACCAAAATCACAAAAATTTCCAAGACAGGAGATTAGTGTAGACATTGCTACCTTTAGACGTAATATAGAGACAGATCTGAGAAAGTTGTCGGATAAACAGATGAGGAGAACTAATATGAATATACAAGAGATTAAAGCCTTAAAGGAATTGCAAAAATGTAATGCTCTTACAATTTGCCCCACCGATAAAGGCGGAGCAATTGTTCTCCTAGAAACGAGCAAATATAATGCAGAATGTATGAGACAACTTGCAGATACAACAACTTACAAGAGATTAAAGAAAGATCCAATAGAAGAATTCTCAGAACTATTGAAGCAATACTGCAATAAAGGATTTGAGGACGGACTACTCTCTAAACAGGAATCTGATTTCATTTTGGGGACACAGCAGAGGCTACCCGCCTTCTATTGTTTACCAAAAATACACAAAAGTATGACGGATCCACCAGGCCGCCCTATCATCTCTGGTATAAAGTCCCTGACATCCAATTTGTCCCAATATATTGACCAACTTATTCAACCAACAGTTAAGAACATTCCAGCATATTTTAGAGACACCACCCAGATTGTTCAAATCTTGGAGAATCTTAAGGTGGAGCCACATTAGCTGATTGGGACTTTGGATGTTCAATCACTCTATACCGTGATTGACCATGAACAGGGCATCAATAGTATGAAATCACAACTGAGGAACTTTGGTAAAGAAGAGACAAATAGATTTTTTGGCAGAGGGTGTGAGATATATACTCACACACAATTATTTATATTTTGAGGGGGCTTATTACCTACAGATTCGGGGCACTGCCATGGGCACGAGATTCGCCCCCAGCTATGGCAATCTATTTATGGCACAGTGGGAACAAGAAACCATCATACCCAGGCTGGGATCGGATCTGGTGCTCTGGTAGCGTTACATCGATGACGTTATATTTATCTGGCAGGGAGACATGTTTAGCCTCCATACATTCTTAGAAGAGATCAATAAGAATGAATATAATCTCAAATTTTCATCCAATATTAACCAGGACTATACAGAGTTCCTGGATATACGGATTACTACCCAAATGAATCAATATATCTGCACTATGTTTCAGAAAGAGGTAGCTAAGAATAGCTTTATCCTCTTTTCCAGCTGTCATCTACCATCTTGGCTATTAAATATTCCAACTGGTCAGTTCCGCAGAATTAAAAGGAACTGTACTAGTCCAGCTGGATTTGAGGAGGAGGCTACTAACATGAAAGCAAAATTTCTAGCTAAAGAATATCCAGAGACAGTGGTTGACTGTGTTCTACGAAACGTTAGGAAGATGGACAGGAAGAAGTATATTATAGAATGTCCATGTGCAAAACAATATATTGGCAGGACCAAAAGACCTCTAAAAACTAGGATAGCAGAACATATTAATAATATTAAGAAAGGCTATGACAAACACGTGCTATCTAGACATTTTAAACTAATTCATAATCAAGACCCTAGGAATCTTACCTTCGCAGCTCTTGAACAGATAGAACGACACTGGAGGGGAGGTAACCACATTGCCCGAATGTCTAGGGCCGAGTCAAGACGGATCTTTGAAATCGGCAGTTTGGCCCCGGCTGGGCTAAATGCCGAAATCCTGTGACATTTGATGCAAATATCTACGTAAAAGGAGAACGCAACCAGCTACAACATATATTGACTATGGGTACTGTTCCTGCTGAACCCAAAATTCTATGGTACAAAAAACGCATGAGTGCATAAAAAACCGCAGATGAACCGCACCAATGACGCACCACATAGAAAATTATACATGCAAAATCCAGATCCTCTTAGATCCATTTTGGGATTTGTGCCTGCTGGAAGGAAATTGTTATAAAAAGCCGGCTAGTAAGTCGGTTCCAATAAAGCCACTGAGGAAGAAGGAGGAAAACCTTCGAAACGCGTCTGGCGTGGAGGACATTGGAGCTGACTAAAACCGGACAACTACAAACTACAAAATGTGTTATTTTTGTCCGGATCGAATAAGCGCTTATAAAGAAAAAGGAATTGCGGCCTTGGGTTATCGTGCAGCTACCTAAGGGTGTGACTGAATCACAGGTGGAACATTCATTCCAATCTAGGCAACATAGTTTGCATCCACAGCGTAATACGATCAGCGCTTGGAGTGAGGACTGAAGATTTAAAGACTACCAGACGGGACTATACAGTCGTTCCAAGCGGCAGTAAGACTCACTTACCCTGCTACCTACACCACGTGGGACGCCACGGTGGACGGCAGGACTGAATGTAAGTAAGTCACCACTAATACTGCTACATTTATATTGACTGTTGTAATACGTTACATTGAGACATACCAGACATTGGATAGTCTCTGTTGAAACCTGTTGGACTTTAACCCTGTGATATTTCATAAGAACTGTGTGGATCCAATACTATAAATCTACAAATACTCTACTATAGAAGCAAGTCTATATTTTAGAGCTATTATTAACCAGGGAGACGGACTGCCTATTGCTATTTTTGAGCCTGCTATTTTTAAATCTCCAGAGATACTTGTGGATTTTACACGGCTGTTTGAAGATCAAACTTTGCTAGTCTCCAATCACTTTATACATATATTTTTACTAATGTGCACTTATCCACTGAATTTTTAGTATTACTGATTGTTACTTTTGCCAGCATTTGGTGTCTGTATTTAGATGCATATTGTTGCACTTTTGTATATACCCTGACAAGGGTATTCTACAGTTGCAAGAAAAAGTATGTGAACCCCTTGGAATGATATGGATTTTTGCACAAATTGGTCATAAAATGTGATCTGATGTTCATCTAAGTCACAACAATAGACAATCACAGTCTGCTTAAACTAATAACACACAAACAATTAAATGTTACCATGTTTTTATTGAACACACCATGTAAATATTCACAGTGCAGGTGGAAAAAGTATGTGAACCCCTAGATTAATTACATCTCCAAGAGCTAATTGGAGTGAGGTGTCAGCGAACTTGAGTCCAATCAATGAGATGAGATTGGAGGTGTTGGTTACAGCTGCCCTGCCCTATAAAAAACACACACCAGTACTGGGTTTGCTTTTAGCAAGAAGCATTGCCTGATGTGAATGATGCCTTGCACAAAAGAGCTCTCAGAAGACCTACGATTAAGAAATGTTGACTTGCATAAAGCTGGAAAGGGTTATAAAAGTATCTCCAAAAGCCTTGCTGTTCATCAGTCCATGGTAAAACAAATTGTCTATAAATGGAGAAAGTTCAGCACTGCTGCTACTCTCACTAGGAGTGGCCGTCCTGTAAAGATGACTGCAAGAGCACAGCGCAGACTGCTCAATGAGGTGAAGAAGAATCCTAGAGTGTCAGCCAAAGGCTTATAAAAGTCTATGGCATATGCTAACATCCCTGTTAGCGAATCTGCGATACGTAAAACACTAAACAAGAATGGATTTCATGGGAGGATACCACAGAGGAAGCCACTGCTGTCCCAAAAAAACACATTGCTGCACGTTTACAGTTTGCACAAGAGCACCTGGATGTTCAACAGCAGTACTGGCAAAATATTCTGTGGACAGATGAAACCAAAGTGGAGTTGTTTGGAAGAAACACACAACACTATGTTTGGAGAAAAAGAGGCACAGCACACCAACCTCAAAACCTCATCCCAACTGTGAAGTACGGTGGTGGGGGCATCATGGTTTGGGGCTGCTTTGCTGTGTCAGGGCCTGGACGGATTGCTATCATCAAAGGAAAAATGAATTCCCAAGTTTATCAAGACATTTTGCAGGAGAACTTAAGGCCATCTGTCCACCAGCTGAAGCTCAACAGAAGATGGGTGTTGCAACAGGACAACCCAAAGCATAGAAGTAAATCAACAACAGAATGGCTTAAACAGAAGAAAATACGCCTTCTGGAGTGGCCCAGTCAGAGTCCTGACCTCAACTCAATTGAGATGCTGTGGCATGACCTCAAGAAAGCGATTCACACCAGACATCCCAAGAATATTGCTGAACTGAAACAGTTCTGTAAAGAGGAATGGTCAAGAATTACTCGTGACCGTTGTGCACTTCTGATCTGCAACTACAGGAAATGTTTGGTTGAAGTTATTGCTGCCAAAAGAGGTTCAACCAGTTATTAAATCCAAGGGTTCACATACTTTTCCCACCTGCACTGTGAATGTTTACATGGTGTGTTCAATAAAAACATGGTAACATTTAATTATTTGTGTGTTATTAGTTTAAGCAGACTGTGATTGTCTATTGTTGTGACTTAGATGAAGATCAGATCACAGTTTATGACCAATTTGTGCAGAAATCCATATAATTCCAAAGGGTTCACATACTTTTTCTTGCAACTGTATATTCACGTTTTACTTCTTTATCTTTAGTTTCACATTTCACATATATTTATTTTCTTTGGAGACTGACTCGGTATTCGGTATTCACCACTGCTGTAGCTGATCCATTATATACAGGCAGTTGGAACAGACCTAGGTTCCACACTTGTTCTTTTATCTGGCCGGTTTATCAGGCCTCCTGACCTTCTTACCTTCTCAGCTATATCAGCGGATTGAAGACTTTTTGTATTGTCAATCCTTTTATTAATTTTTATATTTATTATTTTTTAATATTTTTATATCAATTTTATTACTGTAAGAGTTTAATTTTAGATAGGGCATATAATTATATGTACTGCTATTAATCTTTATGAATGGTGATTATTGCTATTAATAAACTAGTGTCGCTTTACCAACTGTGTGGTCCAGGTATAAGAGTGCCCATTCTTTTTATATTACAATTGTTTTTCTGGTGGTCGGGGTACGACATCTGACTGGTGCACCTTGCCATCTTGAATCAGGGGTGAGCCGTCCTTTCCCTTATCTTATCAGTTAAAGAAAGTGACCCAGCATTTCGCCGAATCAGTCACTTATATATGTTGCCCTTCGTTAGGACACCATAAAACTGGTGACAGGTTCCCTTTAAGGAAGTCATGCCTTATGGAAAACATTTGGTGTGTGAATGTATATTTCTGTGTGGTATATTTAGATTTGCAACATATCTTAACCAATGATTTAAATAAAGTGTCATGTATGTGTAAAAGTGTGTCGATATATATGCAGTATATATATATATATATATATATATATATATATATATATATTTATCGTACCATGTATATTTCATTTGGATTATATATATATTTTATGCCGTGTGTATCTCTCTGATTGAATATAGCCTTTAGAAGGTCTAGAAAGTATGGAAGTTGTCTTCCTACTAATTGGATTTCATGAGGAGAGCTGAATGTTATTAGTTAGCCATGTGGACAAGTTAAATATATAAACCCGGATGCCAAATAAAAAGGACCATTGTCCCATTGACCATTATCATGAATTTAAAAAGACAGTAGAAGATAGTGACTCCAACATGTTTAGATTATGGGTAATTAAAATGTCAAGAAGAAACCCTTAATACTTATATATATTTGACAGGTTAAAAAGGTCATGTGAACATATTTATTAGTTATTTAGAATTAATGTTTGAAATTGTTATGTGGTACAACAGTGCCATCTAAAGGTAGATGGACAATAGTATATTATTTTATAACTTGTTTTCTATAGCATATCAAGGGTTAAGATTACATCATAGTAGTATTAATATACATTACACCCTCCTCAGTGGATTGGGAGATCATAATCCAGGAGGAGGGAACGTAAGATATAAGGAAGGATATGTACTGCTGGATAGGAACATAGGGGGATCACATCAAACCATCAGATCAGATCATAAGGAACAGGGTCCTCACAAGAAAGAAAATATCCATAAAGGAAGCTGATCATAAGAAATATATATCAGAAGAAACTTGAATTACATTTTGACTGCTAGAGAATTTTTGAGAACTGATCACACCCGAAACCCTGTTCATCCTTGACCCGGTAACGTATATTTGTACTCACTGATTGTGGTATTAATAAGATATTCCTCTCGGCATATAGTAAAGAGTCCCCATACTGAGGGAACATATAGTGTTAAATACCTACCTAATGCTAGTTATCCTCTTAGCAAAGATGCATATTGCTAATGGGAGATTGGACATCATCTGAGTAGAGGAAAAACTCTTGGGAAATTATATTTCCATAGTATGATTGCTGAGTGGGGTATATCATTTTTTTTTTTGATTGGTCATAAGGAGACAGTGGATCAGTTATGCGTCCAGTATTAATCTGTGTTTATCCTTTTTATGTTCAATTCTGTATGATATACAGTACAGAGCAAAAGTTTGGACACACCTTCTCAGTTTTCTTTATTTTCATGACTATGAAAATTGTAGATTCACACTGAAGGAATCAAAACTATGAATTAACACGTGGAATTATATACATAATAAAAAAAAGTGTGAAACAACTGAAAATATGTCATATTCTAGGTTCTTCAAAGTAGCCACCTTTTGCTTTGATTACTGCTTTGCACACTCTTGACATTCTCTTGATGAGCTTCAAGAGGTAGTCACCTGAAATGGTTTTCACTTCACAGGTGTGCCCTGTCAGGTTTCTTGCCTTATAAATGGGGTTGGGACCATCAGTTGCGTTGTGGAGAAGTCAGGTGGATACACAGCTGATAGTCCTACTGAATAGACTGTCCATCAATAGAGTGGACATCATTACTTTAAGAAATGAAGGTCAGTCAGTCCGAAAAATTGGGAAAACTTTGAAAGTGTCCCCAAGTGCAGTCACAAAAACCATCAAGCGTTACAAAGAAACTGACTCACATGCCTGGAAAAGGAAGACCAAGAGTCACCTCTGCTGCGGAGGATAAGTTCACCAGCCTCAGAAATCGCAGGTTAACAGCAGCTCAGATTAGAGACCAGGCCAATGCCACACAGAGTTCTAGCAGCAGACACATCTCTAGAACAACTGTTAAGAGGAGACTGTGTGAATCAGGCCTTCATGGTAGAATATCTGCTAGGAAACCACTGCTAAGGACAGGCAACAAGCAGAAGAGACTTGTTTGGGCTAAAGAACACAAGGAATGGACATTAGACCAGTGAAAATCTGTGTTTTAGTCTGATGAGTCCAAATTTGAGATCTTTAGTTCCAACCACCGTGTCTTTGTGCGACGCAGAAAAGGTGAACGGATGGACTCTACATGCCTGGTTCCCACCGTGAAGCATGGAGGAGAAGGTGTGATGGTGTGGGGGTGCTTTGCTGGTGACACTGTTGGGGATTCAACAGGACAATGACCCCCAAACACACCTCCAGGCTGTGTAAGGGCTATTTGACCATGAAGGAGAGTGATGGGGTGCTGCGCCAGATGATCTGGCCTCCACAGTCACCAGACCTGAACCCAATCGAGATGGTTTGGGGTGAGCTGGACCGCAGAGTGAAGGCAAAAGGGCCAACAAGTTCTAAGCATCTCTGGGAACTCCTTCAAGACTGTTAGAAGACCATTTCAGGTGACTACCTCTTGAAGCTCATCAAGAGAATGCCAAGAGTGTGCAAAGCAGTAATCAAAGCAAAAGGTAACTAATTTGAAGAACCTAGACTATGACATATTTTCAGTTGTTTCACACTTTTTTGTTATGTATATAATTCCACATGTGTTAATTCATAGTTTTGATGCCTTCAGTGTGAATCTACAATTTTCATAGTCATGAAAATAAAGAAAACTCTTTGAATGAGACGGTGTGTCCAAACTTTTGGTCTGTACTGTATATGCCACTGGTCTTTGGACAATTTCATGCTGGTGAGAAAGCAATAGTGGGTTACACCACCATCTAGTGGTGGTTTGTTGGTACTGCGTCAATTTGTCTATCCATTTAGCTTATGTCTGTTTGTATTGGATTTTCTAATTTATAAGTAAATTATTACATATATTTTTACATAAATATCTGTCCCTTGTTTCACTGATTGCACAAAACGAAATAAGATTTCTTAACAGCCTAGAGGATCCGATCATTTTTATATTTTATTTTTCTAAGATCCTCTCTTTTATATGAAGATTAATTTTATATAGAAGATAATTTGACAATTAGTAAGTGCCTTGTATTAACTTTCTCTACATGATAAATGCCATTGACAACCCCTTTAAATGAGGGTTTAACAAGTATACTTTATTTTACTTTTAATATATTTTTTTCTCTCCAATGTATTCACTGAGGAAAATAAACTGTCAGATGACAGGCAGAATGCAAAAATAAATTCCCCATTAAACGTGTCCTGTCTGATCTAGGAAGAAGTACATCAGCGACTTAAAAAGATTAAAATAGACAAATCGCCAGGACCGGATGGCATACACCCCCGTATCCTAAAGGAATTAAGTAATGTCATAGCCAGACCCTTATTTCTGATATTTGCAGACTCTATACTGACAGGGAATGTCCCACAGGATTGGCGCATGGCAAATGTGGTGCCAATATTCAAAAAGGGGCCAAAAACAGAGCCTGGAAACTATAGGCCGGTAAGTTTAACATCTGTTGTGGGTAAACTGTTTGAAGGTTTTCTGAGGGATGCTATATTAGAGCATCTCAACGGAAATAAGAAAATAACGCCATGTCAGCATGGCTTCGTGAGGGATCGGTCATGTCAAACTAATTTAATCTAGACTTGACAGCGGCGAATCAATGGATGTCGTGTATCTGGACTTCTCCAAAGCATTTGACACTGTACCACATAAAAGGTTAGTATATAAAATGAAAATGCTTGGACTGGGAGAAAACGTCTGTATGTGGGTAAGTAACTGGCTCAGTGATAGAAAACAGAGGGTGGTTATTAACGGTACACACTCAGATTGGGTCACTAGTGGGGTACCTCAGGGGTCAGTATTGGGCCCTATTCTCTTCAATATATTTATTAATGATCTTGTAGAAGGCTTGCATAGTAAAGTATCTATTTTCGCAGATGACACTAAACTGTGTAAAGTAAGTTACACTGATAAGGACAGTATACTACTACAGAGGGATCTGGACAGATTAGAGTCTTGGGCAGATAAGTGCCAGATGAGGTTTAACACTGATAAATGTAAAGTTATGCACATGGGAAGGAAAAATGCAAGTCACCAGTACATACTAAATGGTAAAGCACTCGGTAACACTGACATGGAAAGGGATCTAGGAATTTTAATAAACAGCAAACTAAGCTGCAAAATCCAGTGCCAGGCAGCTGCCAAGGCCAATAAGATAATGGGTTGCATCAGAAGGGACATAGATTCCTGTGATAAGAACATAGTCCTACCACTTTACAAATCGCTAGTCAGACCACACATGGAGTACTGTGTACAGTTCTGGGCTCCTGTAAGCAAGGCAGACATAGCAGAGCTGGAGAAGGTCCAGAGGAGGACATCTAAAGTAATAACTGGAATGGGGCAACTACAGTACCCTGAAAGATTATCAAAATTAGGGCTATTCACTTTAGAAAAAAGACGACTGAGGGGAGATCTAATTAATATATATAAATATATCAGGGGTCAGTACAGAGATCTATCCCATCAGCTATTTATCCCCAGGACTGTGACTGTGACTGTGACGAGGGGACATCCTCTGCGTCTGAAGGAAAGAAGGTTTGTACACAAACATAGAAAAGGATTCTTTACGGTAAGAGCAGTGAGACTATGGAACTCTCTGCCTGAGGAGGTGGTGATGGTGAGTACCATAACGGAATTCAAGAGGAATTCTGGAGTGTAATAATATTACGGCTATAGCTACTAGAGAGGGGTCGTTGATCCAGGGAGGTATTCTGATTGCCTGATTGGAGTCGGGAAGGAATTATTTATTCCCCTAAAGTGGGGAAAATTGGCTTCTACCTCACAGGTTTTTTTTTTGTTTTTTTTCTTCCTCTGGATCAACTTGCAGGATAACAGGCCGAACTAGATGGACAGATGTCTTTTTTCGGCCTTATGTACTATGTTTATACAGAGGTAATAGTGACTCTCCCAGATTACTTCCTGGAGTGGTGCTCTTGTCTAATGTTTTTCATCTAACCACTGATAGAGGTCTAAATGATAAAATAAGAAAATTGACAGGCACTCTATATCTGATTATAAAAGAATATTTATTGTTGGATCTTATACAGAATTTTTATTTTTATTTATTTAATATTGATTGAAGTGGTGGGAAGTATATGGGAGTGTGGAGGGCTTAGTGTTGGTGTGATGGAAAGTGATATGGGTCTTGGGGGTATCGGGAGAAATCTAGGGATGGTCGTGGAGGTGAAAAAAGTGTGGTATATATACGTATAGATTAAAAAAGGTCCAATAGTGTCCAAGAAGTAGGTGTCCGAAAGAAAAAAGTTAAATTTTGTCTAGGAATGTCCCCCCAAAAAATATATATATGTCCAAAATTAGGAATGTCCAGTAATATATATAGGAATGTCCAAAGGTATTATCCAAGGGATGTACAGAAAATGTCCCAAAAATGTATACAAGATTGTCTCAAAATATATAAGAATGGTAATGTATATAAAATATTTAATTGAAAATTGGGGGTAAAAATAAAAATAAGGATAAAATAAGGATAAAAGGATAAAAAACAAGGCTGAGAAAGGATTTGTCCAGTATTGATAAAATCTTTGCAGGTATAAATGGCGAGCGTTAGTGTAGGTAATACTTATCTGCCGTCAGGGGTTAAAGTTTATTGCTGGTGGCGTCCCACACTGCAAATGATAGTACTCACCCTGCGGTCCGAGGTTGATACCTGTTTTGGTGGAACAATAGTTGGTATGAACTTCCCGATGGTTGGTTTTGTCCACACTGTATGCTGCGCGCTCTTTCCTGCTTGTTAGGCGTCTCACGTGATCAGACACATGGTAGTAGGTCATTTGGTTGCTGAGTTTTTGTTCGTATCTCAAACCGCAAAGATTTGTATACTTCGAAAATTCGTAAGCAGGTTTCTTATGTAGTTGCGATAATCCAGGGTCCTTTTAGCAAGGCATGGGTATTGGTGGGTAGTCGTAACATATAATGCCGAATTGCCATACGTGTTTCGAGGTTTTCCTACCTCTTCATCAGTGGCCATA
The DNA here is from genome assembly GCF_014858855.1 of Bufo gargarizans. Lineage (NCBI taxonomy): Eukaryota > Metazoa > Chordata > Amphibia > Anura > Bufonidae > Bufo > Bufo gargarizans. The sequence goes on along the minus strand of NC_058081.1, from coordinate 381,621,909 downwards.
TTGGATTTATTTAGACTGCCCTCTTTTATACCCATTTCTTTATTATCCCACCAAAAACCCGGCCTGGATTTTTCTAATTGGATTTAAGTAGTTTGCTTACTGATGTCTTTTTTTCATGCTTTGAAGAGAAGTTGGTTCATTTGTTTTATATTTATACATTTTCTTCTTCTTTTGTTTTATTGTTGGTCTGTATTAATCTTATTTGGAGACTGTTTTCTGAAGGTATTTTCTTATTTAAGTTGTTTTTTGGGATGTCATATTAGTTATTTTGAGTTGGTTGTGTTTTTGTTGCCAGGGGTTGAATGCTTGTGTGTTAATATAGAGGTTAGTGTAAAAAACGCAGATGCGGTTTTGATGCGTTTTTTTGGGGTATATGCGTTTTTTTGTCTAATTATATTTATAGTATAATATGGTGTTTTATTTTTTGGGAATTGAGTTTTTATGTTATGTTTATTTGGCATAAAAACGCAGGTGCGGTTTTAGTGCGTTTTTTTGGGGGCTAATGCGGTTTTTGTTTATTTGTGTTGTTGCCTTCCTCATGAATTTCTGAGGTGTGGGCAGGGTGATATAATGCGGTTGTCCTATTTGGTGGGATTTGGCATGTATTTTTGGGTGGTTGATGGTTTATTGTGTTGGGATAAATAGTTGTCCAACTTCTTATAAACGGTTGGATGGATTGGTAAATATATAGAATGAATAAGGAATGTCTAAAAAATGTATTGGTAGGGGATTGTATATTGAATTGTTGATTAATTTGTGTGTAAATGTGTTTGAGGGGTGGAGTACCCATATCGAGGAACGGACGAGGTGCTGGTAGACAGCCGGACACTCGTCTGTCTGTCAACGTGGGTGGTGGCCCCGGGGATTGGATTTATAGAAAGCCGAATAGTTCAAGTTCTGCATTTAATCCATCTGGTGTTATTGTTTCGAAGTCGTAGATTCTACGTAATTCTTGTCTTGACATTTTGGAATATATGGTCGCCACCTTTCCAACTAATTTCTACTTTTTCGAAGGCAGCAAAAGTCATTAGACTTGCGTCTTTGTTGTGATGAATTTTGTAGTGATTTGATAACGTGTGTTTTTCATAGCCATTTTTGATATTGTTTCTATGTTCTGATATTCTTTTTTTCAGTGATCTTTTGGTCCTTCCTATGTATTGTTTGTTGCAGGGGCATTCGATTATGTAAATTATGTTGGATGTGTCGTATGATAGGAATTTATTTATTTGATAGGTGAATTTATTTGTTTTTGAGGAGATCTCCACGTTTTTTGGGGGGAATTTGGTGTTTTTGCAGTTGTTGCATCGTCCACATCTGTAGAAGCCTTTCAAATTGAACCATTTGTTTTGTGTCTTTTTGTGGTTTTTTATGGTTGGTGTCACTTTTAGTGCTAGATTAGGGGCTTTGGTATAGACAATTTGTGGTGTGCTTGCATTATATCACCCCGCCCAGACCTCATAAATTTATGAGGAAGGCAACAACAACACAAATAAACAAAAAACGCATTAGCCCCCCAAAAAACGCACTAAAACCGCACCTGCGTTTTTATATGCCAAATAAACAGAAGAACATAAAAACTCAATTCCCAAAAAATAAAACACCATATTATACTATAAATCTTCAAAAAAGACCAAAGAAATCACAAAATATCCAAACCCAAGAAAAGACCAACAAAGCATCATAGGAAACAAACAAACATTCTGTCTACATGAAAAACAATCCTACCATCCACAACAATTGCTAATAATTGAATTCCAACACCTTAGAAACTAATATAAAGTATCAGGGGCAAACAGAAAAACCAAAATAACACAATTAGACCACATCTGCGTTTTTTACACTAACCTCTATATTAACACACAAGCATTCAACCCCTGGCAACAAAAACACAACCAACTCAAAATAACCAATATGATTCTAATTAAAAATTTGTGAAATAAAATAACCAATATGACATCCCGAATAACAACTTAAATAAGAAAATGCCTTCAGAAAACCGTCTCCAAATAAGATTAATACAGACCAACAATAAAACAAAAGAAGAAGAAAATGTATAAATATAAAACAAATGAACCAACTTCTTCTCTTCAAAGCATGAAAAAAATACATCAGTAAGCAACCTACTTAAATCCAATTAGCAAAATCCAGGCCGGGTTTTTGGTGGGATAATAAAGAAGTGAGTATAAAAGAGGGCAGTCTAAATAAATCCAATATGGCCACTGGTAGGAAAACCTTGAAACGCGTATGGTAATTTGGCATTATATGTTACGACTACCCACCAATACCCATGCCTTGCTAAAAGGACCCTGGATTTTCACAACTACATAAGAAACCTGCTTACGAATTTTCAAAGTATACGAATCTTTGCGGTTTGAGATACGAACAAAAACTCAGCAACCAAACGGCCTACTACCACGTGTCTGATCACGTGAGACGCCGAACAAGCAGGAAAGAGCGCGCAGCATACAGTGTGGACAAAACCAACCATTGGGAAGATCATACCAACTATTGTTCCACCAAAACAGGTATCAAACTCGGACCGCAGGGTGAGTACTATAATTTTGCAGTATGGGACGGCACCAGCAATAAAATTTAACCCCTGATGGCAGATAAGTATTACCTACACTAACGTTCGCCATTTATACCTGCAAAGATTTTATCAATACTGGACAAATCCTTTCTCAGCCTTGTTTTTTATCCTTTTATCCTTATTTTTATTTTTACCCCAATTTTCAATTAAATATTTTATATGCATTACCATTCTTATATATTTTGAGACAATCATCTTGTATACATTTTGGGGACATTTGCTGTACATCCCTTGGATAATACCTTTGGACATTCCTATATATATTACTGGACATTCCTAATTTTGGACATATATATATATATATATATATATATATATTTTGGACATTCCTAGACAAAATTAAACTGTTTTTCTTTCAAACACCTACTCCTTGGACACCCCCAAGACCCATATCACTTTCCATCACACCAACACTAAGCCCCCCACTCTCCCATATACTAAGTCTTTTACAACACCACTTCAATCAATATTAAATAAATAAAAATAAAAATTCTGTATAAGATCCAACAATAAATATTATTTTATAATCAGATATAGAATGCCTGTCAATTTTCTTATTTTATCATTTAGACCTCTATCAGTGGTTAGGTGAACCATTTTAGACAAGGGCACCACTCCAGGAAGTAATCTGGGAGAGCCAACTATTACCTCTGTATAAACCTTTCTACCTTCTCACCAACTATAGTAGAGCTCCCCACCTTTACAACCATGGATATCTGGCACTACATAGAAAACCAACGACAAAGAGTAGAAACATTCACATTAGATAACCACACACATACAAATATTGAGCAACAGAGAGAAAAATCCATAACAGAAATTTTCAGAGAACTAGAAAATTTACTAATCAAACAACTCGGACAAAGATGGGAGAACAAATCCCTCAACTTATACCTTGAACAAGACATAATACCGAAAGGTCTCCAACTATACAAATCACCAGCACATGATTTGTGTAATGAGAATTTCACAAAAGAATGGGAATTACTCCTAAAAACCCAATCTAAAGCCCTAATACAACTTATAATTAAAAGAAGAACACAAATCCTAGAAGAAATCACTACAAAAATTAATCACACAAAAGAAACCATAGACAAATTACCAGAAAATGAAGAATTTACCAACTTGCAGCACAGAATTTGCAAAAATCTAGGTACCATAGAACAAGATATTATCAACAAGAAAAGTAGAAAAATTAAAAACCCTATAAAAACAATAACCCTTATACCCGAAACTCCCCAATTCAACCAAACCTACAAGACACCAATTGATAACTCAGAACCTATACAATACAACATACCTATCAATAACAAATACGAATCACTATCCAACCCTCATTTTTTAGACAGGACACCGCCTCACCACAGAATCCGCACAAGATCAACAAGACAATCACCACCAATCCAAAGACACAACCACTATACACCACCAAACCACCAATACAACCTAAGATACAGAGAAACCAATCAAGACCGCCACCAGGACTATCACAGCCAGAAACCGACATACCCACGAAACACATACCAGGATCATCAAAAACACAACACATACCCACAGTACCAACCCCAAACACAAACTCAAAAAAGAACATACGAAGAAGACAAGGGAAAAAAAGACTACAAACTACAAAACTTAATTAACAAAGATACCAATACTGTTGTTAACCTAAGTTCTTCTACACTCACACCAACACAAATTAATCTGCTCAATAAAGGACTAAAATTTGCACCCTCAGCCAAATTAAACAAATTCGACACCTTTATTGGAATTGAAAAATTCATACGTAAACTATGCCTCAAGAAATACTTTATAAAAATCCCAATACTACCAAATCCCAACCCACCCACTCTATATCAACATACCCATTTAAAACAAAAATCCAAAAAATACCCCAGACAAGAAATAGGACAAGAAATCTCGACCTTTAGAAAAAGTGTAGAAACAGACCTAAGAAAACTCAAAGAAACTACAAAAAGAAAAAAATAATCTAAATCCACAAGAAATTATAGCAATAAAACAGCTCCAAAAGAAAGAAAATATTATCATCAGACCTGCAGACAAAGGAGGGGGCCACCGTTATCTTAGACCTAGAAAAATACGACAATGAGTGCAAAAAACAACTCTCAGACAGAACCACATACAAAAAATTAACAAAAGACCCAATCAACGAATTCAATATCACACTAAAAGAATATGCCAAAAAAGGATTAGCTCAAGGTCTCCTGCATGAACAAGAATATACATACATAACCACCACTCAGGAAAGACTACCCATATTTTACTGCATTCCAAAAATACACAAAAATCCTACTGATCCCCCAGGAAGACCCATTATCTCAGGTATAGGATCATTCACATCTAACCTATCCCAATACATTAACCATCTATTACAACCAATAGTCAAACAGACCCCATTCTACATCAAAGACACCACTCAAATCATCCAAATAATAGAAAACTTAAAATTCGAACCCCATTGGACCCTTGGAACCCTTGACGTAAACTCATTATACACAATAATAGATCACGATCAAGGAACCGATGCTTTAAAAAACAATTAGAACTAAACGGACAACTACAAACAACCCAAATTCAATACATAGTGGAAGGAGTCAAATACATACTGTCCCACAACTATTTTGCATACGAATCAGACCACTATCTCCAAACAAGAGGCACCGCCATGGGTACTAGGTTCGCCCCCAGTTATGCCAATTTGTTTATGGCACAGTGGGAACACCAACACATCAAACCCAAACTGGGGGAGGACCTAGTACTCTGGCGTAGATACATAGATGACATTATATTCATTTGGAACAAAACAGACAAAGACTTGGAACTATTCCTACAACAGATCAACCAAAATGACAACAACCTAAAATTCACTTCTAACGTTAGCAAAAATGAAATAACCTTTCTAGATTTAACAATAAAAATCAAAACCAATCACTTGGAATGTTCTACATTCCAAAAAGAAGTATCCAAAAATAACTACATACTGTATTCCAGCTGCCACCTACCTAGATGGTTACTCAATATCCCAACTGGACAATTTAGGCGCATAAAAAGAAATTGCACAACAGATAAAACATTTGAAGAAGAGGCCCAAAAAATGAAAGAACAATTCCTAATTAAGAAATATCCACCGCACCTTTTGGACACATCATTATCCAAAGTTAGGAATAAGGAGAGAAAAAATTTCTTCAAACCATCACCCAGAGAAACAGACAAAAAGAAAGAACCTAATGACCTAATAAGAATAATACTCCCATACAATACCCAACAAAAAAAAGTGGAAGCCATTATTTACAAACATTGGCATTACATCCTTAAAGGGACACTGACAGGGCCAATAAGCATATTGAGGTCTATATACAGTCATGTGAAAAAATTAGGACACCCTTTGAAAGCATGTGGTTTTTTGTAACATTTTTAATAAAAGGTTATTTCATCTCCGTTTCAACAATACAGAGAGATTAAAGTAATCCAACTAAACAAACAAAACTGAAGAAAATTCTTTTCAAGATCTTCTGTAAATGTCATTCTACAAAAATGCCTATTCTAACTGAGGAAAAAGATAGGACACCCTCACATGTATTCCCTCTTAAATTGGCTCAGATCTCACACAGGTATATCACACCAGGTGCACATAATTAGTAGATCGTTACTCTGCATGTTGAATGAGGCTTGCCCTATTTAAACCTCAGACATTTAGTTTGGTGTGCTCCTGACTGTTGAAGTGAGAGTGAGCACCATGGTGAGAGCAAAAGAGCTGTCAGAGGACTTCAGAAAAAAGATTGTAGCAGCCTATGAGTCTGGGAAGGGATTTAAAAAGATCTCAAAAGATTTTGAAATCAGCCATTCCACTGTCCAGAAGATAGTCTACAAGTGGAGGGCTTTCAAAACAACTGCCAACATGCCCAGGACTGGTCGCCCCAGCAAGTTCACCCCAAGAGCAGACCGCAAGATGCTAAAAGAGGTCTCCAAAAACCCTAAAGTGTCATCTCGAGAACTACAGCAGGCTCTGGCTACTGTTGATGTAGAAGTACATGCCTCTACAATCAGAAAGAGACTGTACAAGTTTAACTTGCATGGGAGGTGTGCAAGGAGGAAACCTTTGCTTTCCAAGAGAAACATCGAGGCCAGACTGACATTTGCCAGAGATAAAGTTGACAAAGACCAGGACTTCTGGAATAATGTTCTTTGGACAGATGAGTCCAAAATTGAATTATTTGGACACAACAGCAGAGGACATGTTTGGCGTAAACCAAACACAGCATTCCAAGAAAAGAACCTCATACCAACTGTGAAGCATGGAGGTGGAAGTGTCATGGTTTGGGGCTGCTTTGCTGCAGCAGGACCTGGTCAGCTCACCATCATAGAATCCACGATGAATTCTACTGTGTATCAGAAGGTGCTTGAAGAACATGTGAGACCATCAGTTAGAAAATTAAAGCTGAAGCGGAACTGGACCATGCAACATGACAATGACCCAAAACATACTAGTAAATCAACCAAAGATTGGCTGAAAAAGAAGAAATGGAGAGTCCTGGAATGGCCAAGTCAAAGTCCAGATTTGATTCCCATTGAGATGCTGTGGGGTGACTTGAAAAGGGCTGTACGTGCAAGAAACCCCTCAAACATCTCACAGCTGAAAAAGTTCTGCATTGAGGAGTGGGGTAAAATTTCCTCAGACCGATGTCGAAGACTGGTAGATGGCTACAAGAACCGTCTCACTGCAGTTATTTCAGCCAAAGGAGGTAACACTCGCTATTAGGGGCAAGGGTGTCCTATCTTTTTCCTCAGTTAGAATAGGCATTTTTGTAGAATGACATTTACAGAAGATCTTGAAAAGACTTTTCTTCAGTTTTCTTTGTTTAGTTGGATTACTTTAATCTCTCTGTATTGTTGAAACGGAGATGAAATAACCTTTTATTAAAAATGTTACAAAAAACCACATGCTTTCAAAGGGTGTCCTAATTTTTTCACATGACTGTATGTGACTACAGGTCTTATACAGGGTATTACAATCATATAAGTATCCCCCCTGTCCACATTATACAAACAGTAAACTTTAAGTTTTATAACCTGCTCCAAGGTCTGCAATTTGCCCAAGGGGCGGCGTTTCACTTCTCTTGCGCCCAGCTCATGAATATTCAGTTTGCTGGGCGGCTTCTGCGGTCCCCGCTCTGAAGCTCTTCGCTTCGCTTGTGAAGTCCGGTACAGTAAGCGCCGCCCAGCTCATCAATATTCACTTCGCTGGGCGGCGCTTACTGTCCCCGACTTCACAAGATCCGGCGCATGCGCAGGGCACTGTTAAGCGAAGCGCTTCAGAGCGGGGACCGCAGAAGCCGCCCAGCAAACTGAATATTCATGAGCTGGGCGGCGCTTCAAATCGGCAGTTGGGGAGGCTGGCTGGGCGCAAGAGAAGTGAAACGTCGCCCCTTGGGCAGATTGCAGACCTTGGAGCAGGTTATAAAACTTAAAGTTTACTGTTTGTATAATGTGGACAGGGGGGATACTTATATGATTGTAATACCCTGTATAAGACCTGTAGTCACATATATAGACCTCAATATGCTTATTGGCCCTGTCAGTGTCCCTTTAAAGACAAATTACTTGGCCCCCTCTTAACAAGCACCCCACAAATTGTCTATACCAAAGCCCCTAATCTAGCACTAAAAGTGGCACTAACCGTAAAAAATTACAAACCGGATTCCAAAAAAGTTGGGACACTATACAAATCGTGAATAAAACCAGAATGCAATGATGTGGAGGTCCCAACTTCTAATATTTTATTCAGAATAGAACATAAATCACGGAACAAAAGTTTAAACTGAGAAAATGTACCATTTTAAGGGAAAAATATGTTGAATCAGAATTTCATGGTGTCAACAAATGCCCAAAAAGTTGGGACAAGGCCATTTTCACCACTGTGTGGCATCTCCCCTTCTTCTTACAACACTCAACAGACGTCTGGGGACCGAGGAGACCAGTTTCTCAAGTTTAGAAATAGGAATGCTCTCCCATTCTTGTCTAATACAGGCCTCTAACTGTTCAATCGTCTTGGGCCTTCTTTGTTGCACCTTCCTCTTTATGATGCGCCAAATGTTCTCTATAGGTGGAAGATCTGGACTGCAGACTGGCCATTTCAGTCCCCGGATCCTTCTCCTACACAGCCATAATGTTGTGATTGATGCAGAATGTGGTCTGGCATTATCTTGTTGAAAAATGCAGGGTCTTCCCTGAAAGAGATGACGTCTGGATGGGAGCATATGTTGTTCTAGAACCTGAATATATTTTTCTGCATTGATGGTGCCTTTCCAGACATGCAAGCTGCCCATGCCACACGCACTCATGCAACCCCATACCATCAGAGATGCAGGCTTCTTAACTGAGCGTTGATAACAACTTGGGTTGTCCTTGTCCTCTTTGGTCCGGATGACATGGCATCCCAGATTTCCAAAAAGAACTTTGAATCGTGACTCGTCTGACCACAGAACAGTCTTCCATTTTGCCACACTCCATTTTAAATGATCCCTGGCCCAGTGAAAACGCCTGAGCTTGTGGATCTTGCTTAGAAATGGCTTCTTCTTTGCACTGTAGAGTTTCAGCTGGCAACGGCGGATGGCACGGTGGATTGTGTTCACTGACAATGGTTTCTGGAAGTATTCCTGAGCCCATTCTGTGATTTCCTTTACAGTAGCATTCCTGTTTGTGGTGCAGTGTCCTTTAAGGGCCCGGAGATCACGGGCATCCAGTATGGATTTACGGCCTTGACCCTTACGCACAGAGATTGTTCCAGATTCTCTGAATCTTCGGATGATGTTATGCACAGTTGATGATGATAGATGCAAAGTCTTTGCAATTTTTCGCTGGGTAACACCTTTCTGATATTGCTCCACTATCTTTCTGCGCAACATTGTGGGAATTGGTGATCCTCTACCCATCTTGGCTTCTGAGAGACACTGCCACTCTGAGAAGCTCTTTTTATACCCAATCATGTTGCCAATAGACCTTATTAGTGTTAATTGGTCTTCCAGCTCTTCGTTATGCTCAAATTTACTTTTTCCAGCCTCTTATTGCTACTTGTCCCAACTTTTTGGGGATTTGTTGACACTGTGAAAATTTGAATCAACGTATTTTTCCTTTAAAATGATACATTTACTCGGATTAAACGTTTAATCTGTCATCTACGTTCTATTACAAATAAAATATTGACATTTGCCATCTCCACATCATTGCATTCAGTTTTTATTCACAATTTGTTTAGTGTCCCAACTTTTTTGGAATCTGGTTTGTACAAAAAGACACAAAACAAAGACACCCCACACAATTGGTTCAACTTGAAAGGCTTCTACAGATGTGGACGATGCAACAACTGCAAAAACACCAAATTCCCCCCCAAAAAAACGTGGAGATCTCCTCAAAAACAAATAAATTCACCTATCAAATAAATGAATTCCTATCATGCGACACATCCATTGTAATTTACATAATTGAATGCCCCTGCAACAAATAATACATAGGAAGGACCAAAAGATCACTGAAAAAAAGAATATCAGAAAATAGAAACAATATCAAAAATGGCTATGAAAAGCACACGTTATCAAATCACTACAAAATTCATCACAACAAAGACGCAAGTCTAATGACTTTTGCTGCCTTCGAAAAAGTAGAAATTAGTTGGAGAGGAGGCGACCATATATTCCAAAATGTCAAGACAAGAATTACGTAGAATCTACGACTTCGAAACAATAACACCAGATGGATTAAATGCAGAACTTGAACTATTCGGCTTTCTATAAATCCAATCCCCGGGCCACCACCCACGTTGACAGACAGACGAGTGTCCGGCTGTTTACCAGCACCTCGTCCGTTCCTCGATATGGGTACTCCACCCCTCAAACACAATTACACACAAATTAATCAACAATTCAATATACAATCCCCTACCAATACATTTTTTAGACATTCTTTATTCATTCTATATATTTACCAATCCATCCAACCGTTTATACCTAAGAAGTTGGACAACTATAAACACAATAAACCATCAACCACCCAAAAATACATGCCAAATCCCACCAAATAGGACAACCACATTATATCACCCTGCCCACACCTCAGAAATTCATGAGGAAGGCAACAACAATACAAATAAACAAAAAACGCATTAGCCCCACAAAAAACGCACTAAAACTGCACCTGCGTTTTTATATGCCAAATAAACATAAGAACATAAAAACTAAATTCCCAAAAAATAAAATACCATATTATACTATAAATCTTTAAAAAAGACCAAAGAAATCACAAAATATCTAAACCCAAGAAAAGACCAACAAAGCATTATAGGAAACAAACAAACATTCTGTCTACATGAAAAACAATCCTACCATCCACAACAATTGCTAATAATTGAATTCCAACACCTTAGAAACTAATATAAAGTATTAGGGGCAAACAGAAAAACCAAAATAACACAATTAGACAAAAAACGCATATACCCCCAAAAAAATGCTAACCTCTATATTAACACACAAGCAGTCAACCCCTGGCAAGAAAAACACAACCAACTCAAAATAACCAATATAACATCCCAAAAAACAACTTAAATAAGAAAATACCTTCAGAAAACCATCTCCAAATAAGATTAATACAGACCAACAATAAAACAAAAGAAGAAGAAAATGTATAAATATAAAACAAATGAACCAACTTCTTCACTTCAAAGCATGAAAAAAAGACATCAGTAAGCAACCTACTTAAATCCAATTAGCAAAATCCAGGCCGGGTTTTTGGTGGGATAATAAAGAAGTGGGTATAAAAGAGGGCAGTCTAAATAAATCTAATATGGCCACTGATGAAGAGGTAGGAAAACCTCGAAACGCGTATGGAAATTTGGCATTGTATGTTACGACTACCCACCAATACCCATGCCTTGCTAAAAGGACCCTGGATTATCGCAACTACATAAGAAACCTGCTTACGAATTTTCGAAGTATACAAATTTTTGCGGTTTGAGATACGAACAAAAACTCAGCAACCAAACGGCCTACTACCACGTGTCTGATCACGTGAGACGCCAAACAAGCAGGAAAGAGCGTGCAGCATACAGTGTGGACAAAACCAACCATCGGGAAGTTCCACCAAAACAGGTATCAAACTCGGACCGCAGGGTGAGTACTATCATTTGCAGTGTGGGACGCCACCAGCAATAAAATTTAACCCCTGACGGCAGATAAGTATTACCTACACTAACGCTCGCCATTTATACCTGCAAAGATTTTATCAATACTGGACAAATCCTTTCTCAGCCTTGTTTTTTTATCCTTTTATCCTTATTTTTATTTTTATTTTTACCCCAATTTTCAATTAAATATTTTATATACATTACCATTCTTATATATTTTGAGACAATCATCTTGTATACATTTTTGGGACATTTTCTGTACATCCCTTGGATAATACCTTTAGACATTCCTATATATATTACTGGACATTCCTAATTTTGGACATATATATATATTTTTTGGGGACATTCCTAGACAAAATTTAACTTTTTTCTTTCGGACACCTACTTCTTGGACACTATTGGACCTTTTTTAATCTATACGTATATACCACACTTTTTTCACCTCCACGACCATCCCTAGATTTCTCCCGATACCCCCAAGACCCATATCACTTTCCATCACACCAACACTAAGCCCCCCCACACTCCCATATACTAAGTCTTTTACAACACCACTTCAATCAATATTAAATAAATAAAAATAAAAATTCTGTATAAGATCCAACAATAAATATTCTTTTATAATCAGATCTAGGCCTCATGCACACGACAGTATTTTTTCACGGTCCGCAAAAACGGGGTCCGTAGGTCCGTGATCCGTGACCGTTTTTTCGTCGGTGGGTCTTCCTTGATTTTTGGAGGATCCACGGACATGAAAAAAAAGTCGTTTTGGTGTCCGCCTGGCCGTGCGGAGCCAAATGGATCCGTCCTGAATTACAATGCAAGTCAATGGGGACGGATCCGTTTGACGTTGACACAATATGGTGCCATTTCAAACGGATCCGTCCTTATTGACTTTCAATGTAAAGTCTGGACTCCCTTTTATACCATCGGATCAGAGTTTTTATATTTTAACTTGAAGCGTCCTCATCACCATGGGAACGCCTCTATGTTAGAATATACTGTCGGATATGAGTTAGATCGTGAAAACTCATTTCCGACAGTATATTCTAACACAGAGACGTTCCCATGGTGATGGGGACGCTTCTAGTTAGAGTATACTACAAACTGTACATGACTTTCCCCTGCTGCCTGGCAGCACCCGATCTCTTACAGGGGGCCGTGATCAGCACAATTAACCCCTCAGGTGCCGCACCTGAAGGGGTTAATTGTACTATCATATCCCCCTGTAAGAAATCAGGGCTGCCAGGCAGCAGGGGGCAGACCCCCCCTCCCCAGTTTGAATATCATTGGGGGCCAGTGCGGCCCCCCCTCCCTATTGTAATAATAGGTTGGTGGCACAGTGTACGGCCCCCCGCCCCCCTCCCTCCCTCTATTGTAATAATTTGTTGGTGGCACAGTGTGCGCCCCCCATCGCCCCCCCCTTCCTCCCTCTATTGTAATAATTCGTTGGTGGCACAGTGTGCGCCCCCCCTTCCTCCCTCTATTGTAATAATTTGTTGGTGGCACAGTGTGCGCCCCCTATCGCCCCCCCCCCCTTCCTCCCTCTATTGTAATAATTCGTTGGTGGCACAGTGTGCGCCCCCCCGCCCCCCCCTTCCTTCCTCTATTGTAATAATTTGTTGGTGGCACAGTGTTTGCCCCCCATCGACCCCCCCTCCCTCTATTGCATTAACAACATTGGTGGCAGCGGGTTACTTAGCAATAGTACAATAGTAAAAGATTCATACTTACCTGGGAGCTGCGATGTCTGTGTCCGGCCGGGAGCTCCTCCTACTGGTAAGTGACAGTTCATTTAGCAATACGCCACACAGACCTGTCACTTACCAGTAGATGGAGCTCCCGGCCGGACACGAACATCGCAGCAGCCAGCAGCAGGTAAGTATGAATCTTCTACTATTGTACTATTGCTAAGTAACCATGGCAACCAGGACTGCAGTAGCGTCCTGGTTGCCATGGTTACCGATCGGAGCCCCAGCGATTAAACTGGGACTCCGATCGGAACTCCGCTGCCACGAATGATCGGGGGGGGGGGGAGATGGGAGGCCGCACACTGGCCACCAATGTTGTTAATTCTATAGAGGGAGGGGGGCCGATGGGGGGCGCACACTGTGCCACCAATGAATTATTGCAATAGAGGGAGGAAGGGGGGCGGGGGGGGCGCACACTGTGCCACCAACAAATTATTACAATAGAGGGAGGGAGGGGCGCACACTGTGCCACCAACGAATTATTACAATAGCGGGAGGGAGGGGGGGCCGCACTGGCCACCAACCTATTATTACAATGGGGGGGGCGCACTGGCCATCAATGATATTCAAACTGGGGAGGGGGGGGTCTTACAGGGGGATATGATAGTACAATTAACCCCTTCAGGTGCCGCATCTGAAGGGGGTAATTGTGCTGATCAGCAGGGGGCAGTCTTGTACACAGTTTGTAGTGTATTCTAACTAGAAGCGTCCCCATCACCATGGGAACGCTTCTGTGTTAGAATATACTGTCGGATATGAGTTTTCACGAAATCTTCGGATCCGTCTATATGAAAGTAACCTACGACCACGGATCACGGACACGGATGCCAATCTTGTGTGCATCCGTGTTCTTTCACGGGCCCATTGACTTGAATGGGTCCATGAACCGTTGTCCGTCAAAAAAATAGGACAGGTCATATTTTTTTGACGGACAGGATCACGGTCTCGGCTGCAAAACGGTGCATTTTCCGATTTTTCCACAGACTCATTGAAAGTCAATGGGTCCACAAACAAAGACGGAAAACGGTACAACGGCCACGGATGCACACAACGGTCGTGTGCCTGAGGCCATAGAGTGCCTGTCAATTTTCTTATTTTATGTACTATGTTACTTTATAAAAATAGCACAATTATAACTTGGAGAAATGTTACTACCAGAATTTGTGGTGTTTTCTGAACATTTATCCAGCAAATACTGATATTCTAGTGTGTAACCGCAGGTGTAACTTTTGCTTATAATACGCTTGTTGCTTGTAGGATTTCCCATGCTCTGCTGTCATTGTTGATTAGGAGTCTATTAGATTAAATATGGAATATTGTGGAATGAAGAAAGTAGTGATGGCTGGCCAGGAATCTAGTATGTGGGACGGCTCTTAGGGAGACAGATGGAAATCTGTAAATGCACAGAGCAGCCGGGTAAACCAAAATTAATGAGCATTCCACATCAATTTAATTATCCCCTGGATCAGAGCAGTCCACGAGCGTGACTTATAATGAACTTCTATTGACCTCGTTTTGTGGTGGATAGCCAGCTATATAGCCCAGGATACAAAATCTCAGCTTTCCATTACTCTAAGGATTCTTAAAGGAGGTCACAGTGTCTTTGTTATTGAACAAGATTTAACATTAAAGTTAGTTACAGATTACATGGTACAAACTGTGTTTTGTTGTTTTCTTTCTATAATGTGCCAGGCATAATAAATATTCAGCTGCAGTGATACAGGCACAATCCTTAAAGGAGTTATCCAACCTCAATATTGACCCCCTTAAGGCCCGGGCAACTCATATAGGTTATACTTACCCCAGTGGCGTTGCTAGGTTAAAACATTCGGGGCCTGGGCCCCTGATGTTTTGTCCCCGGCCCGAATGCACTGCCTGCCAGGTAGATACAACTGTATTGCTGTCCTTAGGACAGCAATACAGTTGAATATAATGCAGTGGAAGATCTGAAGGACCTGCGAGTCAGGTCATGTGGCCAGTTAAACAGGCAGTGGTTGAGAAGGACCTACGATAATGTCACCATCATGTGACCAGTGCAGGAGAGGGGAGCAGTGAAGAGGAAAAGTCCTGGGGGAAGAATCTGTGGTGATGTCTGCTACATAAGTAGAGGTAAGTGAAGGGACAGGCAGAGGAATGCTGGGAGTTGTGGTTATTTAACTGGGACTGTATGTTAGGGCTTAAGCTAGGGATATTATTTACATGGAACTGTGTGTTGGAGGTGTCTGGGGAGGGGGTCATCTTATTTACATGGGACTGTATGTTGATGTTGGCTTTAGGAGGGAGTGATGTTATTTACATCTGACTGTAGGTTGGAGGGGGCTGGGAGAGGGAGTGATCTTATTTACATGGGGCTGTATGTTGATGGCGGCTTTCGGAGGGAGTGCTGTTATTTACATGGGACTGAATGTTAATGGCAGTTGTCGGAGTGAGTGATGTTATTTACATCGGACTGAATGTCTATTTTTTAAAAGATGTAAAGGGTCCCTCACCCAGAGCCGGTTCGTTACCCGCTGTCAGGCTTTCTTGCAGTTTCACGTCAGATACCATGTCTCTGGGGACACCCATCTCTGCGTTTTGTTTCTTCTCAATGTTGCAAAAGTACTTATACCAACGCAATTTGCACGCAAAAAGATTCAAATCAACAGCAGTCTTAACCACTTCAGCCCCGCTAGCTGAAACCCCCTTCATGACCAGAGCACTTTTTACACTTCGGCACTACACTCCTTTCACCATTTATCGCTCGGTCATGCAACTTACCACCCAAATGAATTTTACCTCCTTTTCTTCTCACTAATAAAGTTTCATTTGGTGGTATTTCATTGCTGCTGACATTTTTACTTTTTTGTTATTAATCAAAATGTAACGATTTATTTGCAAAAAAATGACATTTTTCACTTTCAACTGTAAAATTTTGCAAAAAAAACGACATCCATATATAAATTTTTCGCCAAATTTATTGTTCTACATGTCTTTGATGAAAAATGTTTGGGCAAAAAAAAAAATGGTTTGGGTAAAAGTTATAGCGTTTACAAACTATGGTACAAAAATTTGAATTTCCGCTTTTTGAAACAGCTCTGATTTTCTAAGCACCTGTCATGATTCCTGAGGTTCTACAATGCCCAAACAGTAGAAAAATCCCACAAATGACCCCATTTCAGAAAGTAGACACCCTAAGGTATTCGCTGATGGGCATAGTGAGTTCATAGAACTTTTTAATTTTTGTCACAAGTTAGCGGAAAATGATGATGATTTTTATTTTTATTTTTTTTCTTACAAAGTCTCATATTCCACTAACTTGCGACAAAAAATAAAAAATTCTAGGAACTCACCATGCCCCTCACAGAATACCTTGGGGTGTCTTCTTTCCAAAATGGGGTAACTTGTGGGGTAGTTATACTGCCCTGGCAATTTAGGGGCCCATATGTGTGAGAAGTACTTTGCAATCAAAATCTGTAAAAAATGACCGGTGAAATCCGAAAGGTGCACTTTGGAATATGTGCCCCTTTGCCCACCTTGGCATCAAAAAAGTGTCACACATCTGGTATCGCCGTACTCAGGAGAAGTTGGGGAATGTGTTTTGGGGTGTCATTTTACATATACTCATGCTGGGTGAGAGAAATATCTTGGCAAAAGACAACTTTTCCCATTTTTTTATACAAAGTTGGCATTTGACCAAGATATTTTTCTCACCCAGCATGGGTATATGTAAAATGACACCCCAAAACACATTCCCCAACTTCTCCTGAGTACGGCGATACCAGATGTGTCACACTTTTTTGCTGCCAAGGTGGGCAAAGGGGCACATATTCCAAAGTGCACCTGTCGGATTTTGCAGGCCATTTTTTACACATTTTGATTGCAAGGTACTTCTCACACATTTGGGCCCCTAAATTGCCAGGGCAGTATAACTACGCCACAAGTGACCCCATTTTGGAAAGAAGACACCCCAAGGTATTCCGTGAGGGGCACTGCGAGTTCCTAGAATTTTTTTTTTTTGTCACAAGTTAGCGGAAAATGATGATTTTTTTTTTCTCTTTTTTCCTTACAAAGTCTCATTGATCACCCCCCTGTAAGGCTCCATTCAGACGTCCGCATGTGTTTTGCGGATCCGATCCATGTATCCATGTATCCGTAAAAATCTTACGGACGTCTGAATGGAGCCTTGCAGGGGGGTGATCAATGACAGGGGGGTGATCAATGACAGGGGGTGATCAGGGAATCTATATGGGTCATCACCCGCCTGTCATTGATCACCCCCCTGTAAGGCTCCATTCAGACGTCCGCATGTGTTTTGCGGATCCGATCCATGTATCTGTGGATCCGTAAAAATCATACGGACGTCTGAACGGAGCCTGACAGGGGGGTGATCAATGACAGGGGGGTGATCAATGACAGGGGGGGTGATCAGGGAGTTTTTATGGGGTGACCAGGGGTCTATAAGGGGTTAATAAGTCACGGGGGGGTGGGTGTAGTGTAGTGTTTGGTGCGACTTCACTGACCTACCTGTGTCCTCTGGTGGTCGATCCTAACAAAAGGGACCACCAGAGGACCAGGTAGTAGGTATATTAGACGCTTTTATCAAAACAGCGTCTAATATACTGTTAGGGGTTAAAAAAAAATCACATCTCCAGCCTGCCAGCGAGCGATCGCCGCTGGCAGGCTGGAGATCCACTCGCTTACCTTCTGTTCCTGTGAGCGTGCGCACCTGCGTGCGCGCGTTCACAGGAAATCTCGGGTATCGTGAGATGATGCGCCGATGCGTCCAGGAGGAACAAATCAACCACCTCCCGGACGCATCGGTGCGTTAGGCGGTTGGGAGGTGGTTAAAGGGATTGTACTTGGGTGTTGGGACAAAGGAGAGACCCTTCTCAAGGACCCTAGTTTCTGTATTTGTAAGGGTATGATCTGACAGGTTAATTATTTTGGGACCAGCGTTGTTGCTGCTCCCTGAGGTTGTTGTGGTGCTCGATTTCGTAGGGGGTATGTCGAGCTCTGATCTAAAAAAAAACCTGTCCAGCCTTGTTATAGTATTCCCCCCGGTAGTTTTTTCTGCCACAACCTCTACCTTTGGTTGGATTTTTCCGGTTTCCTGTATTTTGTTCTTTCTCTGATTCTGACAAATCTGTCTCTGTTCATGAGATGTCAGTATCTCTTTCAGTCACTCTCCTTCTTTCAGTTATTTGCACATATACTTTGTTTTCTTTGAAATCAGCTAGATCCTGTGTAAACTGTTTATGTTTACGCTCCTTAAGATGATATTGAAACTTGTCTAAAGAGGTCTGAAGTTGCTTCTCCTTTGTCCCAAAATCAGTTTTTTGTGAAAAAGACTGTGTGATCCCTATTTGGTCTCGTAATTTAATATCAAGTCTTGCCAGGGTCTGTTATTCCTGTTCGATTAATAATCTCATGAACCTTAATGAGCTAATGGTAGCCTCATACTCCCATCAAGGAAGCATTTCTGCGATGAATTGCAGGAGTCAGATTAATGTGTAGACTGCGTGGAACAATATTATGCTCTAAATAATGTTCGAGACTTTGAACTTCCCACCAAGAAACTATCTGTTCCTTATATACTTTTTCCAGCTCCCTGAAGGAAGCACCATTGGATGGAATATATTTTCTCTGGCAGAATACTCTGTCAGAGAAAACCTCCTTGGCCTCAGTCAGCCAACTATCCGAGTCGAAGCCCGTACTCAGAAATCCTGCCATATCCAATATATGCACCAATTAAGATAATATTAATTATACCACCACACTTGATGAGTGTGTAGTGGTATCTGGTTACACCCAAATATAACAGATTTATTTTGTAAACTGGGAATCATAAAACGTAACATTTACTAAGTCATTTAAAATAGTGATTACCACTGGGTGAGAGACAACAATAACATGTACCTCCACTATACCAAATCATATAAATGATAAAAAGGGTGGGTCTTACCACGTCTTTGCAAGATCCACAACCTATGAAGGATTTTTATTTTTAGTTGCCCCTGAATACATGTGTGAAGTCCCCTGATGATGTCTGAAAAGAAAGACAGAAACATGGCATGTAGGGCTTTGTAATTAGGGCTATGCAGAATACTAGACCCATACTGAGGGAAAGGTTTGGTGTGGGGTCTCCCCTGTCGGGGCGGGTGTTCCATGTGTGCTAGGCAGGCAATAAGAACAGCCCCTAACCCCTATTGAGGTAGGAAAGCCTATTAGGAGCTGTTTAACATGCCAACCCCAACGCAAGCACCCTGGTCACGCTGGTTCCAGGTATCACCAACTGCCAGGACCTTTCTCCATAGGTTGTGGATCTTGCAAAGACGTGGTAAGACCCAACCTTTTTATCATTTATATGATTTGGTATAGTGGAGGTACATGTTATTGTTTTCTCTCACCCAGTGGTAATCACTATTTTAAATGACTTAGTAAATGTTAAGTTTTATGATTCCCAGTTTACAAAATATATCTGCCACCCTCATCCTATTCCTGACCTCCAAACCATATGAGCCGCCCTCGATGGAAGGGGGCTCATACTCTCAAACCTGGGCCCTTACTAGCCCTGAAGATCCCTGGTAGTAAGGATTGGGCGAGGAGACGACTGGTTCATCCACGACACAGATGAACCGGAGTCTCACACAGGCATATTCCAATAAAGAACAGAGGGAGGAGCTGGTAGGAGGAGCAATGGTGCATAAAGTGGCCAGCGCCTGCCCTTGGTACACTTAACTGCTCATTTGCATATAGATTTTTCTCGAGAATAATTCAACAGATAGTTAAGTGAAAAAATCTTTATATTCAGCTGAGCCAGCCCTACAAGGGATTGTGTCTGGTTTAACAGTCAATGTCCTCCCTATCTTACTGGTCACTGTCAGCCCTATCTTACTGGCCACTGTCCTCCCTATCTTACAGGTAACTGTCCTCCCTATCTTACTGGTCACTGCCAGCCCTATCTAACTGGTCACTGTCATTCCTATCTTACTGGTCACTGTCATTCCTATCTTACTGGTCACTGTCATTCCTATCTTACTGGTCACTGTCATTCCTATCTTACTGGTCACTGTCATTCCTAGCTTACTGGTCACTGTCTTCCCTATATTACTGGTCACTGTCCTCCCTATCTTACTGGTCACTGTCCTCCCTATCTTACTGATACAAAAGAAGTATTGTGGAGTCGCACTCACCAGAACTTGTGGTCATCCGGAATGCAACAGCCTGCCTGGAGTCCTAGATCCATCAGGGCTCCTAAATGTACAGTCCAATAAATAAAGATGGAGGCAGCATGTGCGGTACAAAAAATCCCTTTATTGGGAGCTGCTTAGGTGAACAAAACGTGCAGAAGGTAGTTACGTTTCTACTGTGTTAGCTGAAACGCAACTACCTTCTGCACGTTTTGTTCACCTAAGCGGCTCCCAATAAAGGGATTTTTTGTACTGGACATGCTGCCTCCATCTTTATTCATTGGACTCCCTATCTTACTGGTCACTGTCTGCCCTATCTTACTGGTCACTGCCCTATCTTACAGGTCACTGTCCTCTCTATCTTATAGGTCACTGTCCTCTCTATCTTACAGGTCACTGTCCTCCCTATCTTACAGGTCACTATCCTCCCTATCTTACAGGTCACTGTCCTCCCTATCTTACAGGTCACTGTCCTCCCTATCTTACTGGTCACTGCCCTCCCTATCTTACAGGTCACTGTCCTCTTTATCTTACTGGTCACTGTTCTCCCTATCTTACTGGTCATTGTCCTCCCTATTTTGCTGGTCACTATCAGCCCTATCTTACTGGTCACTGCCCTCCCTATCTTACAGGTCAGGTCACTGTCCTCCCTATTTTGCTGGTCACTGTCAGCCCTATCTCACTGGTCACTGTCCTCCCTATCTTACTGGTCACTGTGCTCCCTATCTTACAGGTCACTGTCCTCTCTATCTTACAGGTCACTGTCCTCTCTATCTTACAGGTCACTGTCCTCTCTATCTTACAGGTCACTGTCCTCCCTATCTTACAGGTCACTGTCCTCCCTATCTTACAGGTCACTGTCCTCCCTATCTTACAGGTCACTGTCCTCCCTATCTTACAGGTCACTGTCCTCCCTATCTTACAGGTCACTGTCCTCCCTATCTTACAGGTCACTGTCCTCCCTATCTTACAGGTCACTGTCCTTCCTATCTTACAGGTCACTGTCCTCCCTATCTTACAGGTCACCGGACTCCCTATCTTACTGGTCACTGTCTGCCCTATCTTACTGGTCACTGCCCTATCTTACTGGTCACTGTCCTCCTTATCTTACTGGTCACTGTCCTCCTTATCTTACTGGTCACTGCCCTATCTTACAGGTCACTGTCCTCCTTATCTTACAGGTCACTGTCCGCCCTATCTAACAGGTCACTGTCCTCCCTATATTACAGGTTACTGTCCTCCCTATCTTACTGGTCATTGTCCTCCCTTTTTTTCTGGTCACTATCAGCCCTATCTTACTGGTCACTGCCCTCCCTATCTTACAGGTCAGATCACTGTCCTCCCTATTTTGCTGGTCACTGTCAGCCCTATCTCACTGGTCACTGTCCTCCCTATCTTACTGGTCACTGTCCAGTAAGATATGGAGGACCGTGACCTGCAAGATAGGGAGGACATTGACCAGTAAGATAGGGAATCTTACTGGTCAATGTCCTCCCTATCATACAGGTCACTGTCCTCCCTATCTTACTGGTCACTGTTTGCCATACTGGTTACTTTCTGTGGTACGTTACTAGTCACTGTTGACCCTATAGTATTTGAGGGTGGCCATACACATAGAATTAAACTCGGCCATTCCGTCCGACTGTCGTTTGAAAAACGAGTGCGAAAGAACATTCATCAGCCGAAAATGCATCTTGATGGCATGATTGGATACCAGATCATTCGAACGATCCCATGGACGACTGCAATCATTGTCTCAAATTTATCGCCAGCTTTATTGGGGACAGTTGCCACAGACAGGTTGAAGACTTATCTATGATAAAATGCTCATATTTACATATGTCTATATACTGCTTTTGCTTCTGTATACTTACAGTATATGTGTATACATCTAAATACACTTAAATACCGCCCCAGCCATAATATACTGTACCCTGTGTGTATGCAGATGGAGTATATAGTGTACAGTCGTGGCCAAAAGTTTTGAGAATTACATAAATATTGGATATTGGAAAAGTTGCTGCTTTAGCTTTTATAATATCAATTTGCATATACTCCAGAATGTTATGAAGAGTGATCAGATGAATTGCATAGTCCTTCTTTGCCATGAAAATTAACTTAATCCCAAAAAAAAACTTTCCACTGCATTTCATTGCTGTCATTAAAGGACCTGCTGAGATCATTTCAGTAATCATCTTGTTAACTCAGGTGAGAATGTTGACGAGCAAAAGGCTGGAGATCATTATGTCAGGCTGATTGGGTTAAAATGGCAGACTTGACCTGTTAAAAGGAGGGTGATGCTTGAAATCATTGTTCTTCCATTGTTAACCATGGTGACCTGCAAATAAACGCGTGCAGCCATCATTGCGTTGCTTAAAAATGGCTTCATAGGCAAGAATATTGTGGCTACTAAGATTGCATCTCAATCAACAATTTATAGGATCATCAAGAACTTCAAGGAAAGAGGTTAAATTTTTGTTAAGCAGGCTTCAGGGCGTCCAAGAAAGTCCAGCAAGCGCCAGGATCGTCTCCTAAAGAGGATTCAGCTGCGGGATCGGAGTGCCACCAGTGCAGAGCTTGCTCAGGAATGGAGCGCATCTGCACGCACAGTGAGGCGAAGACTTTTGGAAGATGGCCTGGTGTCAAGAAGGTGAACAAAGAAGCCACTTCTCTCCAAAAAAAACATCAGGGACAGATTGATCTTCTGCAGAAAATATGGTAAATGGATTGCTGAGGACTGGGGCAAAGTCATATTCTCCGATGAAGCCTCTTTCCGATTGTTTGGGGCATCAGGAAAAAGGCTTGTCTGGAGAAGAAAAGGTGAGCGCTACCATCTGTCATGCCAACATTAAAGCATCCTGAGACCATTCATGTGTGGGGTTGTTTCTTATCCAAAGGAGTGGGCTCACTCACAATTTTGCCCCAAAACACAGCCATGAATAAAGAATGGTACCAAAACACCCTCCAACAGCAACTTCTTCCAACAATCCAACAACAGTTTGCTGAAGAACAATGCATTTTCCGGCACGATGGAGCACCGTGCCATAAGGCAAAAGTGATTACTAAGTGGCTCGGGGACCAAAACATTGACATTTTGGATCCATGGCCTGGAAACTCCCTAGATCTTAATCCCATTGAGAACTTGTGGTCAATCCTCAAGAGGCGGGTGGACAAACAAAAACCCACTAATTCTGACAAACTCCAAGAAGTGATTATGAAAGAATGGGTTGCTAATTATCAGTCAGGAATTGGCCCAGAAGTTGATTGAGAGCATGCCCAGTCGAATTGCAGAGGTCCTGAAAAAGAAGGGCCAACACTGCAAATACGGACTCTTTGCATAAATGTCATGTAATTGTCGATAAAAGCCTTTGTACGGCATACATATTAGGACATCGTCAGACATCATCCACAACTCCATCCTCCGTCAGGCAAAACACAATCAGCCCTCAGACATCAGATAAAACTCCGTCCTCCGTCAGGCAAAACTCCATCAGACCTCAGACATCAGACAAAACTCTGTCCTCCATCAGGCAAAACTCCATCAGACCTCAGACATCAGGCAAAACTCCGTCCTCCATCAGGCAAAACTCCATCAGACCTCAGACATCAGACAAAACTCTGTCCTCCCTCAGACATCAGCCAAAACTCCGTCCTCCCTAACTCAAAATACGCCCTACTACACACACTCTTCACCTGACGAAGCTGCTAGCTGCTGGAGAGGCAAAGGACCTGTGTTGATGTCATGACCATGTGACGAGTCACGTGTGTGGGAGGGGTCAGATGTGCACAGCAGCTGGTAGAGTGTACAGAACAGTAGCCATCAAATAGAGCTCTGTACTAGAGATGTGTGTGTAACCTGCATGTAGCAGAGCTGTGTACTGTGTTACAGAGATGTATGTGTAACCTGCAGGTAGCAGATCTGTGTGTGTAACCTGCATGTAGCAGAGCTGTGTACTGTGTTACAGAGATGTATGTGTAACCTGAATGTAGCAGAGCTGTGTACTGTGTTACAGAGATGTATGTGTAACCTGCAGGTAGCAGATCTGTGTGTGTAACCTGCAGGTAGCAGAGCTGTGTACTGTGTAGCAGATCTGTATGTGTAACCTGCAGGTAGCAGAGCTGTGTACTGTGTAGCAGAGCTGTATGTGTAACCTGCATGTAGCAGAGCTGTGTACTGTGTAGCAGTGCTGTATGTGTAACCTGCATGTAGCAGTGCTGTGTACTGTGTAGCAGAGCTGTATGTGTAACCTGCATGTAGCAGAGCTGTGTACTGTGTAGCAGAGCTGTATGTGTAACCTGCAGGTAGCAGAGCTGTGTACTGTGTAGCAGATCTGTATGTGTAACCTGCATGTAGCAGAGCTGTGTACTGTGTCGCAGAGCTGTATGTGTAACCTGCATGTAGCAGTGCTGTGTACTGTGTAGCAGTGCTGTATGTGTAACCTGCATGTAGCAGTGCTGTGTACTGTGTAGCAGAGCTGTATGTGTAACCTGCATGTAGCAGAGCTGTGTACTGTGTTACAGAGATGTATGTGTAACCTGCAGGTAGCAGAGCTGTGTACTGTGTAGCAGATCTGTATGTGTAACCTGCAGGTAGCAGAGCTGTGTACTGTGTAGCAGAGCTGTATGTGTAACCTGCATGTAGCAGTGCTGTGTACTGTGTAGCAGAGCTGTATTTGTAACCTGAATGTAGCAGAGCTATGTACTGTGTAGCAGAGCTGTATGTGTAATCTGCATGTATCAGAGCTGTGTGCTGTGTAGCGGAGCTGTATATGTAACCTGCATGTAGCAGGCTGTGTACTGTGTTACAGGGATGTATGTGCAACCTGCATGTAGCAGTGCTGTGTACTGTGTTACAGAGATGTGTGTGTAACCGCATGTAGCAGAGCTTTTTACTGTGTAACAGAGATGTGTGTGTAACCTGGGAACTATAAAAAAGTGTAAAATAAAACATAAAAATTCAGATCACCCCCCTTTTCCCAAAATGAAAATAAAAGAACTAAAAAAATACACATCATGGGTGTCGCATTGTGTAAAAACACCCATTGTATAAAAATATATTCCCCATACGGCAAAACAGAAGAAAAAAAAGAGTCCAAATGTCCGATTCGCCGTTTTTGGTCGCTTCATTTGCTACAAAAATGTAAATAAAAAGTGATCAAAAAGTCTTAAACACCCCAGAATGGTATCAGTAAAAAGTTTAGATTGCCCTGCAAAAAATGAGCCCCCATCCAGCTCTGTACACATAATTCCCAAAAAGTTATAGAGCTCAAAATATGACGACAAAAAAAAAAAAATCTGATTCTGTAAATCTCCTGTCACTCCGAGTTACTCAGAATTGGTAGCGCTAATTAATAAATACATGCAACATGAATGCGTATATGCCGCTTCACACAGATCACAAGTGTTAGGCCTCTTGCACATGAACGTTGTTGGTCCATTCCGTGCATTGGGGACAGCAATTTGCAGTCCCCAATGCACGGGCAACGTGCGTGCAGCGGCCGGGACAGATCCAGACCCATTCAACTTGAATGGGTCCGTGAATATGTTCTACTTTTTTGCTGTGCGGAGGGATGGCCAGAAACACCACGGAAGCACTCTGTAGTGCTTCTGTGGGGATCCGATCCGTGTTTCTGTTCCGTTCAAGTGAATGGGTCGACATCACGGATGCGGGATGCACACGGCTGGTGCCCTGTGTATTGCGGAACCGCAGTATGTGGTCCACAATACGACCACAGTCACACAGCGGCCATGTGCAAGAGGCCTTACAAAGATGGGATTTATGGTGCACATCCTCTTGTGCTTCCCATATTCCACAGATTTATATCACAGAGCTACTTACAGTTGTGCTGATAAGTTTGCATACCCTTGCAGAATTTATGATTTCTTAAAGGGGTATTCTCATCTTCCCTTTTTCATACTTGCCTTCCTTGAGCGTGACGTTCACTTCCTGTATTCTTCTCCCGGCCGGGCCGCGCTTGCGCAGAAGACTGAAGATTCTCTCCCGGCCGGCCCGCGCAATGTCCTGAACGCGCACAGCGCCGCGCATGTGCCATGGTGACTTATTCCTGGCCTGTATAGTACAGAGTCGGCGTGCGCATTCGCGGCTCTGTACTATACTGGCCAGGAAGAAGTCATCATGGCGCATGCGCGGCTGCATGCGCGTTCAGGACATTGCGTGGCCCAGCCGGGAGAGAATTTTCCGTCTTCTGCGCAAGCGTGGCCTGGCTGGATTCGACAGGAGAGGTGGTCGTGACCAGGGGAGACCAAAGACAACATCAGGTAAGAGGGGACTTATTTTCTAAAAAAGGATGGGAATTGGGTAATAAAATGTATTTAGAAAAATTATCACTGTCAAATCATTAACAGATGTAACAGTGATCATTAAGATGAGAATACCCCTTTAACCATTGTGCAGAGAATATGAATGATAACACGGACACTTTTCTCTCGCTCATGGTTAGTGGTCGGCTGAAGCCATTTATGGTGTTTACTCTTTATAAATCATAATCACAACACAAACTCCCCAAATGACCCTGGTCAGAAGTTTACACACCCCAGTTATTAATACCATGTATTGCCCCCTTTAACATCAATGACAGCTTGAAGTCTTTTGTGGTAGTTGTGGATGAGGCTCTTTATTTTCTCAGATGGTAAAACTGCCCATTCTTCCTGTTGAAAAAAAAAAAAAAAAAGCAATTCCAACACAGTTTTGCGTGATTTTTATTTACGACATTCGATGTGCGATAAAACTGACTGGTTACTTTTATTCTACAGGTCAGATCGAATCCGGCAATACCTTATATGTATAGTTTTTCTTGCGTTTTAATAGTGATAAAAAATTTAAAATAGCCGATTTTTTTTGTCGCCATATTTTGAGCCCCATAACTTTTTTGTAATTATGTGTACGGAGCTGGGTCGGGGCTCATTTTTTGCGGGGCAATCTAAACTTTTTACTGATACCATTCTGGGGTGTTTAAGACTTTTTGATCACTTTTTATTTACATTTTTGTAGCAAATGAAGTGACCAAAAACGGCGAATCGGACATTTGGACTCTTTTTTTTTTTTCTGTTTTGCTGTTTGCCGTATGGGGAATATATTTTTATACAATGGGCGTTTTTACACATTGTGAAACCCATGATGTGTCTTTTATTTTAATTTTGGGAAAAGGGGGGTGATCTGAATATTTATGGGTTTTTTTTACACTTTTTTATAGTTCCCAGGTTACACACACATCTCTGTAACACAGTACACAGCTCTGCTACCTGCAGGTTGTACATACATCCCTGTAACACAGTACACAGCTCTGCTACATGCAGGTTACACATACAGCTCTGCTACACAGTACACAGCACTTCTACATGCAGGTTACACACACATCTCTGTAACACAGTACACAGCTCTGCTACATGCTGTTACACACACTGCTCTATATACACAGTACACAGCTCTGCTACATGCAGGTTACACACACATCTCTGTAACACAGTACACATCTCTGCTACACAGTACACAGCACTGCTACCTGCAGGTTGCACATACATCCCTGTAACACACTACACAGCTCTGCTACATGCAGGTTACACATACAGCTCTGCTACACAGTACACAGCACTGCTACATGCAGGTTACATGTACAGCTCTGCTACACAGTACACAGCACTGCTACCTGCAGGTTGCACATACATTCCTGTAACACAGTACACAGCTCTGCTACATGCAGGTTACACATACAGCTCTGCTACACAGTTCACAGCTCTGCTACATGCAGGTTACACATACAGCTCTGCTACACAGTTCACAGCTCTGCTACATGCAGGTTACACATACAGCTCTGCTACACAGTACACAGCTCTGCTACATGCAGGTTACACATACAGCTCTGCTACACAGTACACAGCTCTGCTACCTGCAGGTTACACACACATCTCTAGTGCAGAGCTCTATTTGATGGCTACTGTTCTGTACACTCTACCAGCTGCTGTGCACATCTGACCCCTCCCACACACGTGACTCGTCACATGGTCATGACGTCATCACAGGTCCTTTGCCTCTCCAGCAGCTAGCAGCTCCGTCAGGTGAAGAGTGTGTGTAGTAGGGCGTATTTTGAGTTAGGGAGGACGGAGTTTTGGCTGATGTCTGAGGGAGGACAGAGTTTTAGCTGATGTCTGAGGTCTGATGGAGTTTTGCCTGATGGAGGACGGAGTTTTGTCTGATGTCTGAGGTCTGATGGAGTTTTGGGTGACGGAGGACGCAGTTTTGTCTGATGTCTGAGGTCTGATGGAATTTTGGGTGACGGAGGATGGAGTTTTGTCTGATGTCTGAGGTCTGATGGAGTTTTGGGTGACGGAGGACGGAGTTTTGTCTGATGTCTGAGGTCTGATGGAGTTTTGCCTGATGGAGGACGGAGTTTTGTGTGATGTCTGAGGTCTGATGGAGTTTTGGGTGACGGAGGACGGAGTTTTGTCTGATGTCTGAGGGCTGATGGAGTTTTGTCTGACGGAGGACGGAGTTTTGTCTGATGTCTGATGGAGTTTTGCCTGACGGAGGACGGAGTTTTGTCTGATGTCTGAGGGCTGATGGAGTTTTGCCTGACGGAGGATGGAGTTGTGGATGATGTCTGACGATGTCCTAATATGTATGCCGTACCTTTGAAACATATGAAGTGCGTGTAATTATATTTCACTACATCACAGAAACAACTGAACAAAGATCTAAAAGCAGTTTAGCAGCAAACTTTGTAAAGTACAAAATTTGTGTCATTCTCCAAACTTTTGGCCACGACTGTACATGCCTAATATATACAGTACAGACCAAAAGTTTGGACACACCTTCTCATTCAAAGAGTTTTCTTTATTTTCATGACTATGAAAATTGTAGATTCACACTGAAGGCATCAAAACTATGAATTAACACATGTGGAATTATATACATAACAAAAAAGTGTGAAACAACTGAAAATATGTCATAGTCTAGGTTCTTCAAATTAGTTACCTTTTGCTTTGATTACTGCTTTGCACACTCTTGGCATTCTCTTGATGAGCTTCAAGAGGTAGTCACCTGAAATGGTCTTCTAACAGTCTTGAAGGAGTTCCCAGAGATGCTTAGAACTTGTTGGCCCTTTTGCCTTCACTCTGCGGTCCAGCTCACCCCAAACCATCTCGATTGGGTTCAGGTCTGGTGACTGTGGAGGCCAGATCATCTGGCGCAGCACCCCATCACTCTCCTTCATGGTCAAATAGCCCTTACACAGCCTGGAGGTGTGTTTGGGGGTCATTGTCCTGTTGAAAAATAAATGATGGTCCAACTAAACGCAAACCGGATGGAATAGCATGCCGCTGCAAGATGCTGTGGTAGCCATGCTGGTTCAGTATGCCTTCAATTTTGAATAAATCCCCAACAGTGTCACCAGCAAAGCACCCCCACACCATCACACCTCCTCCTCCACGCTTCACGGTGGGAACCAGGCATGTACAGTCCATCCGTTCACCTTTACTGCGTCTCACAAAGACACGGTGGTTGGAACCAAAGATCTCAAATTTGGACTCATCAGACCAAAGCACAGATTTCCACTGGTCTAATGTCCATTCCTTGTGTCCTTTAGCCCAAACAAGTCTCTTCCGCTGGTTTCCTAGCAGATATTCTACCATGAAGGCCTGATTCACACAGTCTCCTCTTAACAGTTGTTCTAGAGATGTGTCTGCTGCTAGAACTCTGTGTGGCATTGACCTGGTCTCTAATCTGAGCTGCTGTTAACCTGCGATTTTTGAGGCTGGTGATTCAGATGAACTTATCCTCCGCAGCAGAGGTGACTCTTTGTCTTCCTTTCCAGGGGCGGTCCAGATGTGAGCCAGTTTCTTTGTAGCGCTTGATGGTTTTTGTGACTGCACTTGGGGACACTTTCAAAGTTTTCCCAATTTTTCGGACTGACTGACCTTCATTTCTTAACCCCTTAAGGACACGGCCCTATTTCACCTTAAGGACCAGGCCATTTTTTTACAAATCTGACCAGTGTCACTTTAAGTGCTCATAACTTTAAAACGCTTTGACTTACCCAGGCCATTCTAAGATTGTTTTTTCGTCACATATTGTACTTCATGACACTGCTAAAATTGGGTCAAAAAAGTTTATTTTTTGCATAAAAAAAACTATTTTTACCCAAAATTTTGAAAAATTAGCAAATTTCATAGTTTCAGTTTCTCTACTTCTGTAATACATAGTAATACCCCCAAAAATTGTGATGACTTTACATTCCCCATATGTCTACTTCACGTTTGTAGCATTTTGGGAATGATATTTTATTTTTTGGGGATGTTACAAGGCTTAGAAGTTTAGAAGCAAATTTTGAAATTTTTCAGAAATCTTCAAAATCCCACTTTTTATGGACCAGTTCAGGTTTGAAGTCATATTGTGAGGCTTAGATAATAGAAACCTCCCGAAATGACCCCATTCTAGAAACTATACCCCTCAAGGTATTTAAAACTGTTTTTTCAAACTTTATTAACCCTTTAGGTCTTCCACAAGAGTTAATGGCAGATGGAGAAACAATTTTGAAATTTCTATTTTTTGGAAAATTTTCCATTTTAACCCTTACTTTATTACTGGAAAAAATGGGTTAACAGCCAAACAATACTCAAAATGGGTTGCCCTGATTCTGTAGTTTGCAGAAACACCCCATATGTGGTTGTAAACTACTATTTGGCTAAACGGCAGGACATAGAAGAAGGGGAACGTCATATGGTTTTTGGAAGGCAGATTTTGCTGGACTGGTTTATTTATACCATGTACCCTTTCAAGCCCCCTGATGCACCCCTAGAGTAGAAACTCCATAAAAGTGACCCCATCTAGGAAACTACGGGATAAGGTGGTTGTTGTTTCGGGACTATTTTTGGGGTAAATTTGATTTTTGGTTGCTCTATATGACTCTTTTTTGAGGCAATGTAACAAAAAAATTGAATTCTAAAATTGTTTCTACATTCGCTATTTAGTTTTGTGGAACATCTAAAGGGTTAACATAGTTTGTAAAGTAACTTTTGAATACCTTGAGGGGTGTAGTTTCTTAGATGGGGTCACTTTTTTGGAGTTTCTAGTCTAGGCTACATCAGGGGGGCTTCTAATGGGACATGGTGTAAAAAAAAAAAAACTGTCCATCAAAATCTGCCTTCCAGAAACCGTATGGAGTTCCCTTCGTTCTATGCCCTGCCGTCGTGCGGCTATATAGTCATTTACGACCACATATGGGGTGTTTCTGCAAACTACAGAATCGGGGCAATAAACATTTAGTTTTGTTTGGCTGTTAACCCTTGCTTTATTACCGGCAAAATGGATTAAAATTGAAATTTTGCCCAAAAATGGGTGTTTTGGCATAGTTTTCTATTTTGTATTTTTAACACCGTTCATCCGAGGCGTTTGGTCAAAAGTTATTTTTATAGCGACGACTGTTAAGCACGCGACGATGCCCAATATGTATGGCTCTCAGACTTTGGAGACACTAAGCAGGCATCCTAAAACTGCGGCCCTCCAGATGTTGTAAAACTACAATTCCCACCATGCCCTGCTGATGGCTGTAGGTTGTTTGGGCATGCTGGGAGTTATAGTTTTACAACATCTGGAGGGCCATAGTTTGAGGATGCCTGCACTAAAACTAATATTTTTGGGGGAAAGAAAAATTGTTTCCGTGTCTCCAAAGTCTGAGAGCCATAGTGTTTTATGTTCTCTAGTGGACTGTTGGGGATTATAAAAATGTAGTACTCCGTGGAAGTGTGATACTCCCTGAAGCAATCGATAACGCAGAGGCCCGGATGATCGGGGCAAGTGTCACATTGAGTAGTGGTGTCCTTCCGTATCCCCCTCTTGTGACACACTCTGCACTTTTTTGGCGTTCGTCCCTTCTTTCCAGTATGGGGGACCACACCTGGAAAGTGTTGGCCAGGTACTCCGGCCTGCTCTTTCCCGGTCTGAAAAGATCAGGTCCTTGTGGACTGCCTCATAGAACTGGAGGAATGTCCCTGTGCTGACAGCGCTTCGGGATAGTACAAAAGAGTTGTACATGGCAACCTGCACCAAGTAGATCGCAACTTTTTTGTACCATGCCCGGGTTTTGCGCATGGCTTTATATGGCTTGAGGACTTGATCAGAGAGATCAACTCCTCCCATATACCGATTGTAGTCGACGATACAATCGGACTTGAGGATCGTTGCCGCGGTACCTCGCACAGAGACTGGGGTGGTGCTGTTACCGTGGATTGTGGACAGCATAAGGACATCCCTCTTGTCCTTATACCTGACCAGCAACAGGTTTCCACTGGTAAGTGCACCCCTGGGGATAGGTACCTGGAGGGGGTAGGCAGGGAGGCCGCGTTGATTTTTCCGCACGGTCCCACAAGCGAACGTGGATCTGGTGGCAAGGGACCTGAACAAGGGAATGCTGGTATAAAAGTTATCCACGTACAAGTGGTAACCATTATCCAGCAGTGGGTACATAAGGTCCCACACGAGTTTCTCGCTAACACCCAGAGTGGGGGGACATTCTGGGGGTTGAATACGGGAATCTCACCCCTCGTACACACAAAATTTGTAAGTGTACTCTGAGGTACTCTAACAAATTTTGTATAGCTTCACGCCATACCTCGCCCGCTTTGTGGGAATATATTGGCGGAAACTGAGTCTCCCCTTGAACGCAACGAGAGACTCATCAACCTCGACCTCCCTTCCAGGTACGTAGGCCTCCATGAATTTGGCCCCAAAGTTATCGATGACCGGCCGTATCTTATACAGCCGGTCATAGGCAGGATCACCTTGGGGTGGACATGCTGCATTATCGGTTTGGGGGGGGGGGGGTGAAGTGGCAGGGGGGGGTCTGGGGTCTGATAGATGGATAGATGGAAGTTTGGAATAAAAGTACTTTTTCTTTTTTTTTTTTCTAACTTACTTTTCCCTTCTTTCCCTGCCTAACGGTGCCTCTCCCTCACTGACCATAACCTACCTGGGTGGCAATGGGTGCAGGAGGGTGATGGATGGCGATTAGGGGGACACAGGAGCTGGTGCTGGACGATGCTACCGGGTGCTCGTGCAGAACAGGAAGAGGAGGGGAGAGAAGCGCAGGAAGTTTGAATATCGCGCCTCTCTCCTCTGCACCAATCAGCACCCTGGACAGCGGCGTTCAGCACCAGGGCCAGCACCGCCTCTCCAAATCTTCGGACTTCAATTGGTGGTGTATAATTACGCCACCGATCGCAGTCTTTTTCCGGTTTATCGGGTCACAGGACACCCGAATGGACCGGAAACGCAGAAAACCGCAGGTCTGAATTGACCTGCGGTTTTCTGCGATCGCCGATACGGGGGGGGATGCCGGCTGAATGATTTCAGCTGGCATCCCGTTCCAATTAACCCCCGCGGCGCCGGAATCCCGATTTTAAGTTAGGACGTACCGGTACGTCCTGTGTCCTTAAGGACTCGGGAAATAGGGCTGTACCGGTACGTCCTGTGTCCTTAAGGGCCACTCGTTTTTTTACTTAGCTGCTTTTTTCTTGCCGTAATACAAATTCTAACAGTCTATTCAGTAGGACTATCAGCTGTGTATCCACCTGACTTCTCCACAATGCAACTGATGGTCCCAACCCCATTTATAAGGCAAGAAATCCCACTTATTAAACATGACAGGGCACACCTGTGAAGTGAAAACCATTTCAGGTGACTACCTCTTGAAGCTCATCAAGAGCATGCCAAGAGTGGAAAGAGTGCAAAGCAGGAAAGAAAGCAAAAGGTGGCTACTTTGAAGAACCTAGAATATGACATATTTTCAGTTGTATATAATTCCACATGTGTTAATTCATAGTTTTGATGCCTTCAGTGTGAATCTACAATTTTCATAGTCATGAAAATAAAGAAAACTCTTTGAATGAGAAGGTGTGTCCAAACTTTTGGTCTGTACTGTAGATGTAGGAGCAGCCTATATTTGTATGCAGACATTCTTTAGTTCTGATTTTGGACTCTGGGGGCATCCTATGTACTACTCGGAGTAAGGTGTTTTGTGGGCTAAATGGAATCTGCCTCAATTGTCCAGAAATAACTGATGACAAAGCTGGGAACCCTGGGTGCCACTCCTAATAGCCAGTCAGATTACAGTTCTTGTTTAACCGAGGATGACTATGAAAAGAAAGCAGCAACCTGAATGGATTTTATCTGCAGCTCCACCGCTTTCCTTTTGTGTCAGTTTTTAAAACTTTTGTGTTTTTTCTGTTACTGCAAAAATGAAGAGGTTCTCCCAGTTCTGCCGAATCTTTGATGACTTTATTTGAAACCCAGAGTACTTTTGGTACTGTTGGTACTGAGGAGTTAATATTCCTGACAGCGCTTAGCAGTGAGAGCACTATGTTGCTTGTTGCAAAAGACATGGACTCCTGAGCGAATCATATCCAGTTACTTCTGAGAAATCGCTCACTGATGTGCCAGTTTATTAACTGGATTACTTGGTAATGGCTTTTCTTCCTGGTAAATTGAAGATTAAGAAATTAAGAAGATTAAGCAGCCCTCCCATGTTTGTACAACTCAAGGACGAGATTTAAAGTGTATTAGGGAGCACATCTATGGAGATTGTAGTGTAAAGTATTGCAGATAAGTGGCAGATAAGGTTTAACACTGATAAATGCAAAGTTATGCACATGGGAAGGAAAAATGCAAGTCACCCGTACATACTAAATGGTAAAACACTCGGTAACACTGACATGGAAAAGGATCTAGGAATTTTAATAAACAGCAAACTAAGCTGCAAAAACCAGTGTCAGGCAGCTGCTGCCAAGGCCAACAAGATAATGGGTTGCATAAGAAGGGGCATAGATTCCCGTGATAAGAACATAGTCCTACCACTTTACAAATCGCTAGTCAGACCACACATGGAGTACTGTGTACAGTTCTGGTCTCCTGTAAACAAGGCAGACATAGCAGAGCTGGAGAAGGTCCAGAGGAGGGCATCTAAAGTAATAACTGGATTGGGGCAACTACAGTACCCTGAAAGATTATCAAAATTAGGGTTATTCACTTTAGAAAAAAGACGACTGAGGGGAGATCTAATTAATATGTATAAATATATCAGGGGTCAGTACAGAGATCTATCCCATCATTTATTTATCCCCAGGACTGTGACGAGGGGACATTCTCTGCGTCTGGAGGAAAGAAGGTTTGTACACAAACATAGAAAAGGATTCTTTACGGTAAGAGCAGTGAGACTCTGGAACTCTCTGCCTGAGGAGGTGGTGATGGTGAGTACAATAAAGGAATTCAAGAGGGGCCTGGACGTATTTCTGGAGCTTAAAAATATTACAGGCTATAGCTACTAGAGAGGGGTCGTTGATCCAGGGAGGTTTTCTGATTGCCTGATTGGAATCGGGAAGGAATTTTTTATTCCCCTAAAGTGGAGAAAATTGGCTTCTACCTCACAGGGTTTTTTTTTTGCCTTCCTCTGGATCAACTTGCAGGATAACAGGCCGAACTGGATGGACAAATGTCTTTTTTCGGCCTTATGTACTATGTTACTATGTTACTCCATACACCCCAATAAAGTGCACAGCAGTTGGTGAATACAGATGCTTGTGGTTGTATCTGCCATTGTTCACCGACACTTTGGCCCTGTCTGGTTACCTACGGCCTTATTTAGAGGGGCTGATTGCACCCACATTTACAGTAAATGTCTGTAGTCTGGGCATAACATCCATGTAGTTTCAACTGAACCACATCTGACAGGTGTTACATCCTGAATACAGCGAGTTAAATAGGTCTGCAATATGTCCGTCTGAATGAAGCTTTAGTGTGCAGCACTTTAGTAAATGTGGGCCTTTTAATGTGAATGCATCTAGACCCCGCTGTAAATTGTGCCAGAATGTGGTGCAGATGTGGCATATTTTTGGTGCATGATGTGGCATATTTTTGGTACAGTTTAAGACATCTAATGTTAGAAAATCCACTGTTGACACGCCTTTCTTTTCCACTGTGCATAAAAGAAACCAGGCGGATTCACTATGCTTGCCAATAGACATCTATTATGATGCATCAAAACAGAATGCTTCTAAGGGTTTTCGTTTTTACTCCCGTCTAACGTTATAACGGAAAGCAATAACGGAATTCATAACATTGATGTGAACCCGCCCTTAGCCAACCAATAGTTGGTATAAAATGATTTCCCTGATGAGAAAAAATGCCATAAAATAAGACTCATTATTCACCTAGTTAAATGTCCATGACTGGAATTATGCTCTAATAATCACAGCCAAGAGTTCAATAGCTACAGCAAAGAGCAAGAGGGAACACCTTGGCACATTCTATTGAACTCTTGGCTGTGGTTATTAGAGCATAATTCCAGTCATGGACATTTAACCCTGCCATTCCAGTGCCACTGCTCTGGTGGTTCCTGGTGGCCTTTGTTTTCTTGGCAGCAGTGATGAAGGGGGTGACAGAGTGGTGTCACTGAAGTTTCAGGGGATTTAGCAGGTGAGTAATGAATCTTTAATTGTTTTATGGCATTTACCCCGTTGGTCAAATTTTTGCTGATCTCACAAAACCCCTTTAAGAGACTATATGCTGCCATAATACAAATTATGATGTTAACTGCCAGACATTCCCGCAGAGCGGTTTCTGAGCCACTGTAATAATAAAATTGAAGAAGACAACTGCTTATAATGCAACTTCTGGATAAACTAACTAAAGTGGCTTTTAGCGGTTTTTGTCAGGCAGGTTTATTATAGTTATATGATGAAGCTTCAGACCTACAACCCGTGAATATTTCCCTGTGCAACGAATATCCCATTTGCTTCTGATCAGAGAGATAAGACAGCCCTGACTCAACATAGGTTGTCAATATCTGAAATCTTTATTTTCCCAGCACATAGTTTATAGGGCTTGTTGGGGGTGGGAACATAGTGTCCTTCCAGATCCAATTGCACCAATCCTGCTAGATCTCAGCAGGCCTTGGGAATCATGTGTTTGTCAATATACAGTTGAAACTTTGCTAAACAATGCTGACATCTGCTATATACAATTCATGAAAGGGTTATTTTACATTGAACAGGTTTTTCTCTCCATGCTAACAAGTTAAATAGGAAATCACAGGTTCCTGTCAATGTATGTGAGGTGAGATGTTAAATAGCCTTTTGGTCAGGAAGGCTGCTATTGTGTTCAGGACTGGCAGAGGGTGTGCGATATGTTAATGCGAGGTACTGCATTTCCACAAAAGATGAGGCTTGTATAATATATGTCTAATCTGTGATGTATCAAAAGTAAGATTATGAAAAATCCCTTTCAGTGGCTCCATGCCAAATCTTCACAGAACAATTAGTACTGGCTAAGGTGACTTTCAGCCTCTGCTGCATTAGTACTGGTATATCAGAACATCCTGGAATGGGACAGAATTAGTTTGTGCATTTATACCGTATCTACATATGTACTTTAGGGATATATTATAACTTTCGGGCCTTGCAGCATTCACATTACATACAGATCAGGACTGAGAGGCCTGAATGACTGTCAGAAACCAATGGCATACAGAACATGAGAGATTTAAATGCACACATTCCTTGATGGGCAGTGGCAAACATTCCAGCCAATCAGAAGCCAGGAAAAAGTGCACTTGTTGAATAGACTGTCACACTCCTGATGGGTTGCACTGCAATAACTTCCCAATGTAACCCCAGGCCAAGGTCCATGATAATTCTTTGTAGATCTGAAGGGACGGTTTTGTTTCACAGTGCCAGTCTTTGTGAGCTGAGAAGCTTCCCTTCCAGGCTCTGTCTTTCACTGAGTCCCTTGAATAGCAGTGCAATCCTCTCACCGGAGAGGCTGATTTGGGTGGTGTGACACAGGGAAGTGCCAATTACATCCCAGTCTGGCGTTCCTTTTCGGCAATGCATATTTGCATATTTCCTATTCACATCATCCTGATCATACACAACTGAGGAGGCAAAGTTCTCGACTATAGAGCCTGAAGAATGGAGCACTTGAACGATTAGGTCAGCAATTTAACACCTTCACTACCAATGCTTTCATGTTTGCAAATGGGGGCAGCTCCATAGGTGATTACAGAAAGAACTTGCTGGGAAACTAATATTATAGTAGGCTTGTAGTATGCATATCTAATTCTGTACTGATCATGTCTTACTTTATGACTATATACAGGTGAAACTAAAAAAATGTGAATATTGTGCAAAGTTCATTTATTTCAGTAATGCAACTTAAAAGGTGAAACTAACATATGTGATAGACTTATTACATGCAAAGCAAGAAATTTCAAGCCTTTATTTGTTATAATTTGGATGATTATGGCTTACAGCTTATGAAACCCCAAAGTCACAATTTTGAGGTACCCTTTACTCAGGGGGTATGGATTAATTAGCTGACTAGAGTGTGACACTTTGAGTGTAGAATATTGAACCTTTTCACAAATTTCTCCTTTTAAGATGCATTAATGCAATTCCTTTTAATTTACATTACTGAAATGAATGGACTTTTGCACGATATTCAAATTTTTCGAGTTTCACCTGTATGTGCCTCTGACTTCACTTATTTATGTGTACAGATGGAGCAAAATTGAGTTTCTCATTTATCTCTTTTTGGCTAGCAAAATATGTGCATTTGTGAAATGCACCATAATGGGGTCATTTATCAAAGTGGTGTAAAGTAGAACTGGCTTAGGTGCCCATAGCAACCAATCAGATTCCACCTTTCATTTTCCAGAGGAGCTATCAAAAATAAAAGGTAGAATCTGATTGGTTGCGATGGGCAACTAAGCCAGTTCTACTTTACACCACTTTGATAAATGACTCCATAAGTTACTATAATGTAGTAGGTAAAAGTACAGATTATTGTGATATATGAAGAACAAATTCAGCTCTGCTACATCTGCTTAGTATTGTAATATTGTTTAGCATAGAAACTATATTAGGTGTACTTGGCTTGCTATGAAGTGTGTGTGTGTATATATATATATATATATATATATATATTAAGCAATTGTTTCCCTTATTACAGAAAAGATGGTACCCTGTATAGCCAAGTGGGCCGATGGCATTCTCTGTATCAGGGTGTATACATAGATAGCTGTCAGTCACCATCAGCCCATTCAACCATTGAGATCAGAAAGAACAGAGTTCTAAATGTAATAAAACTATATATCAATCTGTTCAACTCCTCCTGCTCTGTAACATGAGAGTTAACAACATTTCATGATAACAGGCCCTCTAACTTTTTGTGTTAATTACTGCTTGGTATTGTCTATAGAAATTCACTGGCTCCTTTGGTACCCCACTAGTAATGCTGACCCTATTTGAGTATGTACTGTTAATAACTACCTTCAGTTTTCTATTACTTACCCACATACGGTACATACATTTTCCCCAGTCCAAGCATTCTCATTTCGTTCACAGTATTAAATGCTTTGGAGAAATCCAAATATATGACATCCATTGTTTCACCCTGGTCCAGTCTAGAATTTATCTAATTGAAAATGATCATGTGAGTTTGTAGGAATTGTGCTGATACAGAGTTATGCCTTATTCACAAATGAGTGAATCACAGATGTATGCTGT
The DNA here is from genome assembly GCF_014858855.1 of Bufo gargarizans. NCBI lineage: Eukaryota > Metazoa > Chordata > Amphibia > Anura > Bufonidae > Bufo > Bufo gargarizans. Next base: position 381,581,631 of record NC_058081.1, on the reverse strand, counting down.
CTATGTTCTCCACGGACAGAATATATCCCCATTATTGACTTTAATGTGTTTATTCACACATCAGAAATGTTCCACTTATAGTGGGTCAGTGGAAAAATATAGACCAACACGCCTATTTAAGTCTATAGGTCAGTGAAAAACACAACATGGATGACATCAGTGTTGTTATATGCACACGACTGTCACTACCAGAGCTTTGAGACGTTCTCACAGCTCTGTGTCTCCACCCCTGTGATGATGTCACTTAGAGTTTGGAGGTGTTCTCACTGTTCTGTTTCTCCGCCCCTGTTGTGAGGTCTTTACTCCCAGCTGTCTCTCCTGATTTCCCTGCCTTTAAATCACCCCTCCTCCTATTGCAGGGCGTGGATTATATTTCTCTTTTCAGTTGTAGCTCTGCCTTGAGTATCTTCACTTCTTTAGCTACTAGTTCCCTGGACCTGTGTTCTGCTGCTGCAAGCACTCCGGATATTGCCAGCGGCCCTTGGATCCGTCTTCTCTGCGGTTGCAGCTTCATCAGCTAAGTGTGCAGACTTTGTTGTGTACCTGGTGATTTCCTGACTGGATCTGAGGTGGCCCCGGTTCCCTCCATATTCTGAGCAGGGCATCGGTGGCCGTGCCCCTTCCACTATTGTAGGGGTTACAGGGCTCATCAGTCTAAGGTACGCGGGCATGCCTCGTTCCACCATTTGATCCGGGCATGTGCTTTAGCAGCATAGGGAGAGTGTTGAGGGTCTGACAGGGGTCACCCTTTCTCTTCCCTAGTTTGGGGTCCGGTCAGTAGCTCATCTTACTGTGTATGCTCTGGTTACCCTTAAACAGCCGTGACAACGACCGTATGTGTTTTGCAGTCCGCAAATTGCGGATCCGCAAAAAAATAATAATAATGACGTCCGTATTAGAGTTGAACGATATAAAAAATATTCCCACCATAGCGATATTAAGAAATTTATTGCGATAACGATATACATCGCAATAAATGCCCATTTAGAATAAAAACCACTCAAAACGTGTTCTGGTGTTTCCTTGTTGCCCTCAATTGGGAAAGAGAATGATTACAATTTATTTAGTTTTTTTTACTTTTTATTTAATAACTATTAGCCCCCTTATGAGCTAGAACCCTTGTCCTATTCACCCTAATAGAGCTCTATTAGAGTGAATAGGACTTTACTCTTTCCCTGCTGCCCTTGGCTTTGTGCCCACAGCAGCAGGGAGCTTACCATGGCAGCTATGGAAGGCCTCAGCAGCATCCTGGCTGCCACGGTAACTGACAGAAGCCCCGCAATTTCACTGCTGGGGCTCCGATCAGAAGCTACCACTGCACCACCAATAAGGAGGGGAGGGGGCACCTGTGACCACTGCGCCACCAATGATTCTAGTACTGGGGGGTTATTATAATTTATAATAATGGGGGGCAGCTGCACCACCAATGATTATAATTTATAATAATGGGGGGGGGGGGCACGCACTGCGTAACTAATGAATTTTATTAGCCTCTTAATACAAATATAGACTGCCAGCACCCGGCCTCAATGGCAGGGATCCTGCCGAACCGTGCCAATTAATTTCCACAGTTTGCAGGATCGCTGCTTCCTGTTATTGAGACCGGGTGCCAGGTATGTTATGTGGCCGGCAACCGCAGTCTATTTTTGTATTAAGAAGGTAAGTCTCATTGGTGGCGCAGCGGCCATAGCCCCTCCCCTACTCCGCTCTTCACTGCTCATTGGTGGCACAGCGGCCACAGCCCCTCCCCTACTCCTCTCTTCACTGCTCACTGGTGGCGCAGCGGCAGCCGCATCACACTGAGGAGAGAGGGACTCTCTCCTACTCCACTGTGCCAGCTGTAATGTGCCCCGGACGTTTTAGAGGCAGTCAGCACTCAAGTGTGACTAACCCTATTATGTCACAAAAAATACAGTGGTAATTAAGAAACAGCCATATCGCCAGCTAGCCATTTCTTAATACCACGGTATGTCATTAATACCGGTATATTGCCCAACCCTAGTCCGTATGGAATCAATTTTTTTAGCGGATCCATTGTAACAATGCCTATACTAGTCTGCAAAACGGACAAGAATAGGACATGTTATATTTTTTTTACAGGACTACTGAACAGACATACGGATGCCAATAGCACACGGTGTGCTGTCCGCATTTTTTGCAGACCCATTGAAATGAATGGGTCTGCATCTTATCCGGAAAAAAAATGGAATGGACACGGAAACAAAACACGTTCATGTGCATGAGGCCTTCACAGACATCTTCACAAATGGATCACTGACCATCTTGTCACTAATGTCCTCATGGACACAGTCATGTGAATAAGGCCTTAGGGAATGGCCACACAACACAGCCACACCAGTATTGACATAATTACAGACTGGTTTTTCACTGTTCATTGTTAATGGTCACAAAACCACATGGGCATTAACAATGCACAGTAAAAACCAGTCGATTTAGGGCTCATGCACACAAACGTATTTTTTTCTGTGTCCGTTCCATTTTTTTGCAGACCGTATGCGGAACCATTCACTTCAATGGGTCGGCAAGAAAAAAATGGAAGCTACTCCGTGTGTGTATTCCGTTTCTATATGTCTGTATTTCCGTTCCTAAAAAAAAAAAGAAAATGTCCTATTATTGTCTGTATTACAGACAAGGATAGGACTGTTCTATTAGGGGCCAGCTGTTCCGTTCCACAAAATACGGACGTCATCCGTATTTCTTTGCAGATCTGTTTTTGCGGACCGCAAAATACATACGGTCGTGTGCATGAGCCCTTATAATGAGTTGCTTGACTACTAGCAGGCCTTGCAGGACTGTGCTTCTTGCAACAGCATGGTCACACCATTTGGCTGTACCTTTATGCACTTACATTATTTTTTATTGAGACAGTAAGTCTTCTTCAGTGTACCAGGTCCTAGAGCCCATGTGCTGCTGTAAAGCAGATTTTTAAATGCAGCAGAATGATGTACAGGAAACAGAGTAAGGCTATTTTCACACTGCCGTTTTTAGGTCCGCCTGTGAGATCCGTTTCAAGGCTCTCACAAGCGGCTCCAAACGGATCAGTTTAGCCCCAATGCATTCTGAATGGATAAGGATCCGTTCAGAATGCATCAGTTTGGCTCCGTTCCGCCTCCATTCCGCTATGGAGGCGGGGTGTCCGCCTGGTATACATCAGCTGAGATACATCAGCTGATCGGTGGGAGTGTGGGTTGCCAGACCCCCCAAAGATCAGATACTGATGGCCTATTCTGAGGATAGGCTATCAAAATCCTGGACAAATACATCATTTTTTGCGGGCTGATGTGTACTTTTCATTGATACCATTCTGAGGCGTGTACAGCTTTTTGATCACTTTTTCTTAAAATTTGAAATGTGAGGAGAAGCCAGCCCAAAATTGAAAATTGGCCATTTTGACTTGCATTGGAGTCTATGATGATTTTACTACTTTCCTATGGAGTCCTATTACAGGAAAAGGCTCCATAGGAAAGACTGTGCAGCAGGCCCTGTCATTAACAAAGACAGAGGCTGCTGCACACACGCTCCAGCTCCTCCAATTGCTGCACGGGGGAGCCTGAGCATAACTGGTAGCGCGCTTCTGGTTTTCAGTGCACTAAGATGCCGTGCTCAGATTTGACTATGGCATCTGAGGGGTTAAATGTCCGCGATTGGCATTACCACCGGTTGCGGGCATTAGCCGCTGGTGTCAGGCACCGGGTTGCTATTGCGCCTGCTCCGCTCATTAAGACCCGACATGTGACTTAATAGTACGACACATGTCGGGAAGGGGTTAAGCAGAAGCAGTAAGTTGCATTCAAATCTGAATTTTTGGTGATTGGATTTAGATGTAGAGTGTTACCAAAGAGTAAAGTAATGGAATTGAAGCCAGCAATTTACCCAGATGCAATGCATAAGGCTACTTTCACACTGCCGTTTGGTGCGGATCCGTCATGGATTTCCCATGGCATATGTCTGTGAAGGTTCTCATTTATCCAGGTCATGGTATATCTGTAAAGAATTAATCAAGGCAACTTGGACGTACTGTAGAAACATCCAGTTGCCTTGATTTATTCTTTACAGATAATTCCCATGGCAGATTTTGCCCCCACACATACATTGTACCAGAATTCTGGCAGCAGCTGCGTGGTTGCAGCTTGCAGGCGGGTCGGTGCATGGACAGCCACCACTTGCTGGTCCGCTTGCTGCTTAACTCCATTCAAGACTGAACAATGCTCATTTCCCATTACGCTGGGTTCAGACCTGAGCGTTCGCGATGGAGTGTTCTGTATGCGCGATTGTACCGGTGTTTGCAATCGCGCATACAGAGACAAGTGAACGCCCATTGTTGCGCGTTCCCGAAAGTCTATGTACGGGAACGCGCGACAAGACGGCCCAAAGAAGCTCATGTACTTCTTGGGGCGTCGGGCGTTTTACAGCGCGATCGTACGCGCTGTAAAACGCCCAGGTGAGAACCATGCCGATAGGGAAGCATTGGTTTCTCCTTGTTGAGCGTTTTACAGCGCGTAGGAACGTGCTGTAAAACGCTCAGGTGTGAACACAGCCTGACTGCTCTGTGTAAACATGTTGCTGACCAAGAAGCAAACTGATTGCATATTTTATATAACACCAAAATATTTTGTAGGCATCGCCTTGCTTTGTGTAAACAGGGGATGTGCTATCGACAAATGACACCTGTTTAGGGATAAGTGACCGTTACCAGACGTCCACATACTGTTCCTGATAAATATTGCCATATGTTAAGGGCACCTGATGACGCTCCATCATCACTCCATAAGGGGAACAAATCTCTGTGTAAATGGACCCTTAGTCCTTAGGGCCCTATGTCAAAACACTTGGGTCATGACTCTTGGCATCCTCACCTATCAGCTGTTTGAAGGAGCGGCAGCAGTGTCTTCTATGTGTACATCAGGTTGTAGGTTGGTTTTCGCTCATGATGCGGTACTTTTCATAGCAGCTGTTTTATGGAGCTTTATTTCATTAATCAGAATGACCCCTTTATCTATTCTTCCTTTCTGAAAAGTTTAGCAAACTGGTCAACAAACTGTCTCAGAATGTGTTACAGGTCTCTCTGCTATCCTAAGACTACTTCTCTGCCACCTTTCAGTATGGATTATCTAATGGATTACATAATGCCCACCAAATATCTTTACCGTCTCTACAAAAACTTTGTTAATAAGTATTTCAGTTTGCTGAAAATAATTGAGTTTGCCAAATCTCTGTGACTGTGGCTCCTAGAAACTGAGCTTGCCTTGTGCTCTAAACCTCAAGGCTGTGGCAGAGATACCTCCTGGGATGCTTGCGTTATGTCCCAGGAAGTCTAAGCTGACATCAACAAAGCTTAACTCATTTGGATCCTTTACAGATTGGAAAGGGGAGGGCTCATTGGCTATCACGCGGCTGACAAGATTCCTGAAGCATGTCCCTTTAAGAGCTGGATGTCTTAGGGAGCCTCTCTACAACATGAGCAAGTTCTCCGCAGACACCGGAGAATAAGCTCTTCTGTGAGAACAGTCCCTGACAGTTCATCACTGTTGGTACAGGATTGGTCACCAGCTTCATGTGCAGCATTAATACAGGCCGCAGGGTCTGTTCATCAGTCTGTGGTGGATACTTGCTTGAGGTAAGACTGTACCTGCTTTATTCATGGCATTAGAGAGAACATAACATTGTACAGAGCCAGCTAATGTCAACTGGTGTTTCGTTTATATGGAAATGGTTGGGGTTCTTCTATGGCGACATGAAGAATGACTCTTCTCAGTTGAAATAGGTATTTACAGTATTTCAGAAATTACTGTGAAATACTGTTACTATCAGTTCTACAGTGTCAGGTAAACTATAATGATCCAGGATGTTCTAGCTGTATTGTTCTGCAGAAGCCTAAGGTGCAATAAGCTAAATGCATCAAAACTCTGTATGGTGGTGTACATGCATTGTGCCACATTTATTTTGTTGTAGCCTACATGCACACGAACGTGGTTTGGTTCCGCATCCGAGATTCATTTTTTGGGGCTCGGGTGTGGACCCATTAACTTCAATGGTGCGGCAAAAGATGTGGACAGCACTCCGTGTCCTGTCCTATTCTTGTCCATTTTGCGGACAAGGATAGGCATTGTTACGATGGATCCGCAAAAAAAGGATGCCATACGGACGGCATCTGTTTTTTTTTTTTGCGGACCGCAAAACACAAATGTTCGTGTGCCACTTTTTGTGGTGTGACCTTCAGGAAAAGGAGTGAATTATCATGCACCAAAACTGCACCAATATTTTGACGTACATTTTTTTTTGCAAAATAAGCCAATAGGTTGATGAACCAATTCTATCATCTTGCTTTACCTACTTTGGGGTATCTTTAGGCCTCATGCACACGACAGTTTTTCTCGGCCTCTGTTCCGTTTTGTTTTGCGGATAGGATGGGGACCCATTCATTTCAATGGGTCAGCAAAAAAATGCTGATAGTTCATTTGTTTGTGTTCCGCGTCCGTTGTCCGTGTTTCCCTTCAGCCAAAAAAATAGTGCATGTCCTACTTTTTTCATATTTGCGGACAAGGATAGGCATTTATTACAAGGGATCTGTGGAAAAAAACGGATCCTCCAAAAAAAAGCATATTCCAGATTTAGGGTATCGTCATATGTAGTAGATACTGCAGATTTTTTGATTTTTCTCCAGATTTTATGAGGGAATTATATAACACAGTATTACAGTATACACAATATTTTACCAAATCACATCCATATTTTCGAGGGAAAAAAAATCTGCATTAGACTTAGGCCTCGTGCACATGACCGTGTTTTTTTTTTAAGGTCCGCAAAAACGGGGTCCGTAGGTCCGTGATCCACAACCTTTTTTTCTTCCGTGGGTCTTCCTTGATTTTTGGAGGATCCACGGACATGAAAAAAAAAGTTGTGCTGTGCAGAGCCAAACGGATCAGTCCTGAATTACAATGCAAGTCAATGGGGACGGATCCGTTTGACGTTGACACAACCTTTTTTTCTTCCGTGGGTCTTCCTTGATTTTTGGAGGATCCACGGACATGAAAAAAAAAGTCGTGCTGTGCGGAGCCAAATGGATCAGTCCTGAATTACAATGCAAGTCAATGGGGACGGATCCGTTTGACGTTGACACAATATGGTGCAATTGCAGACGGATCCGTCCCCATTGACTTTCAATGTAAAGTCAGGAGTCCCTTTTATACCATCGGATCTGAGTTTTCTCCAATCCGATGGTATATTTTAACTTCACCATGGGAACGCCTCTATGTTAGAATATGTATATGAAATTAAGAGGGTCACTCTGTACATAAGGGATCACACAAGGACCATATGACTTGGTTATAGTGAATTAAATTTAATATCTTCACTGCAGAATAACAACAATACAATATAATCCCTAAAATACTAAAATAATAAAATATCTGCACACAAAGTGTTAAAACCACATCAATCAGTAGCACAATCTAAAATATAAAATGCAGTCAAACATGTGTCTTTCATGTATATGACATATATCAATTTATTCCACTGCATATATAGATATATATGTATCACTCCTTTGGGGACCATACGCGTTTCGGGGACCACCCCTTCCTCAGTGGTTATCAGGCCTGTCCCTATACGCAGTTATTGAAAACGAAAAAGGCTGCGCAGCAGCCAAACACTTCCTACGCCAGCAGGGAAATCTAGCAAAAACCCAGATGAATTTTATAGGGGAGTGTATCTTATTTATTTGACAAAAAAATTAAGATAAATCTTACCTCCAGACGTGGGCGACCGCGATGGGGACGAGGTTCTTACCGGAGTTCGCTAATCTTTATGTTGGAAGGTGGGAAGAAGAATATATCCACCCCAACGTTGAGCTCCGGGCGAGCCTCATCCTCTGGCGGCATTTAATTGACGATGTGGTGTTTATTTGGAGGGGTGGTGAACAAACTTTAAATATGCTTTTAGAGGACATTAATAAAAATTAGTTTTATTTGGAATTTACCCCGATTTATAGTTTTAAAGAAGTCAATTTCTTGGACCTCACAATATATGTGGAAAAAAATAAAATTCATAGAAAAACCCATGGATTCCAATAGCTATATATCAAGAACCAGTTGCCACCTCCCCCGGTGGATGGATAACATCCCCAGGAGCCAATTTGTGCGCTTAAGGAGAAACTGTACTGATGTCATAGAGTATGACAGGGAGGCTGAAAAATTACTGAATAAATTTGAGGACAAAGGTTATGAAACGAATATACTAAAAGTGCAGAAGGGGGAAGTTAGGGTGATAGAAAGAGAACAGCTATTGTGGGAATAAAGAAATACCACCTATTATAATTCCATTTAATTCTCAAACACATATGTTTAGGAAAATAGTGGGTAGACACTGGGATATATTGAGGGAAGATACATGGATTGGGGAATTGATACCAGCAGCACCAGCATTTGTGTATAGGAAAGCAGCTAATATTGGAAATATAATTGCACCTACAAAAAAATGTGCAGCAATAATAAACAAGAAACAATTAAAGAATTCACTGACAGGCTTTCATCCTTGCAAAAAATGTGCTGGATGCAGGCAGACACAAAATAAAAAGCGGATACATATAGAAAATAAAAGTGGCACATATAAATGCCAAATAAAAGATCATATATCCTGCAATACAAAAGGGATCATCTATGCTATTGAATGCCCATGTCAAAAGATCTATATAGGTTGTATTAAGAGACCACTGAAGAAGAGAATAAGTGAGCATTTATATAACATAAAAAAGAAAGTAGATGAACACCCGCTATACAGGCATTATAGAGAACAGCATAGAGGTAGGTTTGAAGGCTCTTCATTTTGTGGTGTCAAAATACTTAAGGTGGACATACGTGGAAGAGATTATATTAAATACATGTCAAAAAAGGAAACACAGTGGATTTTTTACATGGACACAATGAAACCGAGGGGGTTAAACAAAGAAATTGAACTGTTTGGGTTTGATTAAACTCACTACAGCAGGGTAGGGGTTAAACAGGTAGGGACCGCAGCTGATAAAAGATAGACATAGAAGGCACCTAAGTGAATCCCTGACGAAGAGCGTCGTAGTGCTAGAAACCCGTTGGATAATCCCTTTTGGTGTCTGAGAGGAACCGTAGCTCTGGTGACGTCACCTGCTCCATTCTGTGAGCGAGAGCGGCCAATGCGAGCTTTGAAAAGAACCTGAACAGAACTTTGCCTATCATCAGTGGAGATCCCTGGAGCCCCCTGAAGAATAATAATAATATTTAAATCACTCCACAAGTGGATTCACTAGCAGCCGCGAGGAGGACCTACTAGGAGAATAAGGTAAAGCCTTCTCTTAGATTTGATATCAAGTAGTATCTCCCTACCGTAGCGTATATAAGTGCAGTAGAGGTGCGCGGTGCTCCTACATTCATTTAGAAGTTGCTTCCTGGATTGACTATTGGCTGATATGTTCTGGAGGGCTCTGCCACCCCCTCTCCAGCACTGGATCGGCCAGGTGTCTCCTGGCAACTCCCTAGAAATGGTGGACCTGGTGGAGCGCTACGAGGCTACTAAGACTGTTACACCGCATCTCAGATGCGGTGACTTGTACCAACAAAACCCACCCGAGTTGTACTCTCTAGAGACCTGGCTCCGATAGTTTGCTGGCCGTGTCAGGAGCCGCCCCATGTGAGAGCTGACTGTCCCCATCAGGTGGAATCCATGGATACAAACTATGGCTACCATCAGTCGCTATATGCCAGGAAGCTGTGTGCAGCAGGTACCCAAAAAACTCTAAACCATGTGTGCCAGGTGGATGTAGGAGACATTCCAGCGGAGGCTGGTGTCCCTAGTAAGGGCTCCAATGGTACGGTCAGCGGAGTATACTGGCCGGAAACTTGGGCTCAAGTGCATCCATGGAGACTTAAAAGACTATACCACCACCCTGGTGTCTCTAACCAAAGGGCTGGATGATGGACTTATAAAGTGGCAGTTGCCCCAAATTTGGACTATTAACTTATTATAGGGAGAGAATTCCCAGGCTTCCCCGCACTGTGGCCTGCTATGAGAGTGACAGATACCCATGAGACAGGGGTAACACTAGCAGAGTGGCTGGCCCAGGGGGAGACAAGAACCCTAGGAACCTGAGACCGAAGGGTCAGCGGCGGTAGGGGTGACCGCTACTTCGGTGGGGGAGACAACCCCGCTAAGTGTGATGGTAGGAGACGTGGAGGACTTACCGCCGGGTCCTGAATTGGCATACCTCAATGTCTCCGGGGATAATTTTAGTACCGGCCAACGTTGGGACCCAACCCTATCCCGCACATGGGAAAATGTGTTAATAGTAGATGGTGACCCACAACTACCTGGAGCAGAGTCAGTGTTTCCCCATTTTGTGGTTCATCAGGATATGTTGTATTGGGTAAACCAACTATGGGGTGTACCTATTGAACAGTTGGTGGTCCCCAAGGCTTATCGCAAGCTTGTGTTAGATCCGCAGTCCCTTGGTACCTCTCCCGATCATCGAGGTACTGTTTGAGCGAATCGCCATGGACCTCGTAGGCCCAGTACCAAAATCTGCTAGAGGACACCAACACATCCTGGTCATCCTAGACTACGCCACTCGGTACCCGGAGGCGGTGCCACTGCAACATTTCTCGGCCAAACTCATAGCTAAGGAGTTAATGGAGATGTTTTGACGAGTACCTAAAGAGGTTCTGACCGACCAAGGGACCACTTTTATGTCCAAGGTGATGAGGGAACTCTGTAAGTTGCTGCACATAAAACAACTACGGATGTCCGTTTACCATCAGCAAACGGACGGTCTGGTAGAACGGTTTAACCAAACATTAAAAATTATGTTGAAACAGGTAGTGTCTAAAGATGGGAAGGACTGGGACCTCCTCATGCCCTATCTCATGTTCTCAGTGCAAGAAGTACCCCAGGCCTCTACTGGGTTCTCGCCCCTTCAAATTGCTATATGGCTGACACCCTCGCGGTGTCTTGGACGTGGCCAAAGAGGCGTGAGAACAACAACCCACTCCACATAAAAGTGTCATTGAGTACGTTACCCAGATGCAAGATCGGGTAGAGACAGTGTTGCCTCCTGTTAGGCAGCATATAATGGCAGCTCAGCGAGCCCAGGGCCTATAATCGGCAGGCTCGGGTCCGGATCTTTAACCCATTATGGACCGGGCTCATTTTCACCTTAAGGACCAGGCCATTTTTTACAAATCTGACCAGTGTCACTTTATGTGTGAATAACTTTAAAACACTTTTACTTATCCAGGCCATTCTGAGAAAGTTTTTTCGTCACATATTGTACTTAATGACACTGGTAAAATGGAGTATTTTTGGGGGATGTAACAAGGCTTAGAAGTTTAGAAGCAAGTCTTGAAATTTTCAAAAACCCTCTTTTTAAGGACCAGTTCAGGTCTGAAGTCACTTTGTGAGGCTTACATAGTAGAAACCACCCAAAAAATGACCCCATTCTAGAAACTGCACCTCTTAAGGTATTCAAAACTGATTGTACAAACGTCGTTAACCCTTTAGGTGTTCCACAAGAGTTAATGGCAAATGGAGATAAGAATTTCGATTTTTTTGGCAAATTTTAAATTTTAATCAATTTTTTTCCAGTAACAAAGCAAGGGTTAACAGCCAATCAAAACCCAATATTTATTGCCCTGATTCTGTAGTTTGCAGAAACACTCCATATGTGGTCGTAAACTACTGTATGGGCACACGGTAGGGCGTAGAGTGAAAGGAGTGCCGTGTGGTTTTTGGAATGCAGATTTTGCTGGACTGGTTTATTTACACCATGTCCCATTTGAAGCCCCCCT